>NC_133477.1:10740161-11029255 GCF_025370935.1 Choristoneura fumiferana
ATGTTTTATTCCGATGTCCAGCTATCTACATACCAAATTTCATCCAAACCCGTCCAGCCGTTTCAGCGTGAAGGAGTAGCAAACATACACACTCACTCACTCACAAATTTTCGCATTTATAATATTAGTAGGATAACATTTTCATCCAGAACAATAAATGAAAAAAATGCAAAAGAGAAGAGCAATATCGGCATGGGAAAAGGTTTGTTCGGGAACAAGGTAAAGTGTAAGCGCTATAATTTGTTTTGAGATTGTAGCAATAGCGACTGCACGAAAATTGTTGTATTATGTATTTTATTTCAATTTGTAATATACTGTCTTAAAATTTATTTGAAATAACTTAGCAGATGATAGCGCAAGCTTGAGTGAACAACCCTGTAAAAGTTGATTTTTTTGTTATACAAGATGTTAATTAAATAACTGAAAACCAGAAAATAGTTGGCTCAGAATCGAGAGTAGTCGATTACACTATTTTTAAATCAGGTTGTGTTTGTGTTTTTAAATCCCTTTTTTAAAGTGCCCAGTCTAAAATTTACGAATGCAATGTTCGCCAATTAAAAGTTTTAGTGAGGTTGCATACTATTTAGATAATTAATACTGGCTGTTTTACTGTCAGTTTGGTTTTCTTCTAAAAACGTCAAAGTGCAACTGACAAAATACAAATTATTAGTGTAGATTTAGAAATCAATTAGTTTGTGACTCAGCAAAACGTACGAATATTTTTGAAAATAATGAAGGTAATTGAAAATAAATAATAAATAAATAAATATCATGGGACGCTTGACACCAAAATTGACCTAGTCCTAAACTAAGCAAAGCTTGTACTAGGCAACAGATTTATAAACATACTTATACAGATAAATACATACTTAAATAAATATTAAACATTCAAGACCCGAGAACAAACATTCGTATTATTCATTCAAATATCTGCTTTGGCCGGGAATCGAATCCAGGACCTGAAGCTTCGTACTCAGGTTCTCTAATCACTTGCGCATCCGGCCGTCTAAAATAAATGCTAACTTAAAATGAAAAAATATTTTAAGGGGTTGGGGGGTCTGAGCTTTTCAGTTATTTAATTAGCACCTTGTAAAGTTGACAAATACTTCCGTAATTCAATCAGGTGTTCTGTCAAGCTAAGCAAGAGCTAAGCCAAACATCTGCTGAAATATTTCCGATAAAAATATAAAGAGCATACATATTAAATAGTAGGCATAGCTTCACCTTGAATGTTCATATTTTGCTAGCGCTTCGAATCATGTAATTGAATTTTGAACCTCTTTCAAGCTGCATATTATAACGTTTTCACACCTCTCCTTCAGAAAAGTAACTTTTCCTCCCTGACGAGAGGGAGCAAAGTGCAACTTTTCTGTTCAAGGTTTTTCTAAGTGTTTAATACAAATGCCATTTTTTGAACTTGATAATTGTATAGCCACGCCATTTTCTATGCTGGTTGTTCTTTAATAATATTTAGTTTTTTTTTTCAAGTTTCTTAATGCTCGGTGTGAAAAGTTGTATGAGTCACTCGGAAGCAAAATTATTTTCATCTTGGGCGTTAACACTTGAATCCCTCATTACGCTCAGCTTCGCTTCATTCTGGATTCAATGTACGCCCTCGCCGTAAATACACCATTTTGCTCCCTTGTGACACAAATAACCATTTAAACTCGTGATTTTCACACATAGTCAAAATACAACAAACGGGACTTATCACTCTAAAACACACTAGTAATATATACTACGTCGAGGTAAATATTACTCGTGTGTGTTAGCGTAGCGATAAGTCCCGTTTGTGGTATTTTAATATACTCGTATAAGCGGCATATTGATTTGAAATTAGGTCCGTATGTTATAGATTTAATAAAAATGGAATAAAAATACTGTTAGCAATAAATTTGTATTGAAAATTAATTTTATAAAATTATTTTATTAAAAAGTAAACTTATTGTACATTTATTTAAGTTTGTTTGTATCTACCTTGTGATTATTCATTTTCACCCGAATAGGTCTTGATTTTTATTAGGTACGTACTCAAATACAGGATTATTGTTTAAATATTGGAGAGAGGATAAATAAATAATGTGAAAGCTAGAGCAAGTCAAGAAAGCAGTGATTTATGTTAATGTACCTACGCCATGGGATCATGGAAACACTTCGACCAATCGACCAATATTCAATAAAACTACAAAAGCTTACAATCTATTGTACGTTGTTTGGATTATTTTTGAGATAGAAAATCCGTTTATTATCTACTATTGTGGTTGTAATAACATCATAGCAGCTGGCTGGGCGGCACGGCCAGCGACTGCGAGGGTAGGTATTTGCGTAGGAGAAAGGACATGGCTGCCCGGTAATGATTTAACAAGTTTCTGTTGAATTTCGAGATATTTTTCATTTTGCTGTTTTATTACGTTGTTTTATACATAATGCTCCGCAGATGATTAGTTAAGCAGTAGAATTTATTATGAAGTGTATTAGAAATACAAAAGTAATCTAATTCCGTGAAGATTGTAAGAAAATTCATCGTTTGCTAATACATAAATAAACTTACAATAAATAAACCAATGTAACTTGTATACACTAGCTAACTAACGCAAGCTTATTATTAATTTACTTTTTCATTTAACTATAGTTGCCTCAATTTACCGGTAATATAATAAATAACTAATGAACTCGATCAAATTAATTCCGTTATACTCACAGTTGTCTCGGTCAGAAACGATGGTTTCTTTAAAAGCGTAGCATTTCCAAAGATCCTTCAATCGGCACTAAACTTTGTACGGCGAATAATCAGCTCACTGCGTAAGGTTCCAAAGTTTGACGGCGACGTACGATGGCGCAGGCGGGTAGGGCGGGCGTCGCCACCTGTCGTGGCTGACGCAGCCGATGCGCGAGCGGGCGTGCGCGGCGACGACTCGTCGGCGACTGAGCCGGGTCGCCTCGGCCCGGGCACGTGGCCTCCGCCCAGGTGCACTCCCCCCCACCTCACCTCGCCCTAACCCTGCAACCAGACTGCACGCGCCGACACCTTATTAAAATGCACCAGACAATTATTACCCATAACAAAAGTTATGTGCTACGCGTCAAATCGAATGGAACGTTATTTTTGACATTAAGTGGCGTCCGTTCCGCCATTAATCAGGAACGACGAACGTATCACGCGTTACCCTTTTAAGTAAAAAGGGGTTATTGTCTTCCATTGTGATGATAAGCGAGTGTACGATTCGGGTTTCAATTTTAATTTTTTACACTGCTGGTAAGTACTTACTACCCCATCGGTTTGAAATTGAGACCAGCGTTAATTGGATTTCTTTCATAAAACGGCGTTAATAAACGTTGGACTTCGTTCCGAATACTCTGTGATTAATTTCTTGTGTTTCTCTAGTCCATTAGCAGCGCAAATTGAATTTATATTTTGCTCCGCCCACTAAACTCTCTGAAAATGGGCGGCCTTATTGTGATCATGATTTAGGTATGATTTTAAAAAGCCTTTAAAACGTGGACAACTGTAACGTTTTCCTAATAAAACTGTGAATTAATATTTATTTTACGGCTACGGGGTTACGGCTACGTTTCGTAGCAGCTGCTACAAGTTCTACGCCGTAGCTTTTGCTACGTCGCTGATGGAACCGAAATAACCAAATCGTTAGTTCTAAACACCTTGCAGTCAGTACCAGGTACTAGTGTAACACGACTTATTTCATTATAATGTTCTTTTCCATCGAAGTCTGTTTAAAAGAGTTTAGTTAAGAGCAGACCAAGTCCCTGCGCAGAGAAGATTACGCAAATCTTCGTCACTCGACGACTTTCTTCTCTGAGCAACTCCTCTATAAATTTATACTGTTAGTTGCTTCGAGTATAGAATTGTCAGGTATCAAACCGATCGAGCAAAAGTTTGTAAAATGCAGTGCAACCTGTCTCCATAATTTGAGCATTTAGTAACTACAGGTAGAACGTGTTAAGTAGGTCAAAGCGGTCAGCAGAACAACTAGTGAAGCAGGCACCTACAAGCAAGTGGCCCAGGCTCGGCTAAGCGCTAATGTGCTATCAATAAACATTACCGTGGTGGTAAACATGGCCGCTTGGAGTGCTTTTATACGAGTACGGCGAAAGGAGAGGTAACGTTTTATGGCACACAAACTAAGTGAGTTTGTTCTAGTAGAACTAGAACTGATATTGACGAACCTATTTGTGTAAAAGTTAATCAAGTTTACAAAAAAATAAGGAGAGGTCTTAAATGTTAAAGTTTCTAGGACTTATGTATGTAACTATATACATATATTTTAAGTTTTCGTTTTATATTTGTGAACTTATATTTTATTTCTTTATTTCTTATCCTATATACTAATATAACTACGTCCATCTGCTGGGCAATGGCCTCCCCTCTTGAACTCTACATCTCCCTATATCCAGAGCCACCCAGAGCTACATCCTGCCACTCGCTTAGTTCCGCGTTCAGGTTATCTCGCCATTTACGCCTCGCCCTGCCTTGCCTCGGAGCTTTTAAAAGCTTTAAAAATAAACATCATAGGACCAATTCACACCAATTGATGCAGTCCCAAAGTAAGCACAGCTTGAATTAGGGGTACAAAGTAACGAATAAATAAACCCTCTTAAATATATTAAGAACAAAAATTCACATTTTTCATACAAATATCGTCCTAACCGGGCGACGACGACTATCACTAGTTCAAGAGTTAATATGGTTGGAATTTTTTGATTTCGGTTTTATGCTAGCCATTAATGAAATCATCACTGTAGTAATTAGTGGCACTGTTAATTACAATATCTTATTGTTGTTAAACACTTGATTGATTTTGGGAATTTGAAAATGTGTGACTTTGGTTACACATTAACATTTTAATCAAGACTGATATGTAGCCCGAACTCGCGGGAGGTCCCCGAGGCCCCGGGGTTTGAGTGGGAGCCGATCCCATTAATTACAACAACAAAACAAGACCCATGCGTAAGAAAATCATTGGTCCTAATACAGATTAAATACCAAACTGTTATGCTTTATGTATGTGTAAAATTGCAGGATTTTTAATACAATACAAGTATTGTAACCTGTTTTCTGTATAACAGGGTTATAAAGGAAATTGTCAAGGTAAGCAATACGCGCGATTAGATGACATTATCGCTTTCCACCCTTTTAAAACGGTAAGAGGTAAGGAACTCTCTACAGCGTAATAATAGCAGTACCAGTAAAATTAAATAAAAACTTAATACATGAAAATTACTTATTTCATAAAAAAAGCCCTGGTAGTCACGAAGTTTGGCCTATGGTACCTATTTAAATTTGAATCAGAGGCCGTATTGTCTGACGTTTCTGACGCTCGCGATCGCAATCAAATGACTGATTTCGCATACAAAAACTGTCATTTGATTGCAATCGCGAGCGCCAGATACTTAGGCAATACGGCCTCTGGACTTATACGAGTACCTGATTTTTTTTTTTAATTTGTAAGCCTTGGTCCACTTCATCCAGCATGTCCTTTTCGACGAAGGAAAACATACAATACAAACATTCTTCATTGCACACCACAAATTAGTACCATAATTTTACACAGATACAAAATGCAGGGTGGATAATAGGCGTAGGGAAGAAAAGAAAGAAGTAAAAATAAAATCGTCAAAAATAATCCTATAAAACACGAAAATTTAGTTGCCAAAACGTGCCGCTACGCCACGGTTTACTCGTCTGCATCCAGTGTGAAGCGGTTTCAAGACCTCTGATCCCAGGCGATTTATAGCATCGATTAGCACTTCCAAGATTGTATATCAATTTAATACTGAGCCAGCCGATTCGCTTGACCCAGAACAGTGTACTATGTATACACGCACTATCTATGTGCATACAGGGTATTCGGTGGATTTATTTTTATTTACTACTACGGTTGGATAGAATGTATATGTGTGGAAGGAGAAAGGCGAGGCCTTTGCCCAGCTGGGACACCGTAAAGGCTTTTTTTTACATGGATTTAGAGATGTTAAACTGTGCTACTTTTAGTAAATAAACTTTTTTGTGTCAGACACAATTACAAGAGTTTCACAGTTAATAATATCTAGAGAAGATTTCAAAGAATTAAATTGATATAATCTTTATTCTATATTTCAAAAAAATGAGGAACTTATGAGAAAAAAACAAGTTGACAAAATTGTAAATCATGAATATATTTCAACAGCCATGGTGAAAAAATAAAATGCAGAGCAGCCCGAAATGTTACGTCCTTTTCCAGTTGGCGCTGGTTCAAATTCTTACCATAATACCTAGGAACAAAAAATTACTTAAATTATTATTACTAGGTAATATTCTCTTCAGACTCATCAAGTTATTAAAGTAAATGGTAAACTCAAAAATGCATACACGTACACGCCATAAACTTAAGTTAAAGTAAGTTTACTACTAAGTATAAGCTTGTAAAGAAAGGCAAGGGGTTTCGTGGGAAAACTTGTTGGAACGAAGTTCCTTTTGTTATAAGTCTATAAGTAACAGAATATTCTTTATTTTTTATTGAACATAAAATACAGTTGAAAGTGCGTTTTAATGCTGTCTTCCTAAGTTTTCCATTTTATCACCTAAGTAACATTAAGAAGACTAGTGAAAAATGTAATTTGTCAACTTTACATGCCATCCAGTGGGAATATCGAGATAATAAAAAGTAGCCTATGTATTATTCAAGAGACCCAATGCATAGCTACATGTCAAGTCCGTCTAGCCGTTTTAGAGTCAAAGGGTAACACACACACACACACACACACACACACACACACACACACACACACACATACATACACGCTCGACATATACATACAAACTTTCGTACTTTTCGTATATACTTAGTTTTACATATTTAGTACAGATTAAATTCTATAATATTATTGACTTGCTTAGTTTTTCGTCTTGTCACTCGACTCGCTCAACTTCTCCAGTTTGAAAAGGAACATCTCAAGAATTGTCAGGAATGTGTCAGGATGAAATATGCAAAAGAAGGAGGGAAATCAGTTAATAAATTGATTCATGCCGATGGAGCGAAGCTATTTCGCACTTTGCGTGATCAGAATGTAATTTTCATTCGGAGTTTACGATAAACAACCCTCGATAATTCTTCTTGCATCACCAATACTTTATGAGGAAATTATGGAACCGGTATGGGTGTAATGGAAAAGAAACTTCCCGCACGACTAATACCCGTCACTCCGGCTAGGGTTGCCCCTATATACCTTTTTCAAATCAATTGGATTGAAATTCACGGACATTCAGAATAGGATCGAGACTAAGAACCGGAAACAAGGTTTATTGTTAGGAGCAATAAACGCAGCATTTTATCCTTCATCTTTTAATACATAAAACAAATAATTTCGATTGACTTATTTACTTATCAACTCCTATAGGACATTTTTTGACTTGAAAAATTGTAATAAGCCAATAGTCACCCTTTATGCTTTAGTTTAGCAATTCGCCTTTTACTTACTTGTGCTAACCAAATTCAAAATATGTTAAAATATGGATCGAACAATGGTAAATAGTTATTTGTGCAACAAGAGAGCAAAGTCGTTTTTTAGTGCGAGTGTTGATTTCAAACACACGAGATGCAAAAAAACTTTGGTCTCGTGTGACACATACAACTTTTCACCTAAGCAGCGAGAACATTTAAATTAAAGGTTAAAACAAAACCACATATATTTAGAAGACAAAAAATATCAAAAACTTTAAAATATAATTCGACTGTTTAGAAATAAATATAGTACCTACTTACTTAATCATATTTAAAACTTTTTCTCGAAAATGATTCATACAGTCGCCATTACATCTTTAAAAAGTCACTTAAGAATGCCAGACAACGATCAAAAGTCTCCGGTAAGTAGACAGGTTTTGAATATGGAACGAAAAAGTATCCAGTATAAAAATAAACCTTTAAATATGATTTTATTAGGATTTATATTGTTTGAAACATGAATATAAATAGATTACTTTCAAATTCATTCAATTTGACAAATATTTGATCCAACTTTAAGAGATAGGCAGTATACGGAACGAATTTATTAAAAAAAAACAAGAGCAGCGGCTTTCGTAAAACGAGGTTGCATACTTTATTAAAAGAGTGGGAAAATTGTAACATTTCGGAAATATTTCGCTGTCATATAATTCACTGTTTTTTTAAATTTTACCTCGTGTTTTTGTTTTTTAATTTGTCCTTATTATAATTAATTCATTTTTGACATATTATATTATTTTAATGCTAAAGGTCAACACATTATTTTTTATTAGGTTGGTATAATGCTTCTTGCTTAATTAAAAAGTAAAAAAAAAACTAAGAAAAAAGTAAAATTGAGCGGGATATTCGTTCATTTATGCTCGTTTTGTTTGCTAATTTAACTTTGTAGTTTTTAGTTTATATTTGAGAATAGCACCGTACAAGCTTCGAGCAATAAGTGCTATACTAAAAAATCCCTCTAATAATGCTCTATATACCTATTTAATATAACAGACGTTTTGTAATTTTGCGGTTATATTTATATCCGAACGTTTGTTTGTTTCTTTTTAGGGCTACAGAATTTGAAAATCGAACTTAGTATCGATTTGATACTAACTCTCGCTTTTTTCATATTGAAGTGAAAGTGACAGATCAAAGTCAAGTTCAATTATTTGGCATTCAGTGAGTGGACCCAGCACTGTCCTCAGCATTTAAAAATAATAATTAAAAACTACTTTGTCTCACGGAGTGAGCAAAATGCGATTTTGCTCACTGATTTTTCATAGCAAAACCTGCCTGTTTGAGCTGCTGAGGTGAAAAGGAAATTTTTCAACATCTGCTGGCAAATCAATACCACGTGCTTAGCAGTTACAAGAAAAGGGTAGTGCAAGATGGTAAATATTATTAACGTTATGATAACTCTCTAACCTTTTTTTTATTATAAAACGTAGTTAGAAATAATAGTTGTAACTAACTATATTATAGTTAAGTCGGGTTAAACCCCGAATTAAAAAGAGGGGTGTTGTTAGTTTGACACCAATCCCTGCCTGTCTGACGTAGCTTTAAGTTGTGTTTCATTAAAATCGGGTTGGACGTTTGTAGGGTTCCGTAGTCAACTAGAAACCCTTATAGTTTCGCCATGTCTGTCCGTCCGTCTGTCTGTCTATCTGTCCGCGACTAAGCTCAGACACCGTTAGTACTATAAAGCTGTAATTTGGCATGAATATACATATCACTCACGTCGACAAAGCAATAAAAAAGCATAAACGTAAAGTGGGGGTGATTTTTTGTCTCGACTAACCCTACAGCGTGGGGTATCTTTGGATAAGTTTTTTAAAACTATTGTCCAAGGCAATTTTTCGATTCAGTGATCTGTTTCCGAAATATTCAACACAAATTTTCCAAATTTTACAGCACAAATTTTCATTAAAATTAAGCGTCTCCCCTTGGGCGTGTCCGGTTTTTTGAGACATTAAACTTTGTAATGACAGTATCGGGAGTGTTTTAACTTTTCTAAGTTGGTAAGGTTAGGTTATTTGGGTTATTCGAAAGAGGGATAATATTAGGCAAAGCTCTGCGCAGAGGGTGACACTAGCGCAAACCGCCATGACAACGTCAGTTCTCTTTATATTATGTCGCCTTGTCAGATCATGCATGACCAAAGAGTACCTGTAGAAATCATCACATTATTTATTAGTAACAAAAGAACATGATATTTACATCGACAGTAACGATAGAGCTATATTTCCAAAAAAAATATTGAAATAATGTGATATATATACAATTTAGGGGTCTATATTGGAATCCCTTAATATCTTTTGTCCTAATTGTATGTTCCCTAATAACTTTGGTCATAATGATCTTTTGCCATAACAACGTATTCCCTAATGTAAGTGCCATAACTTTTTTTACCCTAGTATTGTTTGTCCTAATACTTATGTGCACTATAGTCTGTAGTACTAATGTTCATATGTCCTAATAGTTATATATCCTAATAGTGAATGCAATAATCATGGGTCTATATTGGAATCCCTAATGTCTTTTGTCCTAATTGTATTTTTCCTAATAACTTTGGTCATAATGATCTCTTGCCATAACGACGTTTGCCCTAAACACTACTTGTCATGAAATAGACTTTTCTGGTAGCAGTTTGCTTGCATTGGGAACGCAGTTATAACCTAACCTAACCTACTTTTCTGGTAGCAGTTCGTTTCTGTTGGGGACGCAGTTTTAACCTAACCTAACCTACTTTTCTGGGAGCAGTTTGCTTCCGTTGGGGACGCAGTTCTAACCTAACCTAACCTACTTTTCTGGTAGCAGTTCGTTTCCGTTGGGGGGACGCAGTTAAAGTGCCATTTGCGATCCATAACATCGTATGTCCTAATGTAATGTTTGTCCTAATCATCATTTGCCATAATGGTTATTTTTTCTGAAACCGTAAATATTTCAGAAATTTTGAAGAGGTCATTCTGTAGAAATGTATAGGTTAGGATAGGTTTATTTTATAACAATCCTGAAAAAAATACGGTTTCAGAGAAAAAAGCGTTATGGCAAATGATGATTAGGACGAACATTACATTAGGACATAAGATGTTATGTGTTATAATATTAGTACAGAACAAATTAGGTATTTTGGCATTAGGTCATGTTATATTATGGCTAAAGTAATTAGGTATTTTGGCATTAGGTCATGTTATATTATGGCTAAATTAATTAAGTATTTTGAGCATTAGGTAATGTAATATTATGGCTTATGACTTTCAGGATATAAGAAACATTATGGCTTATAATCTTTATGACTAATGAACGATATGTCAAAAGCGTTTAGGACAAAATAGGTATGGCACTTGACTTTAGGACATACGACGGTATGGATCGGGACCGAGACCCACAATATAGATTTGGCATATATTTCTACTTACCTTGCTTCAATTATGATCCATCTGACTGAGGTAACACTATCAGTCACTGAGCACATTGAGCGCATTCGAGAAAGACTATGATATTCGTTAATGTTTTTTCTTAGAATTGTTTTTGCAATGAATGACGGTACCTTCACTTATCGTGAACGGGTTTGCGATGGGCCGGGCTGTGTTCCCACCCAGTCTTTAATCAGGAATGTTTATTTTATTTTTGCACTGTTTTTATAGTCTATCGAGAGTTATTGTAATGCATCACAATATCATTATTATTGAAATTAATGTAAATATTACACTACAATCCTGCTTTGACTTGTTGAGGTTTAACTGTTTCGAAAATGGTTAAACTGATCGAGTGTTGCCATTATTTCCGGATTGATAGTATCTTTGCGAACTTCTTTCCGCTGGCGTTCGTGTCGTCATAGTGTGTTGTATGTTTTTATATATTTTAGTTTTTAAATGGGTTCCACTGAAAAACAGCGTTGCGGCTTGCTGTAACATTATGCTGAGTGGGGTCCACTTTATACTATTCGATGTTATTTTTATTTTTGTTCCATCTAATGTATTTTTATGTGTATCGAATATGTGTAAATAAATGTTTCTCTCTCTCTCTCATATTATGGCATCCTACGGACATTTAAGATACCTAACTACTCAAAAAAACTGTTTTCTGTAACATGCTATGTAATGTTTATGTTGTGTTCCTTAAAACAGGCTTCAAAGTATACTGTTGCAGGCCTAGGCCTGCATCACAACAGTATTTTGTTTCAATGCAAAACGTCAAAATATCCACAATAAAGGCAACGATTTGAAATTAATAATCTTAATTTCTATGTTTCATTTATTAGTTACTGAATAAATTCACAGGATTAAGTATGAATATTCTATAATGTAAATATAAAAATATTGCCGACGCGTTTTACGTCAAATTACAATTTAATTTACATAATAAAGTATTAGTGTAGCTGATTAAATGGGCTGCAGTTCGTGTATATGGCCCTAAAAGCCGAACAGCACACTATAAAAAAAAGTTTTGGCAGGAAAATTGACAAGTGTCATGGTCTTTTTTTTGATTGAGTGGACTTGGGCTTTAGCCATTTTGCAAGTAAGTGCCATTGTCATTTTCAGTTTCGTTTAGAAACGTGATACGTGATTTTTAATTTTTGCAATCCATTATATATCTACATGTTTTAAAGCAATTAGATTTTTTGGGATTCTTTTAACGTTTTAAAAATTCATGTTAGAATGAAATAAACACTTATATAGATGGTATTTATAATTTGAATCTGGTACTATTTTAGTTGTCTTATGAATAAAACATTGATTTCTAGGAGTTTTTATTTATTTTAGTGCATGTTTGAGAAAAGCACTATACAAGCCTCGGCGTGCAAGAACATGCCAGCCTCGTATAGCTGCCCGGCTTACGACATACTCGGCCTGCAAGCCTTTCTTTTCCGGCCTCTGCAGTAATGTACTATTATGTTATGGTTTGTGCTGGTGCTGCACTCTGACGGCAGAACATTGCGGTAATATTCCCTTTTAAGGGCCTTGTTGAGTAATCGTACAACGATTACTAATCTTGTTTGATCATGATCATGTCGGAGGAAGATTTTGGGGTGTCTTACTAGCTCGGATAAGTTATCGATTTTTTAAGTAACTGATATTTGTGACGCGTCTCTGTTTAATGAAGCAAATATCTGTCATATAAAACATCAAAGAAATATCAGAAATTGCTTAAAAAGGATCTAATGCTCAACTTCCACTGCAAGGGGAGCGAACTCGCACAGACTCAGTTTAATTCACATCGATTGGCTGCATGGAAGTATTTCCACCGAACTATTTCTATGAAATTCTTCATTTGAGTTAAACTCTGAGTCCGTGGTGGTAAATGGGCATAACACTGGTCTTGATGCTTATGTTCTCTTGAGTTGGAAAGGATACTAAGGATTCCGTGCAAATATCGAGATAAAAAGTAACTTATGAGTTAATTCAGACGTCCAGCTACCATACCAAACATAGTAACTTTCGCGTTCATAATATTAGTAGGGTAGTTCAAGCGAATACTCGTGAACTTAACACTGAAGTCATTACACCAGAGTTGATACAAGTTATTTATAATAACGACCATGACCATAAAAAATGGTAGATATTGCAATTTGCTTTTAGTACCTACTGCCATTTTTAGGGTTCCGTAGCCAAAATGGCAAAAATGGAACCCTTATAGTTTCGCCATGTCTGTCTGTCTGTCTGCCTGTCCGTCTGCGGCTTTTCTCAGGGACTATCAATGCTAGAAACTGTTATTTTGCACGAATATATATGTAAAGTATGCCGACAAAATAGTACAATAAAAAAATTCAAAATAATTTTTTTTTAGAGTACCTCCCATAGACGTAAAGTGGGGGTGGTTTTTTTTTCTCATCCAACCTTGTAGTGTGGAGTATCGTTGGATAGGTCTTTTAAAACCATTAGGGGCTGCTAAAACGATTTTTCGATTCAGTGATATGTTTGCAAAATATTCAACTTCCAAGTGCAAATTTTCATTAAAATCGAGCGTCCCCTCCCCCTCTAAAATCTAAACCGGAGGGTGGAAAAGTTTGAAAAAATTCAGGATGGTAGTCAGTATATGAAACTTACAAGGAAAACTATAACGTTTTCTTGAGAATTGAAAATGAAAATTAAAATGAAAATGAAAATATCTTTATTTAAATCAACAATGGTTGCACTGCTTACTCACTACTAACATTTGGACTTACTACTAAATTAAATGCTGCAAATATTACATGTAGTTTAATAGAAGAAAAGTTGTGTCATATTATACTAACATGCTTATTAGATGACAAATTATAGAAGGGGCTTAAAACCACCAGAAAAATGCATGTTTGGCAAATTTTAATTTTAATTTTTATATGTACCTTCTTAGGGTTTAAAGAATGACTCAGGAGAACATAACTACAACAAAAATTGATAAGAAAAAGTTGTTCGACCCCTATATATACATGGCTAACAAAGTTGGTCTTTTTCCGTTTGAAAAGATTCAGTACTTACGATTACTTGCAATGTTTGTGAGTAAGCGTTTTCTGCTCCCCGTACTAGTAAAAACTGTATCACGGTGGAACAGGATACACCATTCACCTTATTATTTATTCGGCACTAAATTTAATAAACAGAAGGTAAAAAAGGATAAAAAAATTTGGAATTAAAAGTAAACTTATAACAAAATTATTTAAATGAGGGTGTACCGAGAAGATCGTTAACTATCCGCCGGTAAATTATTAGTAGTTTAAGAGTAAATAGCTGCCTAAGGTATAAAATATACCTAAACATGGAATATTCCGTACAAAATACGAAATTCTTTAAAAAATATTACTTAATTTTTTCGTAATGGCTACGGAACCCTATTTCGGGCGTGTCCGACACGCTCTTGGCCGGTTTTTCTTACTATGTATTCTTCTTGGTAGCGATTATCATTCGGAAATGACTTTAAAAATAATATAAAAAAGCCTCTGTGGCCTTTGTGGATTTTGATTTCTGGTAGTTCAGAGTTCAGACCAAATCGCACGTCGTGCATCCCGGCTCAAAAACATACTGAGCGGTAAAAAATCTGGTCCCCAAATGTATGCAATAATAGGTAATTTTGTATGTAGAGTGGGCCAAATTTTGTGCAGCTGAGTAAGTATATTTATTCAGTTACTTTAAAAAACCTACTCGTCGTGCCAGTAGATGTAAATAAAAAAAGAAAAAGAACAATATAACACCCAATCTTTAATAAAAATATCGGTAGCGGGTTATTTATTCGTCTGGTGCAGTATTTTAGTTGCAGTATTTCGGAATTCTTTATTTGAAGCTACTATGTTGCGTTCACGTAAGAATGTTTGAAACAGTTATGTACTTTCATTTCTGGACCTTTCAACTGCTTCGTTAGTGTAGAGACATTTTTTGAAGGAATGTTTTTAAAGGTAGGTTTTTATGTATTATTAGTTCCATTCAAAAATGCAAAAAAGCCTAAAAATATTTTCCTCCGCGCTATAAAGAATGGATTTTACCATTACCTTTAATACTTGGCTGGTTGAGCTCTACATACACATTTTCTTTCTGTAATATTTGAAGTAGCTTAGCAAAGAGCCTTTTATTTAGAGATAAATGTGTGTAAAAAAAGGCATATTTTAAGTACGAAATAAATAATGGCTCGCGAAGAAAAACAACATTGAGCTTTAACTCAGTCCGTGGAGTGAATTTTAATCTCCATTAGAAAAATAGAGTGTCAGAAGTATATGAATATTACGTTTTCTTTAAATCTGTAATATTGTAGAGCCTTTGTTCTGTTTGATGTTTTTGAATGTCAAACACTTTCCGTTAATATGTGGGAGTGTTTTTAATACACTTATAAAAGTGCAGGCTGTTAATGAGGGCTATCGCGTATGAATTCGCCACTAGAGGCGCTAGTGTAGCGTGAGGTCTCCGAAATGTCAAATCTCATAGTTTTTGGGTGATCTACGCGGGTTTATTTATAATTAAAAAAAAATTGTGAATATTTTGCAATATCTGAAATTAATTATGGAAAATATGCGTTCCAGGGCAATGAATGTCTGTGTTTTGAGACAGTTTTGTCTTTCGAAAACCTTTGTCCTCCCTTTTTTCCGAACAAAACGGGGACTACGCAACACTAGCATGCTCGATATTTTTATGGTACGGTTTTAAGGTGCATTAAATATGATTTTAATCTAAACTTTGTTTTCACGCCTGTAATAACAGACTTTGAAAGCCATACTTAAAAACCTCACGCAACAGTGCGCCATCTAGTGAGACAAAAAACGATAGCCCTCATTACCTCGTGTCTTTTTCAGATAACTACCCAAAAACTGAGGGGAAGGAGGAAGGCGGGTGGCGGGTCCCCCGGTTTTTAACATTAATGAAAATTAAACTAACTGTTATCAATATATAGCCGATGATTTCCATTCATAAATATATATATATATATAATCTTATTTTAGTTTTAGCTGATTTGGGACCATTTCATGACATGGATAAACTTTAATTTATTTTTCTTATTTCGAAGGCTGTCACGAATAAATGATTTCTTTCTTTCATACAATGTGATGAATGAGTAATAAAATTTCATCTCAACTATTGTAGCGGAGGTGCCCAAGCAAAAATGTATATGTTTCCAATTTTATTTTACCATTTTATTGTCATTATTGTTACGCATTCCCATGCTAAATTAAAGTTTTTTTAACACAAAAATAGTCCATAAGCTATGCCAGACATAATAATATGCACGAACAGAACAGATGGACATGGCGAAACGACATGCCATGCATGTTTTTGCGATTTTGACCAATTCATTCTGAAAACTCCATGTTCTAACCGTTTTCGTTTACCCGCCGAATGACGTACGAATTACACATAATCCCGCGTTAAGTGCGATGCCCTCTGCCCTTCGCCTCGCGGTAAACAACGCACGTGCGACTTAATTCCGCGGATAGATTAGCGCCGTTACGTTGCCCGGTTGATTTACCCGCGCCATCTGTCAGCGTTATGACCAACCATGGCAATAAGGCCGCGATATACTGACACATTGGCCACGTGCGAGTCGGAAAAACTGTACTGAGACGATGTCGCGAGCATATCTATGTAAAACCTTTTAGCAATTTAAATAAATCAGAAGCACATGCCATGTAAGAGTAATATATTTAAATTTTCCTTACACGGTCGCATGGGGGTCGTTTGCTATCTTTATCATACCCCTTGAGCTCAGATCGAAACTTTTGATATAATTCCTTGTCAAACATTCAGGCAACGGGTGAGTGAGCTAGTGTCGGTATTAAGGGAAGCAACTTTACCAAACTTTGACGAGAAAAGATGTGATTTTTAATCCAATCATTTACATGGAAATAGTGTTCCGAGCGTCAAATCGCACTCGTGATGTATTAAACCAGAAAAATACGGTCATCCTGAAAAATAAAGTTACCTTTGATATGTGTTTCCTTATTGCAATTTGAATGTAGTCTAGTCATGTAATTGAATTAAAGTGGCAATTCAGCAGATATTCACCATTTTAGAACGATATTTTCTCGTGCATGATTTAATAAATTGCGTCCCCCTTTTGTTAAAAGATGGCAAAATAAGCAACAATTTACACCTTAATTTTAGTATTACATATATTATAGGGATATTTAGTGAACTGTTGGTGTTGTGTAGGGACATAACATCAACAGTTCACTAAGTTAATACAAGACACTGGCCAGATTACTCACTTATACAACATAACTACACAGTGTTTTTCTTGATTTCCTTTAACTTCGACAGACGGCTCAGTTTATTAATACGTATATGTAGAATACTGATATTCGATAAAAAGCCGTGCTTCAGCGATGCCACAGATGCAACATATACATTGAACCGCCAACAATCTAACGGACGGACCTCAAAGTTAAATGGTTCTGGACCACCGGTAGCTGTTCGCGACTCATAACAGCCGGCATCCTCCTAGAGCGATTCTTGTTTAGCTGGAAGTGCAGTATTTAGTTTGTATAGTTTAGACCAGTGACCGCATACTTTGTGTACGGTAAATATTATCGGTATGAAATTTGGCATACAGGTAATATACTCGTACTCTGGATTAACATAGGCTACTTTTTATCCCGAATTAATGTATGGTTCTGTGGGATCAAAAAAGTTTTAAACTACATGCTACCTACTAGAACATAAATTTGTTACGGATGTAGAATTTTATGTGTGACCTTTAATGAGCTCCCGATATTTGAATCATGATCACGGGTAGAGTGAAGAACTTACTTGGGCGTTGGGCGGTTTTGTTAATGTACTTACCGTAAATCATTAAAACAGCCGTAAAACCATTATTTTCCCAACTAAGTCTGTAACGGAATTGATTTCTCTAAGTTGATTAAAATCCTTCATTGGTGTGTGTATAGTAATCGACTGGAAGCTATGAAAAAAATTGAACCGACTACAAAAAACCATGAAAATAATTTTCTACCAGTCTGAAGTCGGTGCCTCAGCACGAGCTAGCAGGAGTGGACCTATAGTCGTTTACCTCACCTACAATACTATACGCGTATATTGGGCTTCAATTACTCCTGCTGGCTTGTGCTGAGGCACCGACTTCAGACTGGTGGAAAATGATTTTCATGGTTTTTTGTAGCTGGTTAAATTTTTTGCTATCATTTTTTTTTTCACGCTTATTGGTGTAAAAGATCTAAGGTACAATAGTTTAATGTCAACTGCTCATCACCTTTTACGAAAAATTGCTTTTTCCGATGCAGAGACGTTCATTATTGAGGAGTATCGGTGCTTCGTCACCCGTTCCAGTTCACCATATGCATTACGATGAGCTTAAATTGCTTAGCAACTGTGTTAAAATAATTGAAATTCAACCCCAGAGGTACAGTCAAATGCAAAAATAAGTATCTATTCGAACCACTCAAAAATATGTTACTACGGCCGTAGTATGCAATAAGGCCTTATTGCGTCGGAATAAGAGTATGTGGTACTTATTTTTGAAACTTTGAATAAGTTCATATTTTTACACTTGACTGTACTTGTAGTCGCTCAAATCGTCGTTGGTCAAATGTGGTCTTCATCATCAGATTTTCAAGAGCAAATGCTCGAGTTACTCTACTAAATATATCGAAATTACCATAGGTGACATAAAAAATACTTAAGAGGATAATGGGCCACGAACGAAACAAAATAAATAAATAAAGAAAACAGTTATTCCTGGCATTATAAGATTAATAAAAAAATATCATGGGACACTAAACTTGACACCAATTGACCTAGTCCCGCCAAACTAAGCAAAGCTTGTACTATGGATACTAGGCAACGGATAACTTATACAGACAAACAAAAATATACTTAAATACATATTTGAACATCCAAGACCCAAGAAAAAATATTCGTATTATACATAAAAATATCTGCTCCGGCCGGGAATCAAACCCGGGACCACAAGCTTCGTAGTCAGATTCTCTAACCACTTGGCCGTCCGGTCGGTAGATTTACTATTACAAACAACGTAGACAGTAGTACTCGTATAGAAACAAATAGTTACGAAATGTCGGCGCGGTCTTCCGTTGGTTCCGTTGGTTGATGCATACGTAACAATTTTTTATTTTATTTTTATTATTGTTGCTGTCTTTTTTAATGTCACGAATAAATGTTTTCTTTCTTTCTTTTCTTTTCTTTCGTTGGGACCGTCAGATTATACACGTATCATCATCATTTACTACAATATTCACGATAGCGTATAGAACACGTATATAACTATACTATAAGTAACGACTATGGCTACGAAACACATCTATTTATGCATTCGCATATTCCCATGAACTCGGCGCTCTAATAAACGTGATAGTCAGTAATTTATCTCCATAATTGCGTAACTGCATTGGAAATCCAGCTGCCGCTCATCTATTTATACCATTAATAACTGTAGATTTGCGCATTGTGTTATTTGGGTTAAATTAAAATTAAAATTGACTTACAAATTTCTACGCAGATAATAAGAAGTAGAAAATATGGCTTATAAATTAAAATAATACCACAACAAAAATTTAATGCTGTGGACAGAACTTTATCAAATAAGAAGAAAAAATACTTATAGCATCAAAATTTAAATGACATAACACATGAAAATAATTTTCTACTAGTTTGAAGTCAGTGCATCAGCATGAGCCAGCAGGAGTGATAGAAACCCAGTAGATATTTTGTAGGTAAGGTAGACGACTGTGTTGTTGACTATTATCCGAATTGTAAACCTCCTCTATTATTTGAAGTCGGTTAAAAATGCTCGCATAAGTTATTGTATAGAATTATAGGCATATTGCGGAAACCTAAGCTTTTTACAATGAAAATGAGGCATATAATCAGCGACAGCCCAGCAATAAAGTGAATAAAATTGCGTCGGCTTATTTGTCATAGTACCTAGATGAACACTCCGTCCCGCGAGGAGGCGTCCTCACCGTTGGTAATGTGGTCATTGAATATGTATTGAGACTTTCCGTGCTTAACATAATAGCAGTCCGCCTGATGCCAGCCATTTGCATACACTTTATAATCAAATAGTGAACTATTAAAGGCTGACACGATGTCGGCGGGTGCACCAACTAAAACCTAACTTTATATACCTACTTAAAAAAATATAGGGAAAAGAAGATATTATCTTGAGTACCTAGAGATTGTCGTGAAAACAAAGTGAATGGTGAATGCGATCTCAAACATTATCATCAGATGCCGTATTGCCTAATGTTTCTGACGCTCGCGATCGCAAGCAAATGACAGATTTCGCATACAAAAACTGTCATTTAATTGCGATGCTTCTGGTTATAGCCGATTGGTCTGGTGGACATTGGCTTCGCTTAAAGCGCGCCATTATACCCTGTACCCCTGTGCTCTATCCTATATTTGTCTTTGGTCTGACGCATCCAGCTTACTCCTAGCTATTTTTCATAAATCTCCATTTTATCTATTTGGAGGTGTAAGTATTTTAGCTTTGCAGCTCACGTCACCCAACTGCTCAAGTCAACAATGTATTTCATTTGCCACTGGTCACATTTATGAAATAGGAGTTGGTGGTACTTGTACGACAGATCTTGAATCTAGATTAAAAACAAAGATAAAACCAAAAAAAAATCCACTTGGACTCTAATCTTAATATTTTAAGATGGGCGTTGATAATGACCTAGGTTTAACCAAGTTAATTTTTCGACCTACTGTGAGGCCAGCAAGCAGCTGTTACAACTCTTCTAGCGCTTCCGCCATAAAGATTATGTCATCTGCGTACGAAAAATAATTCTAAACATTGCTGTGGTACGTCTTTAAAGTGAGAACTAATCGGTTTTTTTTTTATAATAAGTAGAAAAATTCGTGGGAAATATGTGCACAATGAGTCAATGAGTGCTGAGGCGACTTTTGTGTTATGGTAGCACGCATCACGGATTGATAAGGTACTGGGTTCGATTCCAAACATAAGCAATACTTTCCTATTCTTTCCATGTATTCTAGTTTCAGTTTTATATGGAACAAATAAATATAATTAGGTACTATAAGATACTATAGGTAGATAGGTGGCAGGTGCACCATAGCGTTGATACTGTATTCAAAAACGTACTGCTACTCGTAATTGACTCGAATACCCAGTTGTTTTTTACTTTTTCAGTACCGATAGTACCTAGTTAATTTATATTCCCTTTGAAAACTTGTAATCAATCCATTTGTGAAACGAAAATTCAGTCACACCAAAGTGAAATTTTTGCGTGTCCCAATTAAATAAAATCCGATAACGTTAAGCAGATAGTCACATGTGACACTGAACAAATATCATCAGAATAGGTAAATATTCCACTTTCCTGGGGGAAATTTTTCAGCGTTAACAATAAGCCTGTAATTTATTACGCGCAAGATTCGGAAGCACTTGCCGCGCTCATTTTTGTTCAGTATAACGAAAGTAAACCGGGCTTAATGATTATTAATACGTTTCTTCGGCATTAAGGTATCGCTGTGGTTCGGTTTTCATCTCGTTCTCGTTCGATTTTGCTGTCGTTATTAAATGTTATCTAATCAATGGCGGCGTAAAGAAGCGTTTCAGGCGCATAATGGTCTAAGATTGTCATCAAGCTTAATAGGCAATGATCGGCCTCTCACTCGTTACCCGCATTCGAGTCGTAAACCCCCGCCTGTAATGCCTCGCACTCATGTAGAACAAAAATAACTTGCCCTCCGCGGCGGGTTTCAAATTTTAATTTTGTAGAAGGTTGTGCCGATTTTAATAGAATATGACAGCTAAAATTAAGTAATCTGCATTTAAATTCGGTTCTGCTGAGTGAGGTTCCTTGATTATTATAGAGAGATTAAATAGGTTTCAATATCTACGCAGATAAATACTAACGTTTCTGTCGAGGAAAATATGAGTAGGCAAATGATATTGATGATGATGATGATGATCCGACTGATTTCGGCCGCGGCGACCATACTGGTTATATTTTCTTTGGTGTCCACTTCGACTCCTAATTATTTGTTTGGCGCTCATGCCTGTTAACTGTAAACGTTAAAGAATAATTGAAGTTCCTTTCAGAAATCTTTTTCTAAATAACATATAGACACTATATTTCCAGAACAATATAGACATAGTAAGGAAACCAGTAAATATTGAAATAATCCTCGTACCGTGGTAATTTCAACCAATAGCTGCAAGTTAGCCGCACATTATCCCGACAGTAATGGTGGCTGGGCCGGAACAAGTGCACGGAAACAGCTACAGTGCAACGGATGCACTGAAATAATGCACTATGCTTATTGTAGATTAGATCTCAAAAGCAAAGAAAATAGGACGGAATCCTACGGGTAAGCTATAATAATCCATCACGTTTTCATTGTAAATGCATTTATAGGGTTAGAAATGTGCATAGGTACACATTTTATGATAAAGCAATTGACTTTCGTTATTCGGCTAACTTATATATTTTTTTAGTTATGGAACGAATAAAGAACCAAATATTTTTTATATGTTTTAAGCATGAAATATTATATATTTTGAATATATGAAATTATAAGATTTTAATTAGTTACAAAATAAAATACAATTTCAATATTTAAAAAATGCACACACGCAATAAGTATAGGAGTTCCAATTGACTCTAACAACCTAATCGAAAAGTGTTCTTTTAGAAAACCTATTACTTAATGTTTTTGAACGACCTATCCCATCGAAAGTTCACACTATTGGTTTAGACAAGAGATTAAATTATTTCCACTCTACGTGTAGGCGAAGGCGAGGCACTCCTCTACAATTTTATATTCGTATATATAATTTCACTGCTTTATTCCCATACAAATATACGTATCTAGTAAAAATTGCAGCTTCCTGTCACTAACAAGTCTAAGCTAAGTCGCAGACAAACGGACAGACAGGCGGAAGAACATGACAGAACTATAAAGGTTCCTTGTATCTACTACAGAACCTTCAGAGGATAGATGTTGAATTTACTAAATAACTATTATGTAAATGATAAGACATGTTTTTAGAATAATATGCTCACGTTCAGTTTGAATTTTAACAATACAACGTAACTATTATCATAGACATAGACATTTCTTTGGGACATCAAGCTGTTCATTTCACTCCCGCCATTTCCTACTATACTTCAGTGGTCCTTCTGGGAACGGTCGTACGAGGAATGTGGCTATTCAAGGGATGTGGTCATTCGAGCGAAATGGACATTCAGGGATGTGGTCGTTCGAGCGAAATGGACATTCAGGGATGTGGCCGTTAAAGGAATGTGGTCATTCGAGTAAAATGGATATTCAGGGATGTGGCCTTAAATGTGGTCGTTCGAGCGAAATGGACATTCAGGGATGTGGCCGTTCAAGGGATGTGGACGTTCGAGGGAAATGAACGTTCAAAATTAAATTTCTTTATTCGACATCAAACTTAAAATAATTCACAATTTATGTACACAAAAACCATTTCATGATGTCGAAAATGAACTCGTAAAAATATCATAACATATACCTATCATAGTTAATTAAGTATACCTAATCTACTTGTTGACCTCTGAACACTAGTTACCTTATATAGCAGTGATATATATGGCAATGTTACACCCTTACCCTGTTACCCTTCCCTCCCTTTGGTAAACAAAGCCTTTTTCCAATGTTCAATCGCAAATCCGATACAACCGCATTCTGAAACGGCAGAAAATACTCGTAGATTCACCCTTGCACTGGGTTCACTATTGACAATATAGCACAGGGAGATTTCATTACTGATGCGAAATTCGTTTCGTATGCATTTTATCGTATCAATCACATGGTCCTACAAAGAAAGAGACCGGTAGTAAAAACTTTAAATACCTTTTTTACGTTTCACGTTTACGATCCCGCTGCTCTAATGAGACAAGCTTAACTGGAAACGTCGTACCTATCTGCAAATTCCACTGTTTTAAAGTTAGGGTTTTATTTCCGAGATGATGTACACAAAACGAAAGGACAGTAGAAATATCTGAATGTTGGACAATTGCCATATGTAAACGCTGTTTCAGGCTTATGATAATTTATTATTCACTCAGAACAGATTCTTGAGGCTGGCAGCCGATGGAAAGAGATCACAATACATTAGTTAGAAAATCATTCCGGTAATGCTTTCCGATGTTGGGTGAAATTTTACAGTGATGCGGATGATACATACTCGTGCAAATCTGCTTTAGCTTTTGCTGATGCAAAACAATTCATTTGACACGATAAATCCATATATAATATTATAAATGTGAATGTATGTTTATTTTATATATTTCTTACGCTTTCTTGCTTTACCAATATTTATTTACTTATTAGTAAGGTACAATTACATATTCTAAACGACTGCAAAACTTAAATCTTTCAAGAATAACATGAGAATGTCTACAACACAAATACGAAAACAACCGGTTTTATTTTCCGCTCAACCAATCGTAATGAAAATTGGTACAGAGATATTTTGAGACAGTGCCTAACGCGAATAAGTACTGTCATTTAATTGCGATCGCGAGTGTCAGAAACGATAGGCAATACGGCCTCAGGATAGGATTGTTACAAATACAAATCAATTGAAGTTCAAGTTACGTCTTTTTGGTTCTAAACATGTTCACGTGATGGGATATGCGAACAACGTATGAGTGTGAAACAAACAAGTGCCTCGAGCAGTGACAGGCTGTCATCGTCGTATGACGGCGACGCGTCGTTTTAGTACACAAGTAGATATAGATAAATTACCAAGAGCGTGGAATTGTATATGTAGTGGTATTGTGTGTTTAAAGGCATTCTATATCTGCAATGTCAGTGTCAAGTTGTAAATATTATTTACATTATGCGTATATTTTAACGGCTGATTTTATTGTATTCCACAAATTTTCAAAACAGTCACAGTTGTTAAAATCTATGGCAGAAAACAATTTTATTATTTTACTTTTTAAGAAGGAAGGGAAATTACGCTAAATTAAGAGAAATACTTCAGTTCCTTTTCATGCGAACCGTACAACCACTACAAATGCAATTCCAAGCTCTCTCTAATTCGTCTATAGCACACATGTTGGCGTGAATACAAGGGTCTAAGCATATTTTGCCGAAATCACAGAATAAGGCTGGAAACAGTGCTCGACCGACGGTACGTCCCGACCGTACGTCCTGACCGTCAGTGCTGACCGTCGGTTGCGAAAATTCATTCAGTGCTACGCTGACGGCGAACTGCGACGCGTGTGTACAGTTCACAGGTCGGTCGCTTCGTCAGCGAAGCACTGAACGCATCCATACAATCTTATAGCTCGTCGGTCGACCGACGCCGCGCGACCGACGAGCCGGACCGACGGCTCGACCGACCGTACGCGCGCACCAAATCACGCGCGTACCGTCAGCGTAGCTGTGTGCACATTCATAGACTTGCATAGATATAGCTACGCTGACCGTCGGTCGAGCACTGTTTCCCGCCTAAGCGCATTTTGACGTCATTACGCCTGGAACGATGTTTCAATTAGTAATTATACATTTAAAATAGTACCTATATTACAGGCGTAAATCACGCCAAAGTTCTGTCGCGTGTGGCTTGTGGTGTGGTGTGTATGGATGACAATTATCATTACATTTTCATCGACTCTACATATGGATGTACATGTATTTAGTGCATTTAATATGTTATGGAAGTTCTATAAATTATATTTGATACAATAAAAGCAACAATAAAGTAAAAAAGTTATAAACAGTTAATACCTTTTCATCGGTACCCAAGTCATTCCTATGCGTGAGTATTTAGTTAAGTTAAATTCAATGTAAGGCTTTACATCGGTCAAATACATTTTTGGTCCACTTTGTAGAGGGTGAAATCGAAAACGCTACATTTACAAGATCTCGAGATTTGATTCCGCTTGCTGGTTGGATTCATGCCAATACAACAGATACAGTGATTTAGCAAAATCCCAAGGAAATAGATTTATTGATGCTTTTATATTAGGCACGGCGAAATATAACTTTTTACACACACGCGATCTACTTCGATCCTTTTTATAAGGTAACCAATACGACGGGATATTCTCATCATGTTCGCACATTTAGCTAAATATTGACGAAAATGAAATATTGTTTAGAGACGCAGTTAAGAATACTTTACTTAAGCTTCTAGCACAGACGGAGTGGAGTTATGCGAGAAAGCTTAAGTGAGAACGGAGCGCGCACGCAAGTGAAATCGTACAAACTTGTCCATGTAAAGTAGTTGTGCTACGCACACGCGTACAGTGCGAGGCGTAGTTTAATTTTTAGGGTTCCGTATTCAACTAGGAACCCTTATAGTTTCGCCATGTCTGTCCGTCTGTCTGTCCGCGGCTAAGCTCAGAGACCGTTAATACTAGAAAGCTTTAATTTGGCATGAATATATCTACATCCCAACTAACAATTTGGCGATAAAATAAGTTCTATAACCGCCGTTTATTAGTTCTACAAAAATCCTATAGCTCTCGCACGACCAAAAAATTAGCGATATAGCACGCTATAACTTCCTATAGGCGGATTTTGGCACAGACGTTATCACTTAGAGGCTCTTTAGTAGCTTGAATTAACTCCAATAGTGGTAAACAAGTGGTATAATAGTACTACAGCAGCGACGCATATTACCAAAGGAGATAATAAAGAGCCGCAGTAGCCGTAACTTGTGCCAAAGGTTCTATGAAACCTGTAGAATGTTTTCTTATATCACTTAAAGCGTTACAAAAAAGCTACAGTGGTGAAAACGGGTACACAACATAAATTAAATACGAAAAACGAAATTCCGAAAGTCGGCATCACGAACTTTAAAATACCGATTTTTATAATACCGAATGTTTTAAAACTCCTAATATGACTATTCCGATTCTTCATAAATCCGAAAATTAAAAATACCAAATGTTTGAAATTACGATTTTCAAAATTCAAAATTCATAATTCATTTATTTGCAATAAGTGTTGGTTATAATGGTCTTAAATTTAAAGCAATAAAAATGTTCACACACTTAGCTAACTATAATAGCATGCAAAATATAAAGTTTTATAACCTAAAAATAAAGTAAAAATAATGACAATGTTAGGTATTAGGTATGTCTAAGTGAATAATTATGAAAAAATGACAACTGATCAGAATAAATGTAAATGAGAATAATAATAATTAAATAATTGTATTACAGTTAAAATAATCCGTTACAGAATAAAAACACATTTCTGTCAACCATTTTTTCAATTCATGTCTAAATTTGAAAATCGGGGTAATGGTTTGTCTCAAACGTTGCGGTAAGTGATTAAATATTTTTATGGACATTATATGACAGTTCTTGGAATATAACGCACTTTTACGTGTCGGTAATAGAATCTTCATAGGATCTTTTATAAACCGAACCGAACAATAAGAATTCCGACTCAATAATAATCCGAAATGTCAAAAACACGAATTCCGATTACTAAAATACCGATTTTCAAAATTCCGAATATCATTACACCGATCAATAATAAATTCCGACTTATTAACTTAAGCAATGTAGGCTAGATTAGCCCAAAACAGTATTTACTGTTATTAATTTTCAGCAATGTGACACAAGGTCGACGGAGCTCCTATTCCGCGCAGTTATGGCGCTTCGCGCCTTGTCGCAATTCTAACTTAACCTAACCTAACCTAACCTAAGTATGCAGGTATTTTTTTTAAATTGATTGATATTTAATTCGAGATTCGAAATCAAGATTCCGATTATTAAAACCACGAAGTTTATTTTTCCGAATGTCATATTTCCGAATCAGCGATGTCATTCTTGATAATCGGAATACTGTACTTCAGGCCAATAACATTTGGTGCTTTTCATTCTTCGGAGTTATAAAAATCGGATATTAAAAAAAACGATATTTTGAAATTCGAAAAAATAAAATTTGTGCTTTTAAGTAATCGGAAATATATATCTTAGGAATTGTGAAAACGGAGTTTTGAAAATCCGAATTAACAAATTCGGAAGAAAATATTTCGGAGTATTTGGGTGTTCCCGGTGAAAACAAACTCTTTGCGTGATAGTTTACTCTTTTGTATGCAATTTTATAGAAATATTTGTATCTGGAAACAAAACGCGAGTGCTGTATGCTATACTGTAATGGCGACGGGAAAGCCATTAAAAACGGTAAATGCGTGATTTTAATATCAATTATTTTTATGTAGATACGTGAAAAACTATTGCGGTTGTAAGTTTTCTGTTATTATAATATGATATTTTACATCTCAATTTTCAAGCGCCTTAGAAATTTATACGTTTTGATTAAAATTTTAGACAGTAAAAATATTACGGTCCATTTTTTTTTCGAATAGTTAATTTAACGGGTTATGTTTGCAAATGGGAGTACTAAAGTCACTAGATCTTAGATCTTATCTTATATTTTTGAAGACTATATTACAGTAAATTGAACTTAATTTTCATGATATGTCTGGCATTTTAAGGTTATTATTTGTAAACAAAAATGGCGTTATTATCTGTAACTCTTAATTATTTCGATGTCTCTTAGCAGTGATTTTAAACACTTAAAATAATTTAACGCCTTTCAATGGAGCTTTGTTCTGTATGAGTTAAAAAGATATCGAAAATACAAACAAAAAAAATACAAAAAGACTCCAAAAAACTAATCATAATTAATAAAGATGTATCAAAACCTAATTTCCAACTTTTAGCTTCAAGTAATCATGTTAAACAGCTTTTGGTCATATAGTAGGGCCTCTTACATATGAAACATCTTAAACGGGCTTAAAGAGTCAGTAACGTTCACACAAACGTTCTTATCTTAAAGAGCTGTACCTTCAATGTCTTTTATAGCACCATAAACGCTAAAATAGCTACACAGTGTTTCAACGGGGTACCCTAACTCCGTTATATCACTTTCTCATTGGGAGTTATTAGAACTGCCATTAAGTATAACCTTTGTGTAGCTTGAGGATTTTCTTACGGCTTATTTAACACTATAGGCGACATTTAGCACGAGAAGGTAAACATAACACTCTTACAGAGCGACAGCGTTAAGACGCGTTAGTAGACACTCCAAAAGAGCACTCAGTGATAAAATCACCCTATAACTGGAACTACAATCTATAACATGATAACTTATAGCACCACTTTACAGCTTCGAGCTATCATATTTTTCTAATTTCTATTAAATCACTTTACTATCGTCAGTTGACTAATGTATTCAATTAGCTCCATAGTGTCACCAAAAACTATTACTGTAGACCTTATAAAGCTATTACTCGTACAAGACTCAAAGCTACTATTTGCTCTATATTTTTATCGCCAAATTGTTTGTTTAGTCACGCCGACAAAGTGGTAAAATAAAAAAAATAAAAAAATCTTTTAGGGTACCTCCCATAGACATAATGTGGGAGTGATATTGGCTACGGAACCCTATCTTGGGCGTGTCCGACACGGGCGGGTTTTATTTATAACTGTGAACAAACTATATACATATTTTGTTTAAAAAATAGTAACCAATTATTAATATTATCTTACACATTTTGACGCACAGGGATTTTTTGTGGACCTATAACCACCAATGCTGTCAGTGTGGTTTACCATACATTCCAATATAAGTAAACCGCCGTTGGCTATTCCATTTCTAAATTCCATACAATTTCAGGTTGAGTGCATGAGCTCGCCTTGTTCCATTTAGTGCTTAATATGTCAGAGCCCGGAATGCAGCCCGAATAGAAACAAACATTCGTCGCGTTTGTAATTACTGCCGGCTGTGCTGACAAAGTTTTCCTTGTATTGATACAGGATGGGATATACAAAATAATATCAGGAACTAACACAGAACTAGTAAGAGCGGTAGGAATGTTATCATATTTTTATTCCAGTCAATATCTATATTTAATCAATTCAATCATCAATGAACACGCATCTTTCGTGTTTTCATAAGTTTTAGTAGATTACGGTATTCACCATTGCAATGTACAGTCGAACCATTTGATTCCTGACCCAACGTAGAACGTTTCACATTAAGTCACAATAATAAGTAATAAATAAATATCATGGGACACTTGACACCAATTGACCTAGTCCCAAACTAACCAAAGCTTGTACTATGGATACTAGGCAACGGATAAACATACTTTTCACTTCTCATGCTCGAAAAGTAGGTCAATAAAGTCTTACGAGGCGGGAGTAAGGAAGTACTTTAATCCCTAGGGAGTAAAAGTAATTAATATTTTAATTTACTTCGAGTCACTTAGATAAACTCAAACAGCCAGTACTTGCAATGTGTGCAGAGGAGAAATTTGTGTCTAGACTCCTGTCCAGGGGTGGTGTAGGGGTTATAGCACGCAGCACGGATTGCTGAGGACTGGGTTCGATTCCCAGCGCTGGTCTCTTTTTCTGGTTTTTCTGTGCATCCAAGTCTCAGTTTGTATTTTCGAAATAATTCCAGTGTACTACAAAGCAAGAAGAGCAGCTTGTTTAGTCTCGGGACGGTCGGAAGCGCACCGCGGTCGCCTCGCCACCCACGCAGCACCCGCGTGTGATCGAGTGATGAGGTAATTATTATTCACCCCCTTTCGATGTTTGTAATTACACATTTACAAACAAGCAAACTAGCTTGTTGATAATTAATACTTACGTTCGCCTGAGGTCTTAGCAAACTCGACGCATGCTGAATACAACTTTAGGAATTAAAAATTAAATCCTACAGAAACTTTAGTTGGCGGCGCGCTCCAGTCACAAATAGGTACCTAGCTACAAGCACGACGATGTCGGCTTTTAATTTATTACCATAGCTAAGTGAGCTAAGTTTCAGAATAAGTTTTAATTAAAGTTAAGTGCCTTGCATCTGCAGGTCTTTTAAGTTCAGATATGAATAAGTTTTAATCGTTGAACTTGGAAATAGAGGAAATTACTTGTTTACATTATGTCCTTTACCTGCTTGTCATAACTCTAAATTCAAAAGTAATGTTAGTTTAAAATAAATAAAAAACTAGTAGGTACATACAAGTATAAAAATTAAAATCTCATAAATTTCCTAATGCCATCCTGAATTTAAATTGCCATTCAATTTAAATGTTGAACCGACTTTCATAATACCATTATAGCTTACAAATGCAAATATTTAAACACTATTTCTCAAGATGTCACGGCGGAGACGGAGACGGAGTTGCGGCGGAGGGCCAGCGGTTGAATAAATCATTAGACGCGACATGAAAAATATGCGTCTATTACCTTCCAAGGAAATGAATCGCGACATTAAGGATTTATACAACGTTATTACGAAAATGTCAAAATTATTTAAAAAGCAGACGCTTAGCCATCTTACAACGCTTCGATAGCAGAATGAGATAAGTAATGTTCTCATTAATCCATAAAGGATGACGGCGATATTCCCTAATGCGGGGTAATCTAAATCAATTTGGGTGGCACAAGAACTTTAGTATATAATTAATTACATTACATAGTTAGAAACCATTCAGAAACCTTCGTCGTCCCTTGTGAATTCCTGAGACATTATAAAGGTACAATACAATACACACAGTGTCGTATTATTTCCGAATAAACTTCAGAGAGTAGGTGTAATAAGTTTTCCGAGAAAGGTGTTTAGTGCAGACAGGATGTCGCGGTTGGCGAGGTGCCCGCCGGGCGAAATTGAAAACTTTCAAGTCCGCTGCCGTTGCAATACAAAACTCATTGCCCGCAATAACTCGTCCACTCGATAGTATTTTAGTTTACACCGCTAACAGAAATATCGAGAAGTTTTCATCGATTCGAACTGTCGCCATTCCATGAGATTATAATATTTGAGAGGCTGATGTTATTAATAATCCTACTACTTACCAAATATTACATTTTGGAAATGCCTGCCCATTCACTTTGGCTTTGAATACATTTAAACTAAAATTGTAGTTATCCGGAAAACAGAAGATGAACGTGTATTCGTGATATTAGGTACTCTGACTACTTTTTATTCCGATATTGTAATTTATTCCAATACCTTCGCTGTATTTTTATCGGATTTTAGTGCAGGAATTTACTTAAATCACGAAATTCATCTCCTGAATCCAATGGTTCAAGCGAGTAAAAACTATTTTAATACCATATTAACTTACGCACCTAACAAGCATAATAATAAGTAATCCTTTATCCCTGCAATATATTAAACTAGCTTTCGCCCGCGGCCTCGCCCGCGTGGAATTCGGTTATCGCATGACTGACGTACTGATATATGATTCCCTAGAGAATATCTAGATACTTGTATGTTTAATACACTCATGCACGACTGGCGCGTAGTCGAACTACTTAGTAGTAGGAGCCCGATTTCCTGTGCACCTGTCACACGCCTGCGGCCGTGGCCCAACTAAAGCCTGTTACTTAGTTTCGCCGGCAGAAATAGACATATCTTTACTCTTTATTTTAACACTAGACGTTACCCACGGCTTTGCTCGCTAAACTCCTAAACAGTTAAATTGTAGTTCCGGGATTCTACTAAATTCCCGAGGAGATTCGCAAAAATTACACCAAGATTACCTATTTAGGTTGTATATTATGAAGCATACCCGTGTCAAATCTAATGTCTCTAAACTTAGTGGTTGATATTTTAGAATTTTACCATGATCCTGTGGAAACATTGTAAAAAATAGCTTTTTCACCTCAGCACCTCAAACAGGCAGGTTTTGCTATGAGAAATCAGTGAGCAAAATCGCATTTTGCTCACTCCGTGAGACAAAGTAACTTTTTAATTATTTTTTTAAAATGCTGAGTACAGTGTTAGGTCTACTCACTAAATCCCAAATATTTGAACTTCACTTTGATCTGTCACTTTCACTTCAACACGAAAAAAGCGAGAGATATTTTTTTTTATTCGACTAGATGGCAAACGAGCAAGTGGCTCTCCTGATGGTAAGAGATCACCACCGCCCATAAACATCTGCAACACCAGCAGTATTGCAGATGCAGATAGGATCAAATGTGTTGATCTTGAATTATGGTATCAAAAATATATCGATACCTAATAAATGTAAATTTTCCCGATCTTTTAATAAAGTATGCAACCTCGTTGCACGAAAGCCGCTTCTCTTGTTTTTTTTTTTTATAAAATAATTCCGTATACTGCCTCTACAGTTGGAATAAATATTTGTCAAATTGAATGAATTTGTTACAAATCATTTATGTTTATGTAAAAGAAATCTTAATAAAATCATTTATTGTTCAACCTTTTTAATGACCCAAAGATGATACCTTTTTGCAGTACTTATTAAAAAATAAGTTTTTTTTTTTTTTTTTTATTTGACTGGATGGCAAACGAGCAAATGGGTCTCCTGATGGTAAGAGATCACCACCGCCCATAAACATCTGCAACACCAGGGGTACTGCAGACGCGTTGCCAACCTAGAGGCCTAAGATGGGATGCCTCACGTGCCAGTAATTTCACCGGCTGTCTTACTCTCCACGCCGAAACACAACAGTGCAAGCACTGCTGCTTCACGGCAGGATTAGCGAGCAAGATGGTGGTAGCAATCCGGGCGGACCTTGCACAAGCTCCTACCACCTGCAAAAAAAAGTAAAGCATGACATATTTTACAAGAAGTTCTAAATCTGAGAGCTCTAAGTTCAAATTATAATGCATGTTATGAGTATGAGATTTGTATTGTACCTACTGGACACTTTTTCGTTTCGAATTCAAAACCTCTCTACTTAATGCTTTTCAACAATGTTTGGCATTCTTAATTTTCTGGTGACTTTTTAAAGATGTAATCGCGACTGTAATATACGTATCATTTTTGAGTAAGGGTTTTAAATGTGATTATTTTATTTGTTTCTTAATAATCGGATTATATTTAAAAAGTTGTGTTTGTTTTGTAAACAGGTAGGTATATGTGGTTTTATTCTTATGTTATATTTAAATTATGTTCTCGCTGCTGAGGTGAAAAATTGTATGTGTCACACGAGACCAAAGTTTTTTTGCATCTCGTGTGTTTGAATCCCTTGCTGCTCTCAGGATTCTATCCTAGAACCACTCGCTGACGCTCGTGATTCAATTATAGAATCCTTCACTTACTCGGGATTCAAAATTAACACTCGCAACAAAAAACAACTTTGCTCTCTTGTTGCACAAATAACTATTGTTATTCTCAAAATCCGGCTATCTACATCTCAAATTTCATACAAAAACTGTTTTACCGTAAAAGAATAATAAACACATCAACCGTGCCCACAGATACACACACTCACAAACTTTTTTCTTAATAATGTAAGGTAGTCTGGTTAAGGTTTACTTGGATATAGGTCAAATTAAAAATGTGGCGTATAAATATTGTGTTGCAAAATTTTTTAATACCTATGTATGCACGAGTTAGTGAGCTTTATATTATATATACCGGCCTGAGTGGAGAGCCTTGGGGGAAGCCTATGTCCAGCAGTGGACATCTTTCGGCTGACATGATGAAGATATACTAAAAAAAATTTCAAGCATATGCCTAAAATAACAGTTTTATTTGAGCTGACACGATTAAACACATTTTCAACGACTGATTAATTTTTTTTGGTACCACTGAGTTACTACTCCTGCACGTTATAAACGGCATAGTGGATTTGAATGAAAGTTAGAAAAGAAAGATGGCTCATACCGTGTACCTAGATACTCATACTCACTGAAAAATTGTTTAAATTCATTACTAACTAATTCTACGTGAACTTTGTCGGGGGCAGAATCACAATACAAGTAACAGGCAGTAGACCGACTCGGCCGTATTCTTGAAATGAATACCTACGGCTGCGCGTAGCGCTAGGGTTGGCAACTACAAAAAGTAAAACAGACGTGTGTAGATTTTTATTCTAGCATTGATAGTCCATGAGCAAAGCCGCTGACGGACAGACAGACAGACGAAATGCGACTAAAGGGTTAGTTTTTGATTGGTAAATCCCAAAAAGCCTACGGTCACAACACACAGACACACACACACACACACACACACACACACACACACACACACACACACACACACACACACACACAGACACCGTTTAAGAGCTACGGTGCCACAGACAGACACACAGACACACATAGTGGTCAAACTTATAATACCGCTCTTTTTGCGTCGGGGTTAAAAAACAGAGACAGCATCACATTTATACGTCAGTTAAAATAAATCAATGGGTGGTGAAACAGCCCCTAAGTCTATTTGTTTAGGTAAGTCAAGGGCATAAATATCTATACAGCAATAGCGTCACATTTATGTAAACATCGACCTTATAGATAGTGACATAAAGGTGTATAGATATTTTTGACGTCTTGGTAACGTACCTACATATATTTATGTCCTTGACTGTACTTAACAAAATGTAAACAACCGAAGAATGTTGTAAACTAAATACGTTTTTAAAATGTGAATTAATATTAGTTCAAATTCATAAATTCGTTCGGATTTATATTTTGATAGAAGATTTAAATTGTAAATTTATTTAAATTTACATATTTTTTTAATGCAATTTTCTTTAAATAGACACATCACTATGGTTTACATTTTGTTGAGTAGGTACCTAGACAAATTTTAAAAGACTAATAATAAAGTACCTAATATGTATTAATTTTACCTTTCAGCATCAGCAGGAGGTTGAAAAAATGACAATGTTGGTGTTATCAGCGTTGAATTTAGGCACCCGTAAACACTGCAGTACACGTACACGTTTTCGTGACGTCGCCATTCCATTATTAAATAAAATATTATAGTATGTACCTAGTTACTTAGTACCTAGCTTTTATAACCACGTCACGGAATCGAAACGGGGTCAAATAGAGCGGGCGGCGCGGCGCAGCACTCACTCGACCAGCGACCGGACTGCGCGGCGCGCGGCGTGGCACTGCGTAGTTTTATCGGGTGAAGTTTGGTTAGCGGCCGAAATACTGCCTATACTGCCTATATTACTTGTATTGTGGCAGAATCCAGTTTCATATAAATTTGCTTAAGTAGGCATATTATCATAAGTATCTACCATCTAGCTAATAATACATAATTGCGCCTTGCACCTAGGCGGGCTAGGCGCTTACCTATTTATCAATAATTCAAAACATACCTACCTACCTTTATTATGTAGCTTTGTTACTAACCAGTAACGAAGATGACTTTATTCTTGAAAAAAAACTTAAATCGTAACAATTTGTGTCGCGGTTGGCAGCAACCAGACCAAATAGAAGAACTCTAGGTACCCAATTACTCGCTAAAATCCATTGGCCAAATTCCAAAAGCGATGCAGTGGCTGCTGCGCTCCGGGATAGATTTGATTTAGTCACTCGCGTCCCGGATATGATAAAGCTGTAATGGGTAAGCTTGGACGTACAGTAAACCCTACAAATGAAATCTTCACTGAAAACGGACTTATTTTGGTAAGTAACCGTACTTTGCACATAAACAATAGTAGTTTATGTGACTATTACATAATGAGAAGGATTTAAATATGACAGTGGGTTTATAAAACTAGCCGACAAGTGAGTTACTTATGTACAGTCGAGTTCGTAAACTTGTGAGCAAAGATTTTATCAAAAATATCTGAACACGCTTCTACGCCGTTAACAATACGAGTAGAGTCGTGTTCAGATATTTTTGATCAAATTTTTGCTAACAAGTTTATGAACTCTACTGTACATAAGTGACTCACTAACTAAATGTAATTACAAACATCACACTTACCTACAAGTTTTTTCTTACATACACTGCTTTATCTTCAAACATATAAACAAAACAAACTATGTAAGTCATCTATGCAACAAGACAAATTGAACAGCAATAACGGCGGCAATAATAACAATAAAATTGAGGACAATACATTTTTTGGTGGAGTGTGTATTGACTAAGGATAACCGCGAGAGGCGAGAGGTATTTGAGTGATTTAGACCTGTTCAATGGTGCAGTGAATAATATTATTTTGAGTTGTCCGGTATCGGAAGATGCAGTACGAATTTACAGGTTCATCAAGCACTCCTTTGCAGCCAGATAATCTGGACATCGCAATAGGAGTGTTTGATGAATGTGGACATCGAGTCTTTCAATGAGGCTGGCATGGTGCATTTAAGCTTTTTAAAGTGAGTGCTTTACCAATTAATATAAGTAGGGCAATTAATAACCACAAAAAATATTTTATTTTCGTTCTGATTCAAATTTTATTATTTAGAAGCTATAAGTACTGCTTTCGTTGACTAAAGCTTTGCGGTAAAAAAAAGACTGCGATTTCGTTTGCGCTTGAACTTTGAAAATAGTGCAGTATCCTTAGTGTAAGTTTTCGGTTACAGAATACGTCTCGATCGCGTTCGCGTTAAAATCTCAATTTATATGGAAACACGAACAGCGCCTCTAGCGGAACGTTTGCGATGTTCGTGTTTCCATACAAATTGAGGTTTTAACGCGAACGCGATCGAGATGTATTTTGTTACCGAAAACTTACACTAAGGGCACAGGTCCCTTCAAAGTAATATAGGTATGTATTTACAAAGACACTTTTGTTTGATAACGCTAAGTGCCTGGAATGCAAGGAGGCGGGTGGGAGGTTTGTTCGAATGTGCGAGCTTTACTGAAACCCGTCAATAATCCCGAAATCCCCGATTTGTATATTTTTGTGCTGAAAAGACGCCCCGTTTATATAAGTATTTTCATGCAAGCCTGCACAATAGCTTTCGCATTGACGAGGCTGTGCCTACCTAGTTGATTGGGTCCCAGCCGCCGTTAAGGTACCTACGTGTTTCATTGCCTATTTACTAAAGCAAGCTTTGGACATCTCCTCACGTACACGTTGGGATACCAAACTCACATCCATGAATAAAATAAAATGCTCCCTTGGGGCGTCCTCTCCGAACAACGACTTTTCTTTGCACCTGCGTAAATCCTCATTCCATTCATTATTCACGGTCGTTTACTATTACCCAATATATTGCAATCCTGGTACACGGAACGACGGGACCCAGCCGTAGTCAGGGTCACAAAAGCCCTCTAAAGCCCCAGCGGCTCGCTGCAGCAAAATTCTCCGCAAATCTTACCACCGATGAACGTTAGGTACCTACTGTGTGTGTTATATAGATACTTATTATATTGTCATGCCCAATATTTTTTTTCTAATGTTTAAGTAGGTATAATAAGTACTCCAGCAGCGGTTAAAGTTCAAGACAGTGCAACACCCCCGCATCTAAAAAACAAACAATCCTTCGAAGGTTTTTGAAAAAAAAATTAATACTTGGATAGGCGAAACAGTAAGGCGGGACGGGGTCGGGGCCCCCGTAATAAAGAAAACAGGTAACGTGATTGCTCAAGTATAGGTTACGTTATGTTAGTATTTTGCCATAACTAGGCGAAATAGGAGCTCCGCGAAGCAGAGCTCCGTCGACTTCGCCTCAGAGTCGTTAAATTCATATGAATATTTCTGTGCCTCCTGTGATAAGTGATAAAAGTGCAAAATCGTCATTTTACAGGAGAGCGAAAATAAGATTTAAAAAATTCTGGTTTGTGAGCCAAGGGGGCTAGCATTTACCGAAGCACTTTTTTTTATACATAAAAATATATTCTATAAACTTGCATTTAGTGTTTTTCGGTAAATATTGTTAGTTCGAAGAAAATCGCGAAAAACCTGTGAGTTGTACCCATTGAAATGTCTAATATGAGTAAATAATATGTGTTCGATGATACAAGTTCAGTTATACCATGGTGCACCCCTGGAGCACCCGTAATATATATTGGTGTAAACGGATATGATATACATGAACATGATGGATGTTGGTTTTCATAAGCGATAATGTGTGAAAAAAGTCAAAACCCATGGAGAGTGAATATCACCCGAAGTTTTTTATTTACATGCAAATGCACAGAAATAAGTTTTTGGTAAAAACAAAAAAAAAACATTTTTAATACAAGCTTTTTTTTGCTGACTGTACTTTTGTTTTTTTTAGTGCTGCTGCTTAAGTAGCAAAGTAGAAATAAGCAACCTGAGATATGTATGCATAGGAAAAATTCTTGTCTAAATTCCTGTCCAGCAGTGGTGTAGGGGTTATAGCACGCAGCACGGAATGCTGAGGACCTGGGTTCGATTCCCAGTGCTGGTCTCTTTTTCTGTGCATCCATGTCTCAGTTTGTATTTTCGACTGTACTTTTGTCGACTTTACTTGCATTGTCACCCAAACTACATTTGCATACCAAATTTCAAGTCGATGCCATTAACTGTTGAAGAGTTCCGTCCTGCGGAGACGATCCTGGCCGGACCACGAGGATGTCACTACCAGATTATTGTACTGTCACGCAATGAGGGCTATCGTTTTTTGTCTCACTAGATGGCGCACTGTTGCGTGAGGTTTTTAAGTGTGGCTTTCAGAGTCTGTTATTACGGGCGTTAAAACAAAGTTTAGATTAAAATCATATTTAAAACACCTTCAAACCGTACCATAAAAATATCCAGCAACCACAGTGTTGGTTATCGTCCCGTTTTGTTCGGAAAAAAAGGGAGGACAAAAGTTTCCAAAAGACAAAACTGTCTCAAAACACAGACATTCATTGCCCCGTAACGCATAATTGCCATAATTAATTTCAGGTAGGTAATGCAAAATATTCACAAAAAAAGTCTAACTATAAATAAACCCGCGTAGCTCACCCAAAAACTATGAGATTTGACATTTCGGAGACCTCACGCTACACTAGCGCCTCTAGCGGCGAATTCATTCGCGATAGCCCTCATTAACATAAGTAAGTAGTTAAGTATGTCAAATTTCAAGTCAATCCGACTACTGGAAGTTGGTCGAATTTAACTTGCAAGATTTGACTACAGACTATTTATAGTACAGACAGACAGACAGACAACGGGACAGGTGAAACTAAATAAAAGCTTGTAAAAACAAAATCATTCATTTTAATTTCATTAAATTTGTACAATCAATTTCGCTATGATTTCTTTGGAAAATGTATGGAATGTCAACATAACATTAAAGGCACCACCAGTTCCACCCTGGTACCTACAGTCGAACAAATTGAATCAGACCCAGGGTGACATGACATAAGGTCATGTTGACATTCATACTTTTGGCAAGAAAGTCCACATAAGGTCTGTGAGCAATCCATAGTGAAATTGATTATTAAAAGGTTTGTTCGACTGTACGTGATTCAGTTTCCTTAACTGTACAATGTACGAACTTTGGTGCGCATGTGTACCTAAGACAGTTTTTTTTTTTTTATATAAGCACATACATGTGAAATGTGTTTCCATTATGGGTGCTTATTTTTTTATAATTTGTTTGCCGCCATTCCATGTGTCCACAACTAGCTGGTCAGACTTTACTTAACATCCCTCTATTTTTTCTTTTAAAGTGGGTACAGTGAGTGTAAAAACACAAAACACACCACTCCCGCAAACGCAATGCAAATAGAGTGCCATATTAGTAACTTTGTTACAGGCAGTTTCCTTCGCTCAACATAATATTCTGTACTCAACGCAGATGCGAAGGTAAGATTAGGTACCTTACCACAAACTATAAAGAGAACTAACAACGTTAGTCTTACGATCCAGCGAGGAAATGCTGCCAGCATCTTTATTCTTTGGTACCATTACCATTTACCATGAACTAAAATAATTTCCTTGCTCACCCGCGACCTTACGATAGCTAAGCTTATGCAAAATATGCGTGTTCATGCAGTTCCTCCACCTCCACACTGTAAGAACACACACAAATCACACAAACCCATCTATCACCACCACCACACTACACTGACGCGTTTCGAACTCAAACAGAGCTCATCTTCAGAGTGACACAACCGTACACCATGCTACCAGTTGTTAGACTAACGAACCACAACCACCGTTTTAACTTGTCACTGTAACTCCCCAAGTACCCACATACGTTTTATGAAACAAAACAAAACTACCCACAAATTATTAATAAAATTTTTTAACCGTCCGTTTAGAATGCATGGAGATAATTAGATACAACAGTATGGGGTCTATTATTAATGAGCAGGTAAATTTAGTTTCATCTCCCTTGCTACGGCTTGGATCTAATTTCAGCAATGGTAGTTAATAAAACATGCCTTGACAGTAAATAAATAAAAAATCTATGGTAACCTTACTTATACAACTGGTAACTAACAAACAACTTCGCTCAACATAATATTCTGTACTCAACGCAGATGCGAAGGTAAGATTACTTACCACAAACTATAAAGAGAACTAACAACGTTAGTCTTAAAATGCTGCCAGCATCTTTATTCTTTGGTACCATTACCATGCCCGATGCCGCAGGGTCCATTTTTATTATAGTTTCAGTTATTTAATTTTAACAAAGCTTTAGTTTTTTTTTTTATTGTACCTAATCTACTTTTTTATACTATTAATCAATTTGAATAAACTTAAATACTTACTTATATTTCTTTTGAACAAACAACACATACTCGAAACATGTCGAGCTAAACTCGATTTAAGACGTGAGTTATTCGGGTCAATATATTTAATATATTTCTTTGTTACATAAATCTATTTGTTTTTAAATATGTAAGTAACTCTAACCAATAAGCCATTTTAACTTTTACAAGTTTAGTTTCTGAACGCATATTTATTGTTATTATGCTTCCAAATAAAAAAACACCTTTTCTCTTTGTCTAACCTTAATTTTTACAAAGATACTAGCGCCATTTTTGAGTTTCATTCTCTTACTTTTAATTGATAGCATTACTTTATTTCATATCTGCCATCTACCACCCTGCCTTGCTGGTACCTACCAATGAAATGAAACAAAAATGACTTTTCTTGAGGCGTATAAGTGAATACGAAATTAAGGGAAAAACAGATTCTTCTAGAAAGTAAACCATGGCGGCACGTGGAGAAAGAGGTGTAGTGAGAGTGCTAGATAAATTAGAGGCGTCCGTTAATTCTGGTCAATACTACGAAGCACATCAAATGTACAGAACGCTTTATTTCAGGTAGTGACCATCACTCATACCGTATTATAAGGTTGTGTTAAGAGTATTGTTTTACTGTTTGTATCTTGTTCCAGATACCTAAGTCAAAAGAAATATGCGGATCTTTTAAACTTGCTCCACAAAGGTGCCACACTGCTCTTGCAGCGCGACCAACAAGGCAGTGGCGCCGATCTAGCCATACTGCTTCTGGACGTTTTAACTAAATCCGAAACGCAGCCGTCTGAGGAATGGATTGAGAAATTAGCAAATTTATTTGAAATCATGAGTTCCACCATCCCAGAGCGGGAAACATTTTTGACTAATGCAGTGAAGTGGTCCATGGACAACAATAAAAAAGGTCATCCTTTACTTCACAAGGTAATAACTTACTTTTTTGTTTAACATTCTTAACCAAAATTCAAACAATCTTCGATGTAAATAAAAGCAAGTTTACCTACCTTCTATTCACAAAATAAGTAAAAATTGCAAGATTCCAACCCTAAGAGCGATTATTCGAGCGTTTTATTCCTCATTTATCTGGTCACATTTTTTACGAATTGGCTGTAGATTTTGATGTTGTTTTCGATTATTTGTTAGAGTTCCTGTATTTCTACCAGATAACTAAAAAACTATCAAAATATTTGGCCATTGTTACAGAAGTGACCAGAAAAATGAGATTGTTTAAACGCTCAAATCAAAATTGAATTTGAAGCTGTTGTGCTGCAAATGATTAAGCGTGATGATGATTCAAATTGAAAATCTTTGTTATTTTATACAATTTCAGAAAATTGCTGAAGTGTATTGGAGAGAAAAGAAGTACACAGCAGCACACAAACATTTCTTACACTCCAGTGATGGAGCAGCGTATGCCAACATGCTCATAGAGCTGCATACAACCAAGGGCCTGAAATCTGAGATAGACCTGTTCATAGCACAAGCAGTACTGCAATTTCTTTGCCTAAGGAACATACAGATGGCAACAGAGACCTTTAACAAATACACAGGGTCACATCCAACCATTAAAAATGACACTGGGCCACCCTATTTATTTCCATTACTCAATTTTCTCTGGTTTCTCTTACGTGCCATTGAACAGTAAGTGTTATGCTAATATCTTTTTCACATTTGAAATTTTAAATATACTTGTCAAACTTAAAAACTCATTTTAATTTTCAGGAAACATGCAATACAATTTAAAATATTAAGGAACTGGTATGCAATTAGTATAAAACGAGATCCAAACTATTCAGTGTACTTGGATAACATTGGCCGTATTTGGTTTGGAATAGAGATACCACATGACCCTAAAAATGCTAATTCAATGTTTGGTGGGCTCTTGAAATCCATTATTGGTGAAGCAGACAGCTCTGACGAAGAGGAATACATGGGTCACAGTGCTTCGGCTCCGGATTTGGATTGAGATCAATTATGATTATGAAAAATAAAATAGTGGACAATAGCATTATGTTTGTATTATATAAATGACATATCAGCTTAGGCTGTGTCCAAACCAAGTTAGTATAAGTTTATTTCACAAGCATACTGTAATGCTTAGTTGATGTCATGACAACTGCAATACCTAACATGAGAATAACATTGGCATGAGACTTGTTTAAATGGTCAACACTACATTTTATAACTTAACACAAATCCATGATAGTAACTGTATAATTTGACAGATAAAATGGACTGTAATGTGGTATTGTAGCCTTTTAGTAATCCATATTACTAACAAGACCATTATAATTATATATTTTCATATTATGTGTAATGAACTGATAATTACTATAATCAACTAAATTCAAATTGCAAACTTTTTGGTACTATAATATTATAGTCACTTCATTGAACCTTGTAATTATTGCTATTTAATAGGGTGGACAGAATGATAATAAAACCATAATAAATCGAAAATATTTTTATTATTTGCACCACTCGTCCTAACATTTAACCCAAACAAAGCAAACCACAAGAATGGAATCTTATTTTTGTGGTATAATTATTTTTATCATTATCAATAGTGAGCGAATTACATGACACACTTCGCACATTCCATAAGAGATAACCTACTACAATTTGCAAAGGACATTAGAAAACAAAGCAACTCAAATACATTTGAAATTGAACCTTGGCATTTGCTTACAAAGTTTAAAATTGAAGTAATCAAGTCGCATCTTTTTGTCCAACTCCTGTTATTCCCCAGGAGTGATGAGTCAAGAAGTGTGGTAAATATAAAACCCCTGATTTTTAAGTTACATGGTACCCTATGAGCTCACACAAGATAAAGTCAAACAAGTTAAATAAAATTTTAAATGCTTTTAAATGTATTCAGTAGTTTAATTTTTAATAAACTTTTTCTTACTTTATTTCGAAAAGTTTGTTTTCCTTCAAACAATCCCACATTTTTGGGATATTTCATATTATAATTATTATATTATGTTTTATATTATAATATTTCAAACAATGCAACCTGTTCAGGTCATTGGACAATACTAGACTGAAGTTGACACATTACTTTTTGTAAAAAAAAAACATTTAGGGGCTGTTTCACCATCCATTGATTAGTGTTAACTGATGGTTAAATATGATGCTGTCTCTGTCTATTCTAACAAAACAAATAGAGACGGCATCACATTTAACCGTCAGTTAAAACTAATCAATGGATGGTGAAACAGCCCCCTTACATGCTTAAATAAACACTTAAGTAGATACTAAAGATCATTAACAACTAGATTTGTAATTTCTCTTGTCATCTTCCCAATAGTAAATTTCTCATTATTCAGTCCCAATTTAATATTTCTTTTTTCTAAATCTAATGCTTGCAGAAGTATAAATCTATTAAATTCATGAACATGTGGATGAGTCAAGAATTCGTCAACCTCCATCCATTTGCATGCGCTTATTTCTTCATCAGATTTAGTTATTACTGTTGAAGTAGCATGTAACTTAACAACTACATAAATGTCAGAGTTACCAAACATTGAGTTGTGGCTGTGCCTCAATGTTACCATGGATTCAAATTCAGTCTTAATTCCTGTCTCTTCCCAGACTTCCCTCATGGCAGCATCTTTGATGTCTTCTCCTAAAACATCATGATCCAGATAGGTAATGGTACAATACAAATAAGCATGATTCGACAATTTGCCACAGGCAATTACATAGTTTCACTAGTTAATTTTATGTACTTTTAATTGTTGATAAGAAGTTTTATGACATAGTTCTATGACTCAGTTAATAGCCCTTATGGATAAAAGCCACAATGCATACTGTAGATTCTACAGCGTAGAATGATGGATTATTTGTCCTTGTTCACAATAATTTAACAAGTAATTGTGTAATTTCTCTAGTTATATAGTCAACCAATTTGATTCCCAGGTCACCATAGAACCTTTCCATAGTAAATAATTTTGGTTTGGCTATAGCAATGCTTACAGGATGATATAAAATATCACAATGACAGGGTTCTGCCTATACTTGGTTTGGATAGGTATTTAACTAAATGTAAACAAGCTTCAGCTGCCAGGTTTGGTACATTCAAGAATTTTAAACATTTTACTTTCTATTTCTATTTGGTGTCAAGTGTCCCATGATATTTATTTATTTAGACTAGTGTATTTCAAAACAGAAATGTTAATGTTTGGATAGTTTAATGAGGGAACTTAAGACACCAATTGACATTGTTTTGTTTACATTTAGTTAAATACCTATCCAAATCAAGTATAGGAATCAAATGAGTTGACGTACATCACTCTCTGATACTGAAATATTAGTGTACCCTACATTGACCACTTTTTATCATAAAAAGTCTTTGCTTCTATAATAAAGAGGTAGGAGTTCTACCCACTTCATTGCAACATATCTCAAGTTAGAGGTTTGAAGAATGAACATAAATCTGACCAATTTTGGTCAAACCAACAGTTTTGATTCTTATTCATTATGGTGCTAAACAAAGGCTTTCACCAAAATTGGCCAGATGGATTTAGGTTCATTCTTCAAACCTCTAACTTGAGATATTTACTTACTTCGTTCAACATAGCCTCCTGGTAGCTTCCAATGGGGAAAGTCAAGTGATTTTTCACTGACTACCAATAATTGTTTTTTATCATTGAATACCATGCCTCCTACACCAAGATTAGTATGGCATGCTGGGGGTAAATTGTGGGTACTGTCAGTTGGCAACCACTTGTACATCATCACAAAATCATCTCTGGAATGATGAAAATTGTATCCTTCCTGTAATGATAAAAGGAAGATTGGGTATTTCAGCTGTAGGTACTAAAATATTAGTATAACAAAATGCAATAAGTAGTAGCCAGTGATAATGGTAATTACTTACATCTGCCAATACTGGGACCCATGTGGCATCTTTGATGTTGACTTTGAACCAGATGCATCTTCTTTCGTCTTCAATCCATTTTTTATGTGAATCTGTTTAGGATATAATTTATTAAGTACACACACACTGTCAAGGCGCCTCATACATTTTTATTTTATTTTTCATATTTGTGTCAGCTCTACAATAACTCACCTTTCAGCTGGTCTAGGAAATTGTCAATATCACAAGGTTCCTGCTGAGAATCCACCGTAACTCCATTATACCGATCTAACACGCCTTCAAATATTTTAGAAGACATTATAAATATTTAGTAATGTGACTACGAAAATTTAATTAAATAATGACTTAAATTCCAATTGGAATTTCGTACTTTACAATAAGCAAGGGGTATATATTTATCTGAGCTCGCAGTTAAAATTTTGTTTGGAAAAGATAAGACTTTAATAGCCTTGAGCTATGACGACAGCAAATACAAATGAGCCTCTCCGTATCAATGATAAAATCTTAATTCATATTAAATGCGCGAGTTGCGCAAGCCGCAAGCAAAGTTGAAGCAAAGTTTGAGGAAGGACTTTGACATGACAGTGACAGCGACGGGTGATACTCACTCTTTCCCTTCCCATCTCTTTCCCGGCCCGGATAATACCGACTTGGAAATACTACCCTGTTTTTTGTGTACAGTTATACCGTCCCTCTCGCTCTAGTATTAAACAGTATGTGTCAGCCGGGCTACTACGAAACTCGAAACTCGAACTTCGTGTCGTGCGGTCCCTCTGACACTTATATTATACTATTTAATACGAGAGCGAGAGGGACAGTACGACACGAACTTCGAGTTTCATAGTAGCCCTGCTGCTCGCTCTCGTATTAAAATAGTCCTTACTTTGCAAAATTAATAAATGATTGTGTGTATGTGAAGATTCCAAAAAAACAATCTTAATTTGATTGTGTGTGTGCGTGCGTGCGTGTGTGTGAATACGCGTTTAAATTCTGTAGAATCATTCGGATTAATCCGACTTCAAATCAATGTTGCAGCTTGCATTCTCCAGTACCTAATATAAGACTCTTGGTTGTATTCATTCATTTCCAGATTTTCCAGCCTATGTCACAGTATCTATGTCTAGCTCTATGACAATTGTCAACTTCAGCTGTTACTTGTAGTAGGAAAGCGACACTATCGACGTTTGGTCAATTATCATGAAAATCGATTGTTTTTAGGGCATCGAATAAATAAGTAAATCTAAACTTCTTTATTTTAAAGACTAATACATTTTATTTTAAATATAAATAATAATGTTAAAAAAATAACCTTTGCTTTACCATCAAGTACGAATCGTTACGTAATTTTTATTATAATTAAATTATCAAAATTACGAGAAGCCTATAAGCTAAGGACCTAATAAGCGTTCCATTATTTTCACATTTCTTTTTACTTAGTTATTAATATACCTATAACTAAAAGTACTATTAAAAGTATTATTATAAAAAATAAAGTTATTAAAAGTATTATTATACTTATAACTAAAAGTGTAATAAATATTGGTTGTTTCTTTAATTTTAAGGTAGGTTGGTAAAAAATAAGTTTGTATAATAATTTGATTAAAAATATATATTGTACTTTACGCTTAGCCGCACCGCGGAACAAAAAAAAAGCATTTGTTAATTAGGTAAAATTATTCTTCATAATGTTGGTCGATTTCCAACCTCATCATTCATCGACAATCGTCGATAGATAGAGCACATCACTAATTCCGTCACTGTCAAACTGACAGTCCAGTCTGGTCCTCCGGTCCCTCCCTGTTTTTCACTGTACATAACACTTCAGTTCAGTCAGTCAGTTCAGCATTACAAGTAAATCAAATATCAAAAATAAGTCAGAGGCACAGGCAGGCAGAGAGCATTGAGAAACAAAGATTGACTTGTAAAAATATAGTAAAAAACCAACTAATATTGAAGCTGTTGTCGTACTGAACTAGACTAAATTCTAAAAATAGTTAACTTTTCGTGTGTTCAAAACAATGTATACACTTATTTACTTTTACAATACGTAGCTTTAAAATAGTCTTGGAATTTGGTTTGTGAGCTATTAATTGATAAAGTGTAATAAGACGTTAAGATCGAGATCGTTAAGAATTATAAATAATATACCACATATGACATAAATAATAACTATGTACAGCCACGTTATGCGTCGATGTTTAGTGCATAGTCCATTCCAAGTCAAATCGCAATGTGTTTTTGTAAATAATTTAAAATTTATAAGGTATGTTTTTATATAAACTCTGTTTCGAAGCAGAAATACAGTGAACTATAGACTTTCACTGTCATTCTGTTATATATCAGACAAAAACATAATTAAACAAATTTTTTATCTCTGTGTAGTGGCATCTCAGTTCACCAGTAGGTACTAAGTGTAAGCAATACAGAGTGAATTAACATAATTTTTTTATGGTCCATTGTTCTGTTCACTTTAGAACCAGACTCATATTATTTAATTTTACTTTAGGGCAGTAAGGATCAAGCACTTAATCCCTTGTATGCTTAAGACAAGGGTCCGTGCCAAACTTAAGGCTATCTTTTTGTAGGAGTGAGAGGAGTTAATAAAGTGATAGATCTATGAGCCTTTTATTACTTATGCAGAGTTAGTGACATTATTTTAAATACACAATTCAACTTATTTTCAGAACTACTTGCTGTAACCACTCAAAAAATCTTCAAAACCTTTTTCAAGGTGAAAAAGACAGGTTTAAAGGCATTACAGTGGATACCTCAAAAGAGACATGGGAGCCAACAACATTTCCAACCATACTAGATAGTGAGTTCTTGGTGTTTCATTCATTTCATGTTTAAATCTGTTGATTTCAAAAGTAAACTCAGCATTTTCAAAAATAAATTAATTATGGACATTATTGCATTTATACAAAAATAATTCAAGCATTTGGAAACAATTTCTTAAATTCGTTTTTATTTATATTTAAGAGAAGATTTCATGCCTGAGACAACTGTATTGTTTTCAGGATTAAGGGAATTTATTTATTTGATTGTTGCAGAGTCTATTGAAGCATGGCGCAGCAATGGTAACAGATGTGTTTGGTTTAAAGTTAACATCAAAAACTCTGTTCTTGTACCTCTACTAGCCCAAGTAAGTTATGATTTTCATTTGAACAATTTATATTTACTACTAATGTAATGATAAACTTGATATTCTTAGAAAGGTTTTAATTTTCATCATGCCAGAGATGATTTTGTGATGATGTACAAATGGCTGCCGACGGACTCGGAGCCGAACTTGCCACCTGCCAGCTACACCAACCTGGGTGTGGGTGCGATGGTGTTCAATGCACAGAATCAATTGTTGGCTATATCAGAACAGCATTATGACTACCCACATTGGAAACTTCCTGGTGGATATGTTGAAAGAGGTGACATTTTTAATTTGTTGCTTTGTCTACTTATTAATTTCGTAAGTCGTTTGTGTGTTTCATAATTTGCAAACCATTATTTGAGTACTTTCTGGTATCTGATTCAGCTGAAATTTGGCACACTTATCCAAGTCTGGTGATAATAATCTGGGAGTTAAATTCTGGTGGTTCAGCCAGGAATGTCTTAATAGGATATACATATACTTAATTAGCATCATATGTATAGATAGGGCTGTTGTATTTTTGTTACTTAATTATTGACCCCTGAAAATGTTTTTATTTATTTATGTAACATTTTTTACTATTTCCTATGTCCAGGTGAAGACTTAATAGCTGCTGCTGTAAGAGAAGTGAAAGAGGAGACTGGTGTGGATGCAGACTTCCAGTCCTTGGTCACATTTAGACATACACACAACATGATGTTTGGCAATTCCGACATATATGTACTATTAATGATGAAGGCACTTTCTCAAGAAATAACAATATCCCAGCGAGAAGTTAAGCAATGTAAGTGGATGGATATCGAAGAATACACTAACCATGAGCATGTTCATGAGTTCAATAGATTTGTTGTACATAAAGCTTTAGAGATGAAAGGCAAAGACATGAAGCTCAATATTTGGAAGAAAACGGTGAAGTGGTCAACTATGGTGAGAGAAATGTGTTTTTTAGTGGTTGAAGATAGTGATTACAAGTAGGTAATTTAAAGCAAAAGTGTGGTTTTGCTTGAGTACATAAGAATAAAACTTGTACAAAGAATTAGATAGATAACAAAGATGTTTGTTGTATTTATTTTTGATATGTTGATAGTCAATTATTGTGCTCATAGGCACATAGGAACTATGTTAGTCAATAAAATATATTTTTAATACATAATATTTTCTTTTAGAAATACTTACTTGGTTAGGAATAATATTAGTAAATAGATTTTTATTAATAGTACAATTTATTTGACAAATATGTACAAAATAGAATAAAATTGGTCTTAACAAATTACAGATGATAAGACAACTTTACTGCCAACAACACACAGCTTGTTTACATTCGTCTTATCGGCTCAAACAGACTTAATTGCCGCTATTACATAATAAGACCTTTTCGACATTTGCAATTATATATTATCTCAAATTTGAACAGATCACATTAAAGATGTTTAATGGCGTTTGCACACCGCGTTTATTAAACGCGCCGTTGACGCGCGTTTGTATCGATACAAACGCGACACGCACACGAGTTGTATGGCTACTACATAGAAAGAAAAACGCGGTGTGTGATGGCTCTAAGATCAAAGTATTGATACTGGGTCAGCAAAATTGTGCACAACAAGGAAGTAATGAATCCTCCTATTACTCAGTAAAACCATTAGAAGTTTTTACGGTTGAGTACCTATATACTTCTAGCTTTGCTTTTTATGTTACTCTGGAAACCGGTCAATTCTCTTGCAAAGCGGAAAAACGCACTGGAACAGCACTAAAGTTTTATCCTTGATATCAGGAAGTAATATTCATCTCACTAGATTTATTTTCCATCTAAGTACCCTTTTGTATTTGTACCAAAGCCAAATGTATATCGAAGTAATTATTGAAAGTGCCAAATTGATGACGCCTACCGAACAAAGGTGTAGTGGAGGTCTTATGTTTTTGCTACAAATTAAATTAAGGCGCTTATAGTATTTGTTAAATCCATGGCCTTATTTATATCTCAGCTGGACTGAGCACCAGCTTTTATTAGCGAATCACAATTTTATTTTTGTGAAAATTTTATTGTGATTGGAGATCGGAGAAAGCAGTTCTTACGAGAGAAAAAAACCCGAGACTCACAAGTAGTCAATTTATTGGTGACGATGTAAATCTTTCATAAAACGAGATGCTATTCTCTAGTCTGATTTTTTGTTCATCATACTTTTTGCTTTTATATACTTATCGCATTCGGAGAACCAAAGTGAACAAATCCAAAATATCGCATAATTTTGTTAACTGTACAAAAAAAAACGAAATCAGCCTTTCTCTAGCTAGTTTGAAGAGTACAGAATGATGTCGTTTATATTTTTATCACGCACACCACGCTCTAGCGCCTACCGTCGGAACGACAGCGCCTGCTTCACAATACTACGTACTGACTGACTGCTCCTCTCATCCACTCAAAGGTTGACTGGTAGAGATCCCTGAAAGGGATAAGTTCGCCTTTGTACATGTATTTCATTGTTTGTCATCTGTGTTTGTTTACTTATTTTGTACAATAAAGAGTTTACATACATACATACTACGTCACATAAATACGGAAGTTATCTAAAACTAAATGAGTAGGGACAGATTCCTAGATTTAGTGAGAAGTATTTAAAGGTAAACCAAAAATATATGACTATTGTCAAGAGGGCGCTATTGTTCTTATTTATATGGCAATAGTTCAGTATCGGCTTTGTGCACGACATGAGTGCCACCTAGCGTCCGCAACATTTATGGCTCTGATGCTCTGACGTTTTGAAATTTCATCGCGACATTGTGACAAAAATCAAACCTATAACGTATTAATTTATAATACAAAATTACTGTGATACCGTGATCTGGGTGGACAAAAGGTTGTGAATTCTTTTTTGGCCATAAAAATTAAATGAGGTAAGTACAATTTATTCAAAAAGTGTGTTTTATTTTCGTTATGTCAGGGTTTGTTTACTTCATGTTTAGTTGTACTTTTACTGTAAAACGAAAAGATAAAGTTATCTTTTTGGTCTCTTTGAATAAAAGTAAAATTATATAATTGTTCTTATATCGCTAGTAATAAATGAAATATCGTTTTCAGATCAAAATGAGTATCATTTTGAAGACCGGTTTTGTGAGTATCACTCAATATAAAATTTCAACCACAAACCGTTTCATAAGGAAAATTGTTGCTGGACATGTCCGAGATGTAGACGAATTAAGAACAAAACAGGGACAGTGTTCAATAATTCAAGCTCGCATCCTAACACAAAAATCTATTACTAAAATTAGGTAGTTAAAGTCTACACAAATTGCTCTGTTAATGACAGAATCATATGAGTATGACAGATGACACAGCCAGAACTATTTCTACTTTTGGCCACCATGAGCGCTGCGATAGATTTCATCACCCCCACCTAGTACTTCGCACCCTCCCAATAGTCGGAACAATGACATCTTGACTTGTCTACAACGTTTGTACCTGTTAGCTCTGATGTTAATTTGGAAAGGTTTTTTAGTGAAATAGTTTCATTCCCCAAGCGTTTTTTTTCCAGTAGTTTATTATAAACATTTGGTTCTTACAATGATCCGTTGTTGACTACGAATCGTTTTGGGCACTTTTGTTATTGTTCAAAGAAACCGCCACAGTGACACTGACAATCATTAAAATTATTGCCAGTGTAAGTAGTCATATATTTCTGGTCAGGCTTTAAATTGACTCTTTATGAGTTATCTTTTGCCAGCTTTGAGCATTTTACTCGTATACTCAAGAGACCCGCTCAATATTACTCAAAGAGCGACGGAAAGAGTATGCACGGAGTTTCCCTGTGTGTTCTAATCAGGTATGAGGAGATCCGCAGGAGAACCGAAGTCATTGACATAGCTTGGAAAGTTGCCAGAGTAGCGTAGCAGTGGGCAGGGTACTTTGCTCGTAGAACTGGCCGATGGGCCAGTAAGGTTCTTGAGCGGCGACTGCGAACAGGAAGAAGTAGCATGGAGAGGTCCCCAACAAGATGAACCGAGGAACTGGGAAAGGTCGCAGGAACCAGTTGGATGCGGGCAGGATAGGACTGGCCCTATACTACGAAGTGCAAAATTCGAACTTCGTATCTTCTTTGTATCTTGCCGTCCGGCTGTCGCTAATATTATTTAATACAAGAGTGAGAGGGCGGTACGATACGAACATGGATTTTCTAATGTCGTAGTAGCCCCCCTGATCGTTGTGGAACTCTTTGTGGGAGGTCTTTGACCAGCAGCTTTGTGGACGTCTTCCTGCTGATATGCTAATGATGAAGATTTTGTGCTCAGTGGTGTCCAGCACCGAACCGATACCAGGAAGGAAATGACGATGAAATCTACTCGGTTACTTTGTTTCTTCCGTTACTACTAGACTCATCACATCAAGGGGCATTAACTGTACAATATTGAGGTATTTTCACTTAATGATAATTAATAATAGGCTCTTATTTCACATCAAACGTCACACTTAGTCATATATAAATATATCTATACTTACAGAGATATCAGATGCTTTGAAAGTTGGTAATATTTATATCAAGGCACATTTATTGGTTATCCTATTTACTATCTCACTGAGTAGGAAGTTATTTATCAGAAATGATAATCTTATTGTCATTGAATAGGTATAGGTACTATACTCGTAAGTATACTCCACTTGACTGGGCATCTGATACTAAATGTACCTACTATAGGTAGTGAACTGTTTTATATTCCTGACCCACCGTAGAACGTTGTTACACTAAGTTTCAGTTAATTCCCTTGTCGAGAAAGGTGGGGTCAGCATATTTTTTTTCTGTTTAATGGTTCCACAGTGGATGACAATTCGGTTGATTCAATAGTAGCTACCCGCAGTCGCCCACACCTAACTAACTAGCTATGCATCTTATTACTTTGACGATCGTACAGTTAAACTATTTTATGATTAGATCCAGTCAAGTGCGAAATGCATTTAATTGCGGAACGCTTCAAAAATACGTATAGGTAACACGCTTTTACTCCGACGTTATAAGATCATGATGGTATCTATATATCTAATCTAATACCTTTAAACGAGCAATTCTTGTATATATAGCCGTTTCCGAGATCCCGAAATATATAGATGTTATATTTTGGGGATCTCGAAAACGGCTCCAACGATTTCGATGAAATTTGGTATGTAGGGGCTTTTGGGGATGACAAATCGATCTAGCTTGGTATTATCTCTGGGAAAATGTTTAATATCGAGTTTTAGCCTGAGGAAAGCTCCGTCGCCCAGGTACTATACTTAAATAGGCATGTATTTTTGAACAGTTCAAACAGACACATATTTTTAACTTAACTGTTCCTGCTGAACTTTTTTAAGGTCTACCTACACCAAAAAACAAAAAAATGCATTTAACTCTACGTGGGCTGTGGTACAGTCGGCAGCAGAAGTGGATCAGCCCTTGAGGTGCTCAAAATGATCTAAATACTATTATTATTGGCAGTGGAGTCGTATATAGATAATTTTGAGCACCCTAACCGCTCATCCATTTCTGCTGCTGACTGTAGGTAGGTAGTAGCGTGTAGGTTAGTTTCCAAGACAAAATATATTGTATTATAGGTATTTCTAGCTTAACCATGGCGAACTGTTCTATCTAGCCTGTACAATTTGCAACACTCAAGTGAGAAGAAAATATAAAAATTGGAATTGTATAGATACACCTAATTTACATTTTGTCCACATAGTTTTTGTTATGCTCATCCGGGCAGTAGAGTGATTTGGGCAGGAACTTCATTGTGACTTGTTTCCAGGATATCTCCAGTGATTTGCTATGCTTTTGTGGATTAGTTGTCTGAAACAATATAAAAATACGTTTTTAGTAGAAGAAAATTCTGACGAATTTCACCACGGGGATGGGTGCTTGTGCAAGGGTGGTAGGCTGTTAGGCCAGGGGATCGTGCGTCCTAAATAGAATAAAAACGGGCTGTTCAGATAGATACCTACATACTAAACACGTAAATATAACTTTAGTACGTACCAAGTTTTTGCCCACTCTCCTTGTCAGTAAAAGTAAAACGCACTAACCCTCTCCCCTGTGCTAACTTATTTATTAATCACAAAGAGTTAATATTTCTGGCATATCTAAACGTCGTTCAGAACCGTCCCCGTCCCCGTCTGGTCAGCAAAATTAAGCAAAACTTAACGTAACGTAATTTTCGATTGTGTTATCATTTCAAAAACCGCTCCCCAGGTCACCTTACAATGGTGTTTGGTTTACAGTAAAGTTAGTTTATAGGTAGTGCCATCAGAGTTGAGGTCACGCACACAAGTACATGCCATGTAATGACAGCAGGATTTTGACATTTACTCATTCATTTCATTCACTTCCTACCTATAACTATAGTTTTATCGTTTTCTATTGTTTTATAAAAGTTAAAAAAATAAAAAAAGGATGAAACGAATGGTTTATATTATCATAATTTGTATATTCACGAACATTTAAACTACTTCGCCACGGTCTATGGAAATTACATACGAACTGCGCCGTGACGCGCGACGTTCGGGCCCCATTGTATTGTATGTAATAAAAGCGTTTTTAGTTACCTTAGGTATTTGCTTCTTTTATCTTTGTACCATAATATGAATTAAAATCTAAAACCGAGTTTAGAATTGCGAGAAAAATCGTGCACGTTGCATTACATTGCGGCGCTCGACTGACCACTTCAAACTCGTTGGCTTTACGGCCTCGCAATGTAATGCAACTTGCACGATTTCTCTTGCAAGTCTAAACTCGGCTTAATACAATTTAAGTACCTATCTACACAAATAAACCTATAAGTACTAACTTTAATATAGGTATTAAAAATTATTAATCCTATACTTCCTATTAAACATGTTTGTATACTTATGTAAACACTAGCTTTGACCCTCGACTTCGCGCGTGCATTTTTCTTATGATACGCTCGGATAACGCCATCTAGTGATTGTAGACGAAGTTAACACGTCATCTTGACAGCCAGGTATTCAACGTTTTTGGACGGCACAGTGCCCTCTATTCTTATTTAAAGTTGATATATTCTATAGAAAGCATAGGAATGCATTACCGGGATATTCAGTTATACCGTTGTCTCCATTCAGATCTTTGTCATCATTAGATTAAACATCTTCACAAACGAACTCATTTAGATTAGAGTAGTGGGTACCTCGCAGGTAGGATAGTTTTTTTGAGATCTCGAAAACGACTCTAATGATTTCGATGAAATTTGTAATATTGGGATCTTTGGGGAAGAAAAAAATCGTTCTAGCTACGTCTCAACGCTGGGACATTCAACATCATAATCATATCAGCCCTAGGACGTCCTAGGCTTCCCATGCACATAAATGTGTAAATATATACCTAGTATATAGGTAGGTATTTACTTTAAGTGAAGATTCTTAATAACTTAAAATGTCGAATCTAACGTGCAAATATGCCTTTTATTTAGGTTTAGGTACATGTAAAAGACTCATTTACAATGTATTGTTTGTGAAAATCCGATGATAATGCCACACCACAACAGAACACCGTAAGAGGGTTTATTTGTACATTAAAATAAGAAACAATTTGCCTAATTATCACCGCTTCGAAATACTTGGTTATAACCATTTGAGTTTTTCTGATAAGTTGATAAAATTTAATATTTACTTAAGTAGGTATTGATTTATTTATAATCAAACTGCCACGGTATCGATTTCATAATTGTGAAATAAAACTCACCTGTGTCACATTTTGGTCTCCATTATTCATAGTGAAATATAGCGAAAAACTCATAAACAACAACTTCACCGTTATTGCAACGAACGCGACTATGATAAACGCGTAACTCATTGTTGCTGGTTATAACTTAACGAACTAATACGGCATGGGACAGAGCTAGGCCGGTGTCAAAAGCAAACTGCACGGCTGCTGCCGGTTACAACACAGCATTGGCCGAAAGTGCCGATGTATTTTTTTTTATCGAAGCTGACTTCAATGCTAGCGGTTAGGCGCTGACGAGCTAAGAAACGGTCAGAAGTGATGCGTATTATTTCGATATAAGTAAGGTAGACGATGAAATCCTTTTCAATTTCGTATCTCTGGTATCTTCACATTATCTAGTAGCCATCGTATCGTTAATAAATTTTAGGGTTCCACGATTCCATGCTTACCAATAGATATAATATCTATGTACATAATACTACCTATGTAAATGTATGTATGTACTACTATCTATGTAAATTCCGTATGTTTAACTATTTAATCGACTATCAAAATTTCAACTAAACAACCGGCCAAGAGCGTGTCGGAGACGCCCAAAATAGGGTTCCGTAGCCGGTACGAGAAAATCGGGTAATATTTTTCTAAGTATTTTGTATTTTATACGGAATCTTCCAAGTTTAGGTATATTTTTTTGTTTTTATTCGACTGGATGGCAAACGAGCAAGTGGGTCTCCTGATGGTAAGAGATCACCACCGCCCATAAACATCTGCAACACCAGGGATATTGCAGATGCGTTGCCAACCTAGAGGCCTAAGATGGGATACCTCAAGCGCCATTAATTTCACCGGCTGTCTTAGGTACTCTCCACGCCGAAACAACAGTGCAAGCACTGCTGTTTGCTTCACGGCAGGATTAGCGAGCAAGATGGTGGTAGCAATCCGGGCGGACCTTGCACAAGGTCCTACCACCTGCAATACACACCTTAGGCTGCTATTTATTACTCTTAAACTACTAATAATTCTCAAATAAACTTAGCCGTTATAGTTTTCCTTGTACGAGAGTAAAGGCCACAACAGGAGAAGGGAAGGAAAATGCCCTTTAATATTATGACTTGTTTTTTTCTACAGTTACTTATGTTCTAGTAGTGTAATTGTGTCCAGTTTGGTTGAAAAATTTCTTGGTGGTTCCGCAGAAAAAAAAACCGAAAAAATTACTTAAATAGGTATGTCTTTTCTCTAAAACTATTAATCTTTTAATATACAATTACTTTTTAATTTTGATAAGCTTAAGCAAATTATGTGTATTAAGAGAATAGACTCACTATATCTTTAACATTTATGTAAAAATAGGTAAGGCTTTTTTTTTACTTTTGAAAGCGATACACTCTAATTGTTATTTCTAAATAAGCTTTAAGTACTTAACGTTCTGTCACACATGTTAATTTGATGGATAAAATCGGAAAGAAACTGTGTCGAAAGTAAATAAATAATTGGGTTGGATTTTATTTAAATTTTATTAGTAGGAGCTATTGCGAGGGGCTATCTACACGTTTTATGTTTTTAGCAGAGTGCAGTCTGTTCAATATAGGAATGGACAGACGGAAAATAGGCTCTTTATAAATGCACGTTTTAGGAAGTCATTTAATAAATTGCATTTTTTTTGTGTATTTAGTATACCTACTAAATTCTAATTAAAATATCGAAGACGTCAATATTAGTTTCAATTAATCATTAAATAAAACTTGTTGCCCGCGACTCCGTTCCCGTAGAATTTGTTTATTGCTATCCCGCGGAAGCTACTTATGCAATTTTCCGGGATAAAAACTATTCTATGCCCTTCCCCGGGACTTGTAGGTACTATCTGTATACCGAATTTCACCTAAATCGGTTCTGAGGTTAAGACGTGAAGAGGTAGGTAACAAACAAACATATAGACTTACAACTTTCGCAATTATAATTAATATTAGTGAGATTAACTTTGCTATTTTTCATATCATAATTTAAAAACAATGGAATAACTTTTTCTATTTTGTTAAAAACAGGATCGTTTTCCTATAACATACTTACCTAAAGAGGCAGAGGTAAAGAACATTCCGCAAGAAACGGAACGTTTATAATATTGTTAACTCAAGCAATATTCTGTACATTATTTTTTAGTTTCTTATCGCCAGTTTGGATCAAAATGTGATGACCTTTAATCATATACGAATAGTTAACTTTTCACAACTAAAGCACTGCACTAAATTTGATGAAATATGGAATGGAAAAAAGCTTGAACTTCATAGCAGAAACAGAAACTACGAGTAGAATATTTTTAAACAGAGAATGAGAGCGGATGAGTCCACGAAACACATTTATTAAATTATGTATAAATATAAATCGAATTGATATTATGTAGCAAATTACGTATTAATATTGTGCTACTTTGTAAGTACCTACATTACGTATTAGTCTACTTACAAAGTAAAGAAAATTATGACTTAATATTATTACTTCTTTTATTCATCATCAGAGATCGGAATTTTTGCGGTCTTTTTGATGTCATAGTGACTTCTCACTCATCGACTTCCAATATTCTGTATCGATATATCGATACACAAAATGTTCAAAAAGATTAAAGGTAAAGGACAACAATATACTGTTTTATCTATAAAGAACGATCCCTTCCAATTAATTAACTTATGAGCAGTCGAAAATGTGAAATAGACATAAATATGGATTATGCAATGAAAACAATGAATACCTAGTTAACAATTTCTAATTTAATAATTCAATTTCATATTTAAAGTCTGTTGTAGTGCTAATAAGTGTTCCATTAGTGAATTTTTAAAAGATAATTATTAAAAGGATTTAAAAGATTATTATTTTACGATAATAAATAATCACTATCGGTATCATTTAGGTAGAGTCGATAAATGAGAAGTCACCATGACAGATCAAAAATGCCGCGAAAATTCTGATCTCTGTTCATCATCACCATCATCAATTAAGACTTCACAAAAAATGTTTAGAACCCCTTCTTCGTGGCCTTCTAAAGTCCATTGTTATCCTGAATGGACTATAGGTACCTATATGGTCTGGTCATGGTAGTAATCCATACTAAAATTATAAATGCGAAAGTGTGTGTGTGTTTGTATGTTTGTCCGTCATTCACGTCGAAACGGAGCGACGGATCGACGTGATTTTTGGCATACAGATAGTTTATGGGTCAGAGAGTAACATGGCTACTTTTTATCCCGGAAAATGCACAGTTCCAGAGGGAGGAATTAGTAGAAACACACAACACAAGAGAATCTCCTTGCACATGTCTAACGCTCACACTCAGTGTTATACTTATTGTTGGGGCATCTTTAATCTTGATAGGTACCTGTTAAGTTACTTACTTCCTATTTACCCCGGCGTAGTTGCAACTAAATACGTATTGACATGATAGACTCTGTACCTACTCTAATTATTAAAGTTCATAGTTCATTGCAATTAGGATATCTGCCTATTCCATTATGAGGTGAAATTACTGATATATTAACATCATCCTTAATAAGAAATCATTTGATATTATCATATTGTGTGATACATTCATAAATTAATTAGCGAATAAATAAAAATATATCGGACACTTGACACCAATTTACAAACCTTGCACTATGGATACTAAGCAAATTTAGGGGGGTAAATATTTTTGTTTATCGCAATCTGTCATGATATATTTGTAATTAAAATTCGAAAGTAAAAAATAGAAAACGGATGAAGGAGTAACTAAAATATAATGAATTTCTAGATTAATTATAATTAGCTACGCTACATAAAGTTTAGACCGTATTTACCCCTCATGACGTAGGTAAATGCATCGTAATATGGGGAGCTCATTAATGGTTGTAATCCCGGTCTACATCCCGTAGTAATCATGGCTAATGTAATTAACCGTGAATCATTAAAAACATTAACGCATTTCACGCCGTGGAGCGAAAGAGAGGAGGCCTGCATTATTGTCTAACGTATACGCACTCACGATCGCATTCACTGTCTCTTGCTATCCTCATCCGCTGCCTTATGACAGAGTGGTGCAAACAATTGTGACTCCAAGTGCGTTAGACCCCAGCTGTGGGGCACAACATAAGCTACTTAAATGCATAATATGCATTGTGTACCTATATCTTCCACGATATTAGGTTAGGACATTCTTCTTTTCACCCAAATATGTAGTTCCAACTCCATTACACACCTGAAGTCTATAGAACACGTTACAATATGTGATAGTTTCGTAGAAAATGCCGCCCTCGTTTAATTTGTGATTTTTTTTTCTACTGTTAAAGTAAGTAAATAATTATCTTTCTTTTTGTCTCTGCCATTTGTCATGTAAGAATGCTACTTTATCCGAATTTGACACTGTCACTGCCATGTAAAAACCTCGTAAGTAACAAAATTTGCATAGCGAATGTGATGTGCCTTGTAAGGTTTTCTCATGAATAGAAGTATAAATGTTTTTACAAATTTTGTTACTTACAAGGTTTTCACATGGCAGTGACGAATTATGGAATCATGATTATTGGGCTTCTCGACAGGTAAAATTATGAATACTTACTTGAGAAGTATCAATTTAAAATATTACATATTATATAGTTTCTAATTACACCTACGGAACCCACAGGTAGCTACACACATTCGACACACACTTAAGCAGGAAGATTATGATAATTTTTTCGTCATCCTGAAATGATACAATACCTCCATTTTAATGCGTAGCTACCTACTTTACCTCACTTCGCTCCGCTATGTTGTTTCCAGTTTCCACCAAAGATGTGCTGTGCGAGGACAGGTAAATGAAGCGTTTCTATTGGTTCATGAAAAACATATTCCTTGCAACACATCCTCGCACATCTTTGGTGGAAACTCAGCCATAGTCACAATACAATACAATACAAATATTCTTTTTTTTAGTCACGTGAGATAAGGTTGTTTAGTGTCACGTATCCAAAGGGTTTTCATCCTAGGGCTACAGAACCCTTTCATTAACGTTCTGCAATCTGTTTGTCCGTCCGTCTTAATTATCATCTGTCACAAGGTTGTATCTTTTCGATATTAGTGCAATGTAAACTGTAAACATCTAAAATTTTCAACCTGTGGTCGCCATAATGACACATAATATTCAGTATCGTTTTAGCTAGGGGTAGCTATACGTTCATTAAATATGTTACTGATACTTATGAAAAGCTTTAAAATTCGTTTCGCTATCCCGCGGGAACTAGACTTTTTTCCGAGATATAAACTATCCTATGTCCTTCCCATATCCCATTACTTCTGTGGGTGTCCTAAATATCTTATTACACGATCAGTGTGTATATCTTCCACGATATTAGGTTAGGTACATTACATTCTTCTTTTCACCCAAATAGTTCCAACTCGATTGCACACCTGAAGTCTACGTAACACGTTACAGTATCAGTACTGCTGAAATATTGAATGTCTAGCCCTGACTGTATTAGGTATTATGAGTAGGTACCAAGGTATAGATAATGTAATCCATCAGTTTTTGGGCACATTGATGAACTAAAGTATTTATTGTAGGTTTGTCTAACCTTCACGTTACGAGAAACAATCAACCTCATCAACAGACAGATGGACATACGGTCATTACGAAACTATAAAAGGGTTCCGTTCTTGCCTTTTTGGCTACTAACGGAATTCTAAAAAGGACAAGTGCAATTCATTGGTACACGTCAAAACCAAGCATGAGCCTAGCATTCATAAAAATTATAGATTGTCAAAGTCTGCACTGTTAAGCCACTTCCTTGCCACTTCAAGTCGATTGTTAGGTCTGTATGTCTGGCTCTCGATTGTTGTTGAATTGCGCGAAGCCGCGCGGCCCCGTAATGACATTGTCCGCCATTGTATGAATGTACGCGATACCATTGCCTCTAACTTTGAACAGCTGCTGCAATTTGAATCTATTAACGAAATTGGCGACGGCACGGCCATAACGTAAACCGTTCTTATAGGTAGGCACACTAATTACTTATCTCCCGTAGAAGAATAAAAATTGATTAGCTCTATCCCATGAGAATTTCAAAAAAGCTTTCTTAGAGCAGCTTAAACTTAATATTTTTAATATTACTAGTTTAATTAAATAAAAGTTAATAATGTGCTTTTACTCATTAGGTTTGATACTTTCGATATCAGTTTAAAGTTTTCTGATATCTGTTATATTTACAGAATCATCGCCTGGCTACAAGTACACAACGATTACAGTCTGTATATTATAAAAGGGTAATGTGATTGACTGACTGATTTACCGACTGGCAGACAACGTACAGCCGAGATCACTGGAGCTTCTTGGACTTAAAATTTAGCAGTCATACCTATTCCTTTGAAGACTGTAATAGGTGCAATAAAAACAGATTTTTCGGAATTTCCGTTAGATTAAGAGCTAACCAAACTTTTTCTTCTATGACAGCGAAACTGAAAGAATAGGGTAAGATGGGGGAATGGTGGTCGGGGGGAATACCGGTCACGTCAAAATCTAAAACTTTCAAAAATATTCTGCTATCGCTACTACTGTCACCATCTAATATGCATATGCAGCCAAGTAAACTTATTTACCAAGCGGCGCCATTTTGCATCGCGCGCAGTGAATTTGATAGCTGTGTAAAGGTTTGGACGTATTTTGTTGTAATAAAATCGAAAATTCGGTAAAAGGTAAGCTGAAAGTGATTTATACCAATTAATATCTGTTTTAAAGTTAATTACTATATATTTATTTTATTAGTGTAGGTATGCCATGTACTTGTTGGATTATATGAAAAATATTTACGTTTTTCGTGACCAACCAAAGAAATCTTTTTCGTATTTTGGGGTAATGGCAATCATTCTAAGCGGGAAATACCGGTCAATAATTCCATACGGGAATTATAAGAAAATTTATTATTTGGTAAAAATATATAAAAACAAAGATAATATAGTTACAATCTAAGCAAAAGAGAGTTCCTATGCGTCTCAATTCGTCTCGTTTATTATAAAGAAGAGCTAACTTTGGTTAAAATATAAAAAAGGTTTTGGTTAAAATAAAATGTCGTTTTAATTTGTTTTGGTACATTTTACTCGGTCAACGAAAGGTTTTACAAAATGATTACGAAATAAGAAACCCGCATTAGACTGATAATGTCATACATATCTTTAGTTCACTGTATAAGCTATATAAAAAGCCAGTTACCTATACGGTAAGTCCGTGAAATAAAATAAATAACCAGCCAAGTGCAAAAAACGGCGAAAAAATCACGTTTGTTGTATGGGAGCCCCCCTTACATATTTGTTTTATTTTAATTAAATTATTTATTTTTAAAGTGATATACTACTAAATGTTCTGTGAATATTTCATGCGTCTAACTGTTGCCATCAATAATGTCGAGCAAAAAACGGCAAAAAAATCACATTTGCTGTATGGGAGCCCCCTTTAATATTTTTTTTATTCTATTTTTAGTATTTGTTGTTATTCTGTTTTTAATATTTGTTGTTATTCTGTTTTTAGTATTTGTTGTTACTTCGCACGCGGAAACTGTTCGATCTAATAGTTACAATTGAAATTCCGGGACTTTACAAAATTTCTCTGGGAATAGAGCATTAGTACCTATAGAAATTATGACATATTTGTTAGTTACAAAATAACATGATGATATTTACATCGTTAGTAACGATAGAGTTATATTTCCTAAAATTTCATCGAAATAATTATGGCTTATGGCATCCTACGTACATTTAATATAAAAAACAGTTACAGTTTTGTGCTAGTGCTGCACTCTGACGGCAGAAAATTGCAGTAATTTTCCCTATTCGCAATTTTTTTGTCGTCGTCGTTAGAACAAACTGTCCAAAATTTCATGAATCTAAACCCAGCGGTTGAAATTTTTAGATTTTATCCCTATCCCGTGAGAATATCGGGATCAAAAATAGCCTATTTGTTATTCCAGACATCCAGCTACCCACATACCAAATTTCATCCAAATCCATCCAGCCATTCTAGCGTGAAGAAGTAGGTAACAAACAAAATTTCCGTGGGAATTCCCGAAAATTACATCGTGTTTTTCATTGACGTTGCATAAAAAACAACCATGCCAAATGTCATAATAGCATTTATAATATTAGTAGGATAAGTGTCTTTTATTTATTATTTACTAGCTTTCCGCCCGCGACTTCGTCTGCGTTGAATTATTTGTTCGCGTTAAACACAATCTTCTAATATATTGAAGTTCTCGTGTCACAGTGTTTGTGACCATACAAAACTCCTCCGAAACAGCTTGACCGATTTTTATGTTTTTTTTTGTGGAGAATAGGACGTAAATTATTTTTCATACTTCTACGCGGACGGAGTCGCGGGCAACAGCTAGTAATAAATTATAATCACAGCATAAAAGTAGAAAATATATGCTACTGTCCTTTTCACCAAAATCAGCCGAGCGGATTAGGCTGCGTTTCCACCAGAGGTGTGCGAGGAAAGTAGATGGAACACAAACACACAATAAGGCAGGAATGGTATTGTTGTTGACTAAACTTATCAAAAAGTATTTTGCAAATACAAAATATGCCCTTAAAAGTATTTTCAAATAAAATAGAATTTTGCATTTCAAATACATTGTATTTTCAAAATGTCCCATCTCTGGCTGCGCAGCCCGGTCGCTAGTCGAGTGCTGTGCCCCGCCGCCCGTTCTATTCGCCCCCGTTTCGATTCCGTAACGTAACGTGGCTATAAGCGCTCGGTACCTACTAAGACTAAGTAACTAGGTGTAGGTACTATAATATTTTATTTAATAATGGCGGCGTCACGACAACGTGTTATACTGCAATGTTTACGGGTGTCTAAATTAAAAAATAAAACTGGCTGATAAAACCAACATTGTAATTTTTTCAACTTCCTGCTGATGCTGAAAGGTAAAATTAACACCTATTAGATAGGTACTTTATTATTAAAGTCACATTACTTAAAAAATAAGCAAATTGCTATTTACAAATTAAATCTTCTATCAAAATATAAATTTTAAAAACGTATTTAGTTTAAAACATACTTCAATTGTTTACATTTTGTTAAGTACCTACCCAAATAAATATACTTTTCACCTCAGCCCCTCAAACAGGCAGGTTTTGCTATGAGAAATCAGTGGGGCATTTTTTTTCAAAGTGCTACCAACAGATTTTACAAGAGTTTTTTCGTTTTATAAATAATCAGTGACTATTAGGTAACTGAACTATTTTTATTAGTCCTGGGTACCTTTATTAGGCAATAGTTTTGTAAAATGTGCAGGAATTTAAGAAATATTCTGTTTTTAATATGGGTTAACCTCGAATTTCTCTTTTTCGTTAAATAAACTATTTAATTTATTAAATCATACTAGGTAAAAATAGGTAAATTTATTTTATATTACTTATAATTAAATTATCATAGTTATTGATGTTTACCAGGAAATATTCACAAATTTGAAAAGAACAGACATATATTTGATCCATTCCGTTACCTAATGGCAAAAACGTCTCACTATTTTCTCTACCACTTCAAAACTACGAAGTTTATAAGACGCATTGTTTTTATCCAAAAACCTGAACTAATTAATTTCTATTGCACATATAAATAAGAACACTCCTTCATTTTCGATGAGATAATAATATATTTATTTTTTTAAAATGATATACGAAAACGAAATCATGCGGCTAACGGTTATATAAGGTCGAAAAAAACAAAAAAATCACATTTGCTGTATGGGACAGTCAGATTTTTTTAGTATTTAAATTTTACCACAAGTTGCTATTCTTTTTAAATTTGTTTTATTCGTTTTGTAGTATGTTGTTACTTCCATGCAAATTATCTAATAACAATTAAATTGGGAACTTTAAAAATTTCTCATAAATTATAATAATTATGACATATTTGTTTTACAAAATAACATGATGTATTTACCTTAGTAACGATGAGTTATATTTTAAAATTTCATAAATAATTTCTTATGGCATCCTACGTACATTTTAATATAAAAAAAGTTAAGTTTTGTGCTAGTGCTGCACTCTGACGGCAGAAAATTGCAGTAATTTCCCTATTCGCAATTTTTTGTCGTCGTCGTTAGAACAAACTGTCCAAAATTTCGAATCTAAACCCAGCGGTTGAAATTTTTTTTTATCCCTATCCCGTGAGAATATCGGGATAAAAATAGCCTATTTGTTATTCCAGACATCCAGCTACCCACATACCAAATTTCATCCAAATCCATCCAGCCATTTTGAAGAAGTAGGTAACAAACAAATTTTCCGTGGGAATTGAAAATTACATCGTGTTTTTCATTGACGTTGCAAAAAAACCATACCAAATGTCATAATAGGCATTATAATATTAGTAGGATAAGTGTCCTTTATTTATTATTTACTAGCTTTCCGCCCGCTTTCGTCTGCGTTGAATTATGTTTCGCGTTACACAATCTTTCTATATATTGAAGTTCTCGTGTCACAGTGTTTGTGACCATACAAACTCCTCCGAAACAGCTTGGCCGATTTTTATGTTTTTTTTGTAGAATAGGACGTAAATTATTTTTCATACTTCTACGCGGACGGAGTCGCGGGCAACAGCTAGTAATAATTATAATCAAGCATAAAAGTAGAAAATATATGCTACTGTCCTTTTCGCCAAAATCAGCCGAGCGGATTAGGCTGCGTTTACCAGAGGTGTGCGAGGAAAGTAGATGGACAAACACACAATAAGGCAGGAATGGATTGTTGTTGACTAAACTTATCAAAAACTATTTTGCAAAATACAAAATATGCCCTTAAAAGTATTTTCAAATAAAATAGAATTTTGCATTTCAAATACATTGTATTTTCCGATGTCCCATCTCTGGCTGCGCAGCCCGGTCGCTAGTCGAGTGCTGTGCCCCGCCGCCCGTTCTATTCGCCCCCGTTTCGATTCCGTAACGTAACGTGGCTATAAGCGCTCGGTACCTACTAAGACTAAGTAACTAGGTGTAGGTACTATAATATTTTTTAATAATGGCGGCGTCACGACAACGTTATACTGCAATGTTTACGGGTGTCTAAATTTTTTTACTGGCTGATAAAACCAACATTGTAAGTTTCAACTTCCTGCTGATGCTGAAAGGTAAAATTAACACCTATTAGATAGGTACTTTATTATTAAAGTCACATTACTTAAAAAAATAAGCAAATTGCTATTTACAAATTAAATCTTCTATCAAAATATAAATTTTAAAAACGTATTTAGTTTAAAACATACTTCAATTGTTTACATTTTGTTAAGTACCTACCCAAATAAATATACTTTTCACCTCAGCCCCTCAAACAGGCAGGTTTTGCTATGAGAAATCAGTGAGCAAAATCGCACTCCGTGAGACAAAATAACTTTTTTTTTTTTTTTAAATGAAGAAGACAGTGTTGGGTCTACTCACTGAATTCTAAGTATTTGAACTTCACTTCAGCACGAAACACTTCTGTCACTTTCACTTCAACATGAAAAAGCGAGGTAGAATCAAATGTGTTGACTACAATCTTAAATTAAATTTATGGTACTAAAAACATACGCGCGGAATTATATTTGTAATTTACCACAAGCTTTGCGGTGAAGGAAAACATCGTGAATTCGTGAGGAAACCTGAACTATGGCCCAAGCCCTCTTGTTCTGAGAGGAGGCCTGTGCCCAGCAGTGGGACGTATATACGCTGGGATGGATGGATGAATTAAAAACATATCGACACCTAATAAATTACATGACAACGAAATAATTCCAAAATGTAAATTTTCCCGCTCTTTTAATAAAGTATGCAACCTCGTTGCACGAAAACCTCTTCTCTTGTTTTTTTTTTATATAAAAGAATTCCGTATACTGCCTCTACAGTTGGAATAAATATTTGTCAAATTGAATGAATTTGTAACAAATCTATTTATGTTTATGTAATAAGAATGGAAATCTTAAAAAAAAACATATTTAAAGGTTAATATAATTTATAATAAATTATACGTTTATTGTTCAACCTTTGACGAAAGATGAGGCTTTTTGCAGTATTAAAAAATAAGTAGGTATGACATATTTTGCAAGAAGTTCTAAGTTCAAATTACAATGCATTTTCCGAATTCAAAACATCTCTATTTACCGCTTTTCAACAATGTTTGGCATTCTTAACTTTCTGGTGATTTTTCAAAGATGTATCGCGACTGTTCGTATAATTTTCGAGTAAGAGTTTTAAATGTTATTATTATATTTGTTGCTAAATAATCGGATTTTATTTTAAAAATTGTGTTTGTTTTCTAAACAGGTAGGTTTATGTGGTTTTATTCTTATTTTACATTTAAATTATGCTCTCGCTGCTGAGGTGAAAAATTGTATGTGTCACACGAGACCAAATTTTGTTTGCATGTTGTGTATTTGAATCCCTTACTGCTCTCAGGATTCTAACCTAGAATCACTCGCTAACGCTCGTGATTCGATTATAGAATCTTTCGCTTACTCGGCATTCAAAATCAACACTCGCAACGAAAAACAACGTTGCTCTCTTGTTGCACAAATAGCTATAGGGGCTGTTTCACCACCTATTGATTAATTTTAACTGACGGATAAATGTGCTGGCTCGTGCTGAGTCACCGACTTCGAGCTAGTACGCACCTACTTACCTAGAAAAATATTTTCAAGGGTTTTGTAGTCGGTTCCATTTTTTGTTATTTTTTTTAATTTTTTGGAGTCGGTTTTACTTTTTTGTTATTTTTTTTTATTCGACTGGATGACAAACGAGCAAGTGGGTCTCCTGATGGTAAGAGATCACCACCGCCCATAGACACCTGCAACACCAGGGGTGTTGCAGATGCGTTGCCAACCTAGAGGCCTAAGATGGGGTACCTCAAGTGCCAGTTATTTCACCGGCTGTCTTACTCTCCACGCCGAAACACAACAGTGCCAGCACTGCTGCTTCACGGCAGGATTAGCGAGCAAGATGGTGGTAGCAATCCGGGCGGACCTTGCACAATTGCTGGTCGGATATTAGTATTCGACGTCGCGTTCACGCGTTCGCTCTGAAGGCTTCAATTGCGTTAGAAAAACAAAGGGCAGAGAAGGAAGCAATTACTTATGCGTCTTTATGCACGTATCTATGTTACCTTTTAAAACTATGGTAAGTGGGCCAATCAACTTTTTTCCAACCCACACTAATCTGTCCCCGACATTTTTCAAACAATTGCAGAGTTTTGTAAGTAAACATGTTTTTTCTGTAATTTAATAGATGGTGTACTTACATGAATACATGCCATCCTACGTAAGTTCAACCTATTAAACCGTGAAATATCTTGTTGGAAGTATGATTTTTTGGTAACGCCAGAAACAATTTTGGTAACGCATGAGACGCCCAAAGTGTCGATAAAATAGTTGATTGGCCCAAGTACCTAATTGAACTCAACTTTAATTACAATTTAGTAGTACTCCTCCGTACTATATTTCGCTCATTAGGTATTATTACACGACTGTTTAAAGAAAAGGAGTGTATTTTATTAATGGGTGTAATCCTTATTAACATCTCATCACTAATGGTGAGCGACCAACTGGGCGCTTGCATTACCTACAACAGGAAACTCTACTCAATGATTTTTTATATGCGGTGATAATTCGTTTCGAACAGCATGAGCATTATGCTAATTTTCATTCGACGTGGCATAGCGAAAAAAACATTCGAAGAATGCTTGCATTGCAGGCCCGGTGTGGAAAGGGAACTTCACATATAACATAGATTGAAATAAAATATCCAACTAAAAAATTAAATAATACTGCAAACTTTGGTCACAACAGATACCTTGTAGCTTTATTTGCCTTGATTTTTGAAATTGATAATTAGGCAAGTACCTACCTAACCTATCTCCTCAGATCATACAAACAAGCCTACCTCACAAGTCTCACCAAAATAATTCTAGTGCCAAACTCGGTCCGAACTAGATGGAGGTGTCTTGATAGTCTTCGTTAATCTGCAGTATTAGTGTACCAAAGACCAGACCGTGGGGGTTGCTGCTTTGTGAGTGGGGGCCGTTACTGCTGTGGGGTTGTTCGTCGCTGGTCGAGATGTCCTGGTCTAGGTTGTCCACTGATACGGTAGTTGTTGCTGCAGAGGCGATAGAACCCCTCGGACTGTCCTGTAAACAACAATAAAATGTCATACAAATTATTTTATTTCGAATTAGCTTTTGCCCGCGAGTTCGCTCGCGTTAAATTTGGGGTAACATACATTTACTTCTACGATCCTTTTTTTCGTGTATTAATTGATTTTTCGAAGGAATTTGCAAATTTTCAAATTCAAAAATCAAAACAATCACAATTCTTACAAATTTAAAACCTCTGTTTTACATCTTCGGGGGTAGAATTTTAGAAAACCTACATGTTTCTTTTGCCCGCAACTTCGTACGCGACATAGGATGATTCCCGCGGGGTAGGAATACCTAATTGAATTCTATAGAAAACCACACTATCCGCGATTGAATTGAAACAGGCTTCTATTATTCCGGGAATTGATTTGTAAAATTCGGGAATAGATTGTATTTAAATCAGCTTAGTTGTTTCAGAGATTACCCGCAACAAACAAAGAAACAGACAAAGTGTTGAAATTTCCCTATCCCATGGGAATTAAACAAAGAAACAAAGTTTTGAAATTTCCCTATCCCATAGGAATTTCAAAAAATCCTTCCTCAGTTCTAACAACAGTAGTTTATATTGTAGGCTATGCGTAGTCTGTCAGTCAGTCAGTCACGGTACTGTTTAATAGGGTTAGATAAATTGTGTTACGTAATGAGTGGATTGGTTTGGCGAAAGTACTTAATTTTAGGTATTTTAGTTTTTTAGAGCATACTTAAGTAATAGCTTTTTTTACCTACCTACTTATATATTTTAGTCTCTTATCAAGTCAAGTGCATGTGTATCATCAAAACTGAACGTACAAGCAACACTTCGTATCTGTGCTATCAACCTTTGAGAAGTTCCTTTATGAGCAGACGATCCTGGTTGCAGCATCAGGTGGTGTCTATCATATAAACGCATTGTCATAGAAATTGAACAATCATGCAAAGCTTCTTGTATGTGCCATTAACTTTTGAGGAGCTCCCTCCTACGGAGACGATCGTAGCCGTACTACCAGGATGTCACTGCCAGAATATTGTATTGTCATCATATTATTTACATTAAGTATGCCAAATCTCCCAGTCCTGTTTATCTGTTCATTTGACCGCGCATCACGTGAAAACGTCTGAACGGATTTTGATTTTATCTGGTCTACAGTCCTCTAGCGCAGTCTTCCCAAAGTGGGCGATAACGCCCCCTTGTGGGCGCTGGACCTAGAGTGGGGCGGTAAGGGGCCCAGAAAAAATCTTCACCTTTGTACCTTCATTAGGCGAGACTAAAGTTATTGAGGTTTTTAGGGTGAAAAAATGAGGGCGTTACAAAATAACAAATTTTCATAGTGGGTTTTAGACGAAATAAGTTTGGGAACCTCTGTTCTAGCGTATCATCTGTCAACTTTACTTCAAGATCCGCCTCCAGGGGAGAAGGGGAAGAAATTAGGAGTGAATTGGGATGCACCAAAAAAAATTACCTAAGTATAGTTTTTATTGAATTTTTGGGTACAATAGAATATTTTAAGATACCTTTTTATCGATTTTGAATTTGGGTGAGTATTTAATTTTTTATATTTTTTTTACGAAATATGCTGGATGACGTCATAGTGAGACAGCCGCGTTCCATTGCCTGGAAAAATTCAGGTCGTACGTAACATAATCTGTGCCATTACAATGTGACAATAATACAAGCATGACTTACGGTCCTAAATAAACCATGACAAATTGTTTTATTTATTTCTCTTCTTTTAGCTTCGATTACTCCTATGTGTGTTTAATGGTGTGATAGTAAATAGATAGTAAATATATTATAGTCAGCATCAAAAGTAGCTGGTTACTTTTGTACTTTGTCGTTTCACAGACACGTAAATGTGTTAATGTGACAGAGTAAAAAGTAACCAGCTACTTTTGATGCTGTCTGTACAACAAGATTATGACTGCATGTAAGTACAGTCAGCCAATTTTATTCCTAGGTCACCACAGAACCGTGTCGTACCTAATGACATTTAACGTCATTCGATGAACATTATTATAGAGACAAATAAAATTATGTACAATGATAAGGTTCCATAGACGGTTTTTTTTTGTATTTTTTTAGTATGATTTCGAGCACCACAATATATGTTAAGACCTATATTATATCTATGTACAAAGTTTCGTATTAATCGGGTACGCTGCTTTTAAGTACGTAACAGCAGTCGGCTGGAATGGAGTTACTCGCGTTCTGGCAACAATTAAGTAATTTATTAACTAGCCATAACCAACTTATTTAACAGTAATAACTGCGGTACAATTATTTTTGACCTCTTCTTTTCTGAAAAAGTAAGTATCCATGTGGAATTTCTTAAATTTAATTTTGGGGTTGCTGGAGAGATGCTCTGCAGCAACTTCAAATTTAATTAAGTAAATCTAAACTCGATTATATTGAGGTACAATTTTTTTACAGTAAGTACTAATTCGGTACATATTGGCTACATCAGGTTTATATGTCTTAAAAAATCACAAAATAGACAGTGGAGTTGCCAGGGAGCATGACGTTATCGCGTTGTTCCCTCGGGAACTGTGCATTTTTCCGGGATAAAAATTAGCCTATGTCACTCTCTGGCCCATAAACTTATCTCTATGCCAAAAATCATCCAAAAATCGATCTGTCGCTTTGTTTCGACGAGAAAGGGGGAAATACAAACACACAAACACACACTTTCGCATTTATAATATTAGTATGGATTAATATGGATTATCGAGCATGTGCCTTGCGTCCTAGTTGATCCATACACATTTCAACACTGCAAACACTTTGAAACGCGGCCACACTCCACAACACGCGATTGCTCTGTTGTTACCGGCAGGATTTCTACGAAACCTTTGAGAATACAAAGTTTACTTTGAGGGTATTCCACTTATATGAATTTTTATATAAATTTCATAGTTGTTTATTTTCTTTGTCGTGCTATATATTTGAAACACTTTAATTATACCAATAATTAAGTTTGACTAGCGTACCCAGGTACGTATGTAGGTACCTAATCATTTGCGGGTTTTTCCCCTGAAATAAAAAAAAAACTTTCATCTAATGTCCAAGACGGGCAGTCTCTTATTAGGATTAATATACTTAAAATATATACTAAAAATACGACAACTACTGGGACGGTGACCAGACGTCTCTTTACACTCTGTCGGACGTCTAATCTTACTTCTCATTATTTCATCATCGGATCTGCATAAGTATTTAGAGTCGTTGAATGATTGTGAACGGAGTACGTCGAGGAAACTGAATCACGTACCGGGGTGGAACCTTTCATAACCAATTTCACTATGATTGCTTTGGTTGATTGAGATGTATGGGAAGTCAACATGACATTATTAGCACAAAGGTTACACCCTGGTACTTACATGATTCAGATTCCATGACTGTACCTATACTCGTATACTTGTTACGTAAGAAGTTACTCTATGCTTGCTACCTATACCTAGTGTCATTTATTACATCGGCCTAGACTAGACAGTGGGTGGGCGAGATAGTGCGTCGGCTCCATCTTAAGCTAAATAAATAAGCGAGATGTGCAATGGGAAGATAAATAGTTACCTAAGTAAGTACCTGATTTTCATTCCTTAAGGTAAAGATCACTGACATTATCAAGAACACAACTTTAAACACTAAAATGACACCAACCACGGACACAAACACAGTCTGATACATTTTGAAAACAATGCAGCGTTGCGTTAGATACGCAATAATAATATTATGTAGATCATGACATGGCTTGCTACATAATTCGAACGAAATTGTCGTTCATTCACGTAGGTGGGCGGTTACTTCTGTGTTGATATCATGGATTTCTTGTTAGGGTTGGGCAGTATAATCACCAGCACCAATATCTGATACAACAATGCGTGCATAAATATCTGATAGGTCTGTAGGTACGTCTCTATTTCTAGGGCTGGTAGGACACGTGTGTCAGATATTTTTGCACGTTCCGCTGTGGCACATATTAATGCAGGTAAGTACACACACATACCTACATTACTTACAACTCTCATAAACGTTTTATTAAGATTGGTCTTAATGTATTACTCGTATTTCTACTGATTGCTATACCTTTAATTTTATAACATTTGTGTGCATTACTTACATCTAGGAAACATTGAAAGTTATCACTTTGCGTTGCATTTCTAAGTTTAATTTACTTTAATTTTGACGTCAAAACAGCGATCTTTCTCTTTTTCAAGAATTTACTTAGATATCGAAGAAAAATTATCTTGAGAACCCTTGGCGTGGAAGCAATTCGCACTTGTTTATCTTCTTTGTTATCATTTTGATTACAAATTAGATAAGAACAAATTAATCATTTTCTAAAATAAAGAACAAAATAAAGTAGGTACAGCATCGCTCAACTCTTCCGGTCCAAACGTTCTCGTATGTCGCTTATGCACCTTTTTTTTTAGCGATAGCGCCGACAATGGGAGTCGCGGTCTCTTAGTGCCCGAGATGGGCTCATCTCATCGGAATTAGAGAATACCTAATTTAACCTATATATATAGAATATGTCCAAAAGTGGAAAAGAAATTAATACTTTGATAATAATATCATTTTGTTCAAATAAGTCATTAGCAGAAGTGGCTGCGCTGTTACGGTGCTCATAATGATGTTCCATCAGCCAAATATGTGGTCTACCACCTTAAAGTAAATAATCGTTTGGATGTTATAAAACAATAATGCCAATGACTGTCAACTTGAAAGTTCTACTTTAGCGACATATTAATTTGATAGGAACTTGTTTAAAAATTGGTAGACCACTTATTTGGCTGATGGTACCTACACACGACTCTACTGCTAAGGTAATAAAGAGAGAGTGTTTAGATCATTTTGAGCACCACAACCGCTCATCTACTTCTAATACCTATTTGTCTCAAACAAGGAACTAAGTAGGGGAGACCGAGGAAAGTTGTGACAGAGGAGAGTAGTGACAACATCGGTTTTGGTAACCAATTAACTGCTATATAACTGCTATATTTCCTAGCTCGAGACTTGAACTAAAAAACGTATAAGTTCTAAAATATCGACGCTGTCACTACTCTCCTCTGTCACAACTCTCCTCGGTCTCCCCTACCTACCTACCTAAATAAGCAGGTACCTATTTAATAATTAAACGGTTTTTTACTGCATTACTTATACCTACTGCAATTTTGGTAACAGAAATTAACTTATTTCGTGTTTTGCTGGAGTAGTGAATCCGTAACTATCTTCAAGAAAATCTTTTTGAAAACATGTCTACATACTTTAGGTGTGCTAGGCGTCTAATTGGAGAACTTATTAAGTATGTAGTCCTCCATCGATTTTGATGAGGGCGACCCTGACTAAAATGAAATAAGTAATATAACTTCTTACAAAATTTACAATATATGCATTCTAAGCGTTTACCCTAACTAATATAGCTCGCTATGTCGAACTTAATCATAATTTTTTTATCGCAGGGGGTGGGTATGTCAATAGAACCTAACGACGTAGCGTATACGCCAATGCAATGTAGTAAGATCAAATCCTTTTCATAAGTGCTTGTTATAGCCTAAATTGAATAAAGATATTTTGACTTTGACTTTGACCTTTTTTAAATTAAGACCTTGCCTATACTTAGGTAAATGTTACGGAAAAAAAACAGAGAGCCTTAAACGTTGATGTCACGTTAAATTATAACGTGGCTATTAACAAAACGGTAGGCGCGAGGCTCGGCGGCGCCGCCGTCTCGCGGAGATGACAAATGAACGAACGACACATTGACGTAAATCGGAGACAAGTTGTACAGACAATGTCGGTCACAAAGAGCAGTGTGGGGTAGAAACGGTCCACCTCGGTTGCCTCGTCCCCACTCAGCATAATGCCCACGGCAAGCCGTGGCGCTGATTTTCAGTGAGGACCTTATCTAAAAACTAATGAGTGATAGCACTCAACAACAACGCTCAATAACAATAAAAATGCTGTATGACGCTCTAGACGTTGAATACAACCACTCCGATTCATTGCTGCTTTCGTATCTAGCTAATATCTAGATACCTACCTACGAAGAGAGCGGAGAAACAGGCCCTAGCCTTGCTAGCAAAAAAGAGCAAGGTACGACGACTGTGGGCTTCGAGACTGGTCTCTTGAGTTTTTCGAAATATATGTTTGAAATTATGTTAAAAAAGTAACGCGAGCTTTTTGGTGAAGGAAAACATCGTGTGGAAATTCAATAATGTGTGTGTGAAGTAACCGATTCACACTGGTCTCGCGTGGGAACTATGACCCAAGCCCTAAGCTTTCATTCTGAGAGGACACCTGTGTCCTGCATACAAGCAGAGATAATGTCATACACTAGGACTTTTACCTTAAATGTAATGAACAAATTCCACCTCGGAAAGAAATTGTAGGAGCAATGTGGATCACTAAAAGCACAGCTGTGTAGAACAGTCGTGTAATATGACGGATACTAAATAAATCTTGCTTTACAGTTTGCGAATCCAAAGTTTATGCAATAATATAAAGAGTTTAGGTTAAGTCGCCCACGTATACTCTCTGCTACAATAGCCGATAACTTAATCTATATGCTGTGGGCGGGCGGCAGCGGGCGGGCGGCACAGAGTATTACACGATCAGAGACAAATATTCATAGATACCTAGTAGTAAATATATGAATATTTAATAGTAAGTATACAGATGATATATATGGGCACAGACATAATGACTCTACACCGACGATTATGTGAAGATAAATACTGGCTGTGGACAAATCTATTAGTAGTAAACTGGTTCAGTCGACCAAAAGTGCTTTACCTTTTTAACCGACTTCAAAAAAGGAGGAGGTTCTATGTTCCAATGTTCGTATTTTTTTTAATGTATGTCCACCGATTACTCAGTCAATTGTGGACCGATTTTCAAAATTATTTTTTTTATTCGAAAGAGTAGTCTTCTGAAGTGGTCCCATTGTCAAGATCTGATGATGGTATCATAGGGCAAACCTCAAATTTTATGGCAATTTTGGCATTTTATGCATTCAAAAAAGTATTTACGTTCAGATAGTTAGTATCATTTGGTAACTTGAACCTGATGACGAAGACCGTAGATGACCAATGAAACTCGTCAAAGCTGAGTAATGCTCGCTCGTCTATAAATAAACGATCATGATTATTATACTACCTAGATAAGCGACTAAGAAGAAGCTTAAAGTTAATGATTCTTTCGAACTGATCAGATGCTGAAGCCTAGTTTGGCTACGAATTACTAAAAAGTGAGAAATAAAGTTTTTTTTTAACAAAAAAGTAATTAAAACCGACTCCAAAAAAAACTTAAGCAACGTATGCCTAAGTATACGTATGCTCAAGTAGCGTAGTAGAAATAAGCAACCTGAGATGTATGCATACGAAAAATTCATGTATTTTCTCAATAAACATTTATTATTATTATGTTCTTTATTTTTCTTTCATTCTTAGGTTTAGGTTTTTATAATAGTTATAAAAAGTAAAATACAGAAAAGTACATACAAAATAAAAATATTATAAAAACCTTACCTAGTTTGCCGCCGGTAACGGGGTAGGGCCCAGGCTACCGGTGGTCAGGGCCGCAGAGTGAGGAACCTCCGGACGATGCGTGCCGTGTCCAGAAGTACCGCCTTCTGTATCTGGCCCTTGATCCAGCCATCTAGCGAGAGTCTCTTGAGATGTTGGTCGAGACTCTTCGCTATTAGACCGTTTGCCGAAACGACTATCGGGACAATGATCGTCGAGTCAAAATCCCACATAGCAGTCACCTCGTGAGCCAAGTCAAGGTACTTGCTGAGTTTGTCCTTCTCGGCCTTCACGAGGTTCTCGTCATGTAGGATGGTGATGTCGACGAGCACTGCCTGGCGGTTTGATCGATCTGTCAGCACGATATCAGGCTTATTGGCTACAATAGTCCTGTCCGTGATTGTAGTCAATCCAGGCAGCTGACATGGCCCCCTTGTTTCGCCGGACTTGTTGGCAAATGGTCATGTCAATGAGGAGAAGCTCTTTAGTACCACGGGACCCAACCCTGCATCCATTCTGAGAGGGGGCCAAAACGTTGTTCGCAACAATGTGCGAGTTGATTTTTGTTGTCAGAATGGATGTAAGGAGCTTGTACAAGGTAGGCAAGCATGTTATGGGTCGATAGTTCTTGGCTTCCGTGGTACTACCGGACTTATAGAGCAGGGAGGTAACACCAGTTGTGAGGAAAGCTGGTAGAGAACCGAGCTCAAGGGCTTGTTGGAATTGTGTTGCTAAACGTTCGTGGGAACATCGGAACCATTTTATCCAGAAGTTGTGCAGTCCATCCGGCCCAGGACTTTTCCAGTTCTGGATCGTGCGGATCGCACAACTAATGTCATTAGGGTTGAGAGTAACAACCCCCATAGGCACGATGGGTTCGCACGAACGTTCCACAACACTCATCCACTCACCCTCGGTGTGTCTGACAGGCACCGACCAGATACCGCGCCAGAAATTAATCATGGCGTCAGTATCCGGGAGCTGTCCATCGGACACACGTTGGTCAGTTCCCTCCCATTTCCGGTATACCTTCCTTTGGTCACTCTTGCATTTTTTTCTTTCAAACGTTAGTGAACCCTTTAGCTTTGCGGTACTCTGTGCACGCGACGCGCCAGGAGCGACACTTGTTGACTGTCGCGACTAATACCAGCAACGGCTGGCAAAATTGGCACTGTGGCACCGCGCAACAGGTCTGAAGGCTCGTGATTCCGCGGCCAAGAGGCGCGACACAGGAACTCTCCTAATTTACTATTCTAGTTGCAATGTTTACAGTCTCTTTGTCGCGTTTTTTTTTATTCTTTATTTGCTATGGAATTTTGATTATGATTTATTTTTAAGATCAAAATACAAAAACTATAGGTACGTAATTGATACTGCAGAATTATACATGGTTTAAAAAAAACATGTGCGGTATTTTAGCCATATTAAAGCTACTGATTGCTATTCGATATAAGTGGAAAAATATTTTAATAAATAAAAATTAGTTCCTTTACTATGGAAGTTAAGTCACAAGAAAACTATCTCTTACAAAACAATTTTTTGTATATTTTCGTATTTCAATGTTTCCATTTGTATCGTCTTACTGTTCAGAAGCCTTAATGTGGGTTTAACTATCGTAAATACAGGATTTTCTTAACACCATGTAGAATCTATCTATTCAATTATGTCTTGAGTTACCGAGTGCGTCATTTCACGTGTTAATTTGCGGAATAAAAGTTACAGTCAGTAAAAATTGTTTATTTCACACTGCATGAATCCTTATTCTTATTGTATAGCTTAATTAAGCTCTACACTACCTTACCTTGGTAACCCAACACAACTCTGTGACAATATTGTCTTATATGTTATTCTAATCAGTTTACCGCTCAAACTGCCACTCTTTATTAGTTCGGAAGCACCAAAGTAGATCCACAAATTAAGGAATCTATTAATAACAGAAAATTACTCAATTTAACGGATCGGAACCGACAACTGCTGATTACGCAGTTAATGTGCACATTATCGATTTTCGCACATGCGGTAAAACAAAACTAATGGTTGTAGTTAATAGTCTGAAAAAAAATACATCTAATAATACAAAAAACTTTCCTGCACCTATATAAATACTTGTTTGTTTGTTTGTTTGTTTATACTCTTTATTGTACAAAAAGGAAAAACAAAAAGGTTACATAAATAAAAGTAGTGTTAAGTACAAAGGCGGACTTATCCCTGCAGGGATCTCTGCCAGTCAACCTTTGAGTGGTAGAGGAGCAATCAAAAAACAAGGATCGACAAATAGAGCAAAACATATGAATATAAACCTTGTGCAGATATTATGTTGATATGAATTCAAGTTTTATACGTAATATTAAATACAAATGCCTCAACATCGCACGGATGTGTTCTTTTTTTTATAGAGGTACCTACAATACTTGCTAAATGTGCCAATACTCACTATAATAATAAAAAGTTTGAAAGTAGTTGATTAAACCTTCTCGAAAACTTAAGCAGTATGTATGTACGAAATGTATGGAATCTCATACTGCCCTGTTGGCAGAGTAATAATGTTGTAATTTAAATCCATTACTGTCCCGTTTTTACAATAAACCTCGATTTAGTAGTGTAAACATATGGGATTGTCATGTATAGACCTGATTTAACTACTGGGTTTAATTTTTCCAGCAAGTAGCTATAAGATTCAATTCAATTGCACGCTGAACTATGTAAGTAACTTTTGTGAGAAAAAAACACGTAGTTAGTAAATTTTTCTTTAAGTGACGAGTGAGATTAGATGCGATAAAATTGCGTTACAACTTGAAGTCACGTAATTAAAAAAAACCCAACCCGACGGTTTTTAATTAAACCTTAATGCCATTAAATCAAATATAATAATTACTTAATACTGCTACCCGCGACTTCATCTGCAAAGAATCCGTTTATCACGCGTCCTCGGGAACAATTTTTTTTTTCGGGATGAAATGTGTCCTATTCCAGGTCTAATGTGATGTACCTATGCAAAATTTCATGGTAATTAATCGGTTCAGTAGTTTAGTTTTCTGAAAAAGCAGTTTTTTTCCAGAATTGTTATCATTGTAATAAGCTCACTTACTGCATTCTACAGGAAGACATTTCAAAAATCCCTGCTAACCGCCTATGTATATATCATGTTTTCTATGACTATCAAGGTAACGAAAATAAGTTTATGGATAACAAAGAGAGATCTTTAAATCATCGCATTAGAATTTTTATACATACTAGATCCCTCAATTATTTGAGCAGCCACTTGGCGTAGGTATGCAATTAATTTTCTGTTAGTTGGTTGGATTCCCGGTGCACGGTGGTCTAGTTGATATCACGCCTTTGGCGCTTAAAAGCACAGCAGGCAACCGAATTTTTTTTTCATTTTGAAAAATCTTAGATTTTGTTGAGTATGCGTATTGTTAATAAAAACAAATAATATTTGAAGCTGTGCTTGCAAAGTGCGAGCACGCCCGCAGCCCGCGGGCCGCATGAGGCCCGAGCCGCGAGGCGCGCCTCCGCTGCCGCCCGAGGCTCGCGCCGCCACCAGCCTCCACTCCATTCCACTCTGAGGCGCGTGGCGGACGTGAGTGCAACTGCGATCGTGCCACCATCACTTTTACTCGATTCAAATTCGCAACCCGTGCCCGCTCGCGGAAACTGTCGCTTTCGCCCTACATTACCATCCCGCGAACACCATGATAACACTGTGAATTTAATTGTGAAGTGAGCCCTTAAGCCGATCAACTATATCCCAAGGTAAGTTTTATTCGTAATCAGAATCAAAATTAAGTCTACGTGTCCGATCCGAATGCTAAGTGAAAGGCATACTCTTTGTTGGTAAATTACGTGACTAACCTGACAGCTAAGTGCGCTGCAGTTTATTTTAGGGCATTCGAAAATTTTCTGTTTCAAAACGTTACTGCAGGTAGCCTTGATCAATATTTGTAATCATCTCAATTTTAAATGAGTCTTAACATACTTAAAGATAAGTCTATACTTATTTATGCCTTCATAGATTTTTCTGTCAGCTACTTATTTTCTGCGGGTGTTATTTGTTAATTTTCATTAGTTATAAATTATATGAACGGTACAACGGCGATCTAGTGACTTTCGGTGTTTATCTATTTAGATGAATCAATATATTCAGATTTATAATATTACTTTAAGGTTTGATTCACACACACTATGTAATCTAAACTTTGAAGTATTTATGTATGTTTATTGCAACACAAGTCGTCACAACTAATTAATGGTAGAGTCATTTTATGACGATTCTTGTGTGTGACAGTTCTGTCACATAAATTACGGAGAATTTTATGTAAACTTTCGTTAAAATACATTATCGACTTTTTAAAAGTACTCCATAAAAGCCACAAGCAAGTGCCACGGAGATAATCGTAAAATAACATTAAATACCTACCTACCTTACGCCTGCAATGCGATTCTTGGAATTTGGAACTCAAAATACGAGTATCTTATACGTTATTGGCTCTATCACTGCATCACGTTCTTGAAGTACTTAATAGTAGATTGTTTAACAAGGGACTAAAACAAGCCATAATGACCACCCGAGCAGAGCGAGGAAAAAAAACAATGTTTTGTTCAAAATTACAATATTACTTTTAAAAAACGTACGCTGAACTAATGGAAAGGCCACCTGTTCAAAATTCAATTAGCAAATAAAAATTGCTGCGCATTTTTTTTCTTTTCTTTTATTGTTTATGGTGAAGCTTGCAATTTAGCCAACAAAAATTTTATTTTCTCTTAATTTTTCAAAATTATAAACTATTTTAAAACTAATTTAACTCTGCATAATAAAATGAATTAATCCTTAATGAACTTAAATAGATTCATATTCGTTATCATTAATTGTGTTTCATGAAATTAAATCGTGTTTTTTTTACATTTTTGCACAGTTGTCATTTTGAGGTTATTTCCACGCCTAAAAATCCTCGATTCGCAAACACCGTGTTGACTGTTTAGTGGTTTTCAACGTAAATTAAAAAAAAATACTTTAATCCCTAGAGAATAAAAAGGAGCTTTAGTCCCGATATGCAGAAACTTAAGTAACCTTTTAAGAGCATGAGAAGTGAAAAATTATTTATAAAATATTATTTACGAATAAATCGTGATTCTCTTATCACGACTCGTATGGCGTTGCGGTGTATTTCAATAAAGTTTTGAAACTCTATACTTTCATTAATATAATACAAAATTTAGACACGCAGTGAACTTTAAAATGAAGTATAACACTATGTGTTAAACCGTCTATTATTATTAGTATGTTAAAACTTGATACCGTTTTAGGAAAAACTAGAGATATCAAGTTAAAATTACCTCTTAGCATTATCAAGGTTTGCCATGCAAGGTATATTCTGATTTATTTCTAAGTAGGTTACCAATTATTCTCCGTACAAAATTATAGGTAAGTATTTCAAATAGTGTACTTTACACGGCTATATCTATAGATATCAAGTTTTAGCAGAACCTTGCTTCTAATTCTAAGCAAAATGAATTATTCTCCTTAGATTAGCTTATTATTGCTTTGTCTAGGAATTACATGGTTATAAAAATAGGTAACCTAATATTTCTAACTAACTTAATATTTACCTATGTAACTTTATATTTTTGTAAGTATCAGATTGGATGGAAACAGCTAAGATATCAGTAGGTAAGTAACCATTCTTATAAAAATATTCTCTGCAATACATAACTTATTACGTTATTACGTTTAATTGTAGCACTAACATTAGTTACCTACTCAATCTACGATTTAAAAATTACTTGACTAAGATATAAATTACTTTTCAATGTTTATTAAGAATGTTGATTGGCATAGAAATACGTAACTGACAGTGTATGTAACCAAAATGAAAATTGGATTTGGCCTTTCAAAATTCATAATCATAACATAACAGAGCGAAGTCGCTGCCGAAAACTTATCTTCTAATCAAGAAAAATCCCGCCATAAATTCATTATATATATTAACTCGTCTTAGCATTATCAATTTGATTTATTCATTCATTCCTATCGCTTAAACAATAAATTGGCTATCAGAGGTTAAATTATACGACACGTTATTTTGGTAAACTCTAAATATCACCTCTACGGTTTTTTTTGTTTTTCTCTGCAGTGGATTATCGCAATGTGCTATCACTATACTTCTGAAGTCCGATTTTATCATTACAATACTAAGTATACAATTTTAAATATTCAGTAACTTCTCATCGAATTATTACTTAGGTACAATTAGTCTATATTACTTACCTAAGTAATATAGAGTCTATATTACTTAGGTAATATAGACTAATGTAGGCACCTAAGTAATATTTTGTCTTTTGTACTTATTATAGCTTATTTTTTATTTTGTTATACCAACATACATATAAATAATATGAATGTGAGAAAAATATAAAAGCGTATTACAATGGATAAGATGTAGAAAAAAAACACGAAAGATTAAACTTACCTTCTATACTTCAACCTCTATCAATATAAATATTGATGCTAAATCCATTAAACTTTAAGGGTTAAGTAAGTTAAGGTTTAAAGCGAAACACTGAATGTAAGGCAGAACGAAAAAGAGGGTGAATTATTAATCTAGACTCATACCTAAAAAATATCTACAAAATGCATCAATTCGACACGAGTCATTTCTGGATGGCTTTTAAAAAGTCTTATTCTATCTTAACTTAGGTTAGGTACGCAAAAAACAGTAGCAAAATAAAATAGAAGGCGGAGATCGCAGAAATGGCGGCTACTAGCGAAAGTGCCTTCACTCTCGACTTCGTTGGGGCCGGGCTCGACTGCTGTTACTGGGGGCCGATCATTGAAATCACGCCTCGAAAATACTATTCGACACATAGCGCTGACACTACGAAAATATCGTTAGAATAAAATATTCACCCGACCCAGTAAAATAATTACAGCAGTAGTTCTCCGATACTACTGCTTACTGCGTACTTCATCGATAGTATAACTTTTCGACCTCTACATTGGTGGAATAATCGATAGTATCGATAGAGCTATATTTATAAAAAAGTTGAATTATTCGTATTTTAAACAAAAGACAGTTTTTACCTTTTTCGATTGATTATTCTATTTCACAAGCATAATTTCTAAAATCTGCCACTAGCTCGCTCTGTGGTGGTTCCGTTCTCGCACTTACGCTTTATTATCATTATACTCGTACCTCGTACCACGTCATACTCGTAGCCGAACGACGGCTTAGGATTGTTACATTAACTTTCAGGCAAACTGTTGATTGGTTCCATCGACGTATGTACCTAATGTAAGTAAATCACCGGTTTGTAAAATTTTCCATCATCACTAAAGCAGGTAGATTGATTAATGATTACCAATTTTAAATCGTCCAGAGGTCACAGCAAATATATTTATATTAATACTATTTACCAATTACAGTCATAACTTTACAATACGCATTAAATTATTCGGTGTCGAGACCCTTGGTCCGTGGGGGCTTTGAAACTTTTTAAAGAAATCTCGAAAAGGTTAGTAGACGTCACAGCAGGGCTACTACGAAATTCGAAAATCGAAGTTCGTGTCGTTTCGTCTCTCTAACGCTTATACTATTTAATACTAGAGTGAGAGAGACGGCACGATACGAACTTAAATTTTTGAATTTCTGATTAGGCCCTCAGGGACCGAAGAGCTGGCAGCTTCCTTGGACAAAGAATTAGCTTGGCTATTCAAAGAGGAAACGCTACCAGCATCTTCGGGACCTTTCCAAAGGGGTACTCTTTAAGTGATTTCTTTTAGTTTTAGGTTTTAATTTATTTTATTTTGTTTTATGTAAGGTCACCCGGGGCGAAAGCAACTATGAGGTTGAAGCTGAAGTAACTAATTGAAGTTTCTCTCAATGTAATGGTTTTTGTAAAAAGAGCCATCGGTTGGAGCTTAATAAAGTCATTGCTTTATAAAATAAAACACCGATGGCGTTCCTAGATCGCTCACTGTTGTACCGACAGAGCAAATTTTATCAGCCGCCATTCTAAGCAACGCTTTGCAGTATCGTGTGTTTATTACAAGCCGTTTTCTGGAAAAAAATAAGTTCTTCCTAAAGCACTAGAAGCTAGATTAAACGTAAGTGCTTTTGGTATATCGTCACTACTTTAAAGAAAACTCGTACCTCAAATAGATAATTTTTCTGAGTGAACTTTATGAACATTACATCAAGATTTAATTTTGTTGACATATTGATTTTAGATACGAGATTTTTTCAAAGCAGTGACGATATTTATTTGAACTGTAGGTCTTCCAATTAATATTTTATTGATATAGTTACAATAACCTCAACTTTTTGGGTACATGGGGTTATTCCCCATAGCCCCATATTTTTGTATGAAAAATGCCATTCGCTAGTGATGTCCCGTGTCGATATTTCGATAAGTGATTTTCACATATTTTATTACTATTTAAGATCTGCATGTAAGACTTCAGAGCAAAAGACAAATCAAGTAGTTTAAATAAAAAAAATTAAGCCCAAAATAAAAAAAAGAGAACGTTATTTAGATGGTTAGAAATAGCAAAAAATTCAAATTGCAATCAAAATTCAAGCTGCATAGCTAAATAGTTCAACAAATACTGAGCTCATGGAAGTAAAATAATAGTCAAAGAAAAAAAGGAAAAAATGATGAATTTAATTCACAAAGATTTACCGATAAGTAGTATACCAACCCTAGCCACTATGGAAGATAGTTGCATTTACATTTCATCATCAGCCTACCTCTTCCATGGCGCGCCACAACACTGTCTTCAGCCCCTCGCATTCATCCGCTGCCAGCGACCCTCCTATGGTCGTCCGTCCACCGTGCCTCAGGACGCCCTACACTACGTTTTCCCGTCCGTGGTCACCATTCGAGGACTCGTCAACGCCATCGTTCATCGGTCCTGCGACAGACGTGGCCAGCCTAACGCCACTTCAGCGAACTAATTCTCTGAGCATTTACATTTACCCCATAAAAATTAAAACAAGAATTTGCTGGAGACTGAGCCCTAACTAGATACCATCTTCGGATGGGTCTTGCGTGAATGTAAGTGTACTCTTATCCCCCAATGTATAGTTAGTGATTACAGCAATGTTATAACTAATAGTCACATTAACCTCTCGGTGGGGTGAATGTAACTATGTATTACTACTTCCGTGGAACAATAAAATGAATACATAATTGGAAAACCTAAGCCAGTTTGTAGTGTAATTGAAGTTGAAACCTTTCATTGAAATGTGAGCAATTGGGTAGGTATATTTGTTTGTACAACCCTTCTAATTATCATGGTAGAGGGCGGCAAAATGATTATACTATTTATTTAAGTTGCTTTTGCCCCGGGTAACCTTAAGTCTTTTAAGTTTAGGATAGACAATTAGACAGCAAATTAAATATTAAACCCTTCTGAATCAGGTAGATTTGAAACGGTCACTTTGTTGAACTTTACCTCATCATCAACATCATCTCGGCTTATACGTCCAATTACAGGGCACAGGCCTCCTCTCTGAATGAGAGGGCTTGGGCCGTTGTTACGCGGACCTAGTGCGGATTGGGAACTTCACGCCCACCATTAAGTATATTTCGTCGCCAGTGTGCCGGCAACTTTACCTATTGTATAATAATTCACTATTTGTTTTACATGCTGCGTACTAGATATAGCACAGATGAATATCCCGGATACATACAGTACAGTTTTATGGATATCAAATAAAAAGTCAAGTAAATATAGCCTATAGCTGTGTCCCACTGATGGGCAAATATATATAACTAAAAATAAAGAAAATAAAAAAGTTTAAACTTTTTAAAGTATAATTCACAATGTTTTAGACTATCGCGGTCATTACTAATTTTATGATTTAAATACAGGTTTGGATCGTCTCGTGATCGTGGCGCATGCAACTGTGCCGAAATATTGAGCTTCTCTAAAATTAGGTCATCTTAAATATGTTCTGACTATCTACTATCTATTTCACTAATTGTACCTACCTACATATAATTAGTACCAAGGTATGTTTATAAAATAAGATACATAAATAGATCGAGATGGTGTGAAGATTTTTCGATCGGACTTCAAATAATACAAGGTACTAAAGAGCATATTTTCGAAAATTTTGAAATGTAAATATGTCTTACTCTTCTAGTTACCCACTACGATTGAGGCTCAATCCATTCTCGAAAGTTATACACCCATTCAAATATAATATAATGGATGTTTTTTAATAACTATAACTACTGACGTATCTCAAACGCTTTGCCTTATGCAGGTACAGTCAGCAACCAAAGCAGCAACGTTGAAGAGTACAAAAAGATCTAGGTGGGTACACAAGATTTAGAGTTCACAAGAAAAAGAGCTTTTTGATTATTGGGTTACCTACTTTTACTGGTGACGTACCTATATCGATATTTATTGAAATTATGTTCGTTTGTCCCTCGTTGAACTCCAGAGGCTCAACGAATGAGAAATATCATTTGTTTTTAACAAGATCAATGGTATAAGGTTTATTAAACGAAAAATCACATCCCCACGATCTAAGATCATAAAATATTTAATTAAAAAAACTTAGATTGAGAAATAAGCCAAAAAAAGTATCTCCGCTCTTTGAATTGTATGTTATATATTATTTTTCATACATCATATTATATATAAGATCATAAAATAATAATAAAAAATAGATACTTACATTTTTTCCCATTACCAAAAATGCAAAAGTCTTCTTATTGTTTTATTATTTATTACATAGTGCCTGTTATTGAATACATAAGAGCGTTGAGTCAGTATACAATTATAAGTCGTAAAGTGACACATACTAACTTAGGTATACACTTTACATAACAGGATATGCGCTCAAGTTTAGTTGAATGAGGGTGTTCCGACAGGCGAAATATCGCTAGATGGCGTTAGTATCGTGAGGTATATATGTTGTGGACCAAGTGATAAATCGGTCATTTTTCATGATGGCCGGGCATTATGAAAAACGACCAATATGAGATAGCAATTTGATAATAACTATTCAAATAATTAAATTGCCCGGGCATTATACATATAATGTCTATCACCTATTGGGCAGAGTAATAAAAATATGTGCTTCATTACTATTATTTTTATGTTTGAAAATTCCTTCGTTTCATAGATGTACCTATATAATTAAATATCTATCAAAATCTGTAAAATAAGTTATCTATAATGGTTGAGTTAAATTCTAGTTTTGTTTTGGTCGCAGTTGAACTTAACACGCTCCTCCTCGCTGCGCTCGTCGACGCACTTATAAATTTTCCAATTGATTGAATCAGACTTCAGTTCCCAAAAACCAGTTGTAATCAAATTCCCCAACGGTCGTGTAGCAATATTCATAATGACTGGACAATGTGATAAATAGTGAAGTTTAGATAATAATTGCCCAGTGTAGCTTGTCATTATTCATAATGCCCGGGCATTATAAATAATACCCTTATTAATCACTTGGTCCATAACATATACAGATCACACCCATTTAGTTCTAATACTGGCCTACTGGTTTGACCTATGGCCTCTCAAACAGAAGACCGTGGGTTCCGATGACGGGACCGCTTAAGCCCTCTTAATTTGAGAGGAGGCCTGTGGCTAGCAGTGGGACGTAAATAAGCTGGGATGATGATTAAGAATTATTAATTAAGACTACTTACAAGCGAGTCCAACTTCGTCGTTCAACGACCATAAGTGTAAGTATATTAATTATCAAAGTTTTATTGCAACAGGAACTTGATTTCAACCGGATGTCTTGTCCCACCTCTACCTTGTACAAACTTTGCATTTTTTACGCAACAAAATTCCAACTCAAAGATGTATACCAACATTTTTAAATAAACCCCCATTTTGAAATAGGCCACTCCATGAATTAGTACAACACCGTGGATTGCTGTATTATAGTGTAGATGATGTAACATGTAGTGGACCAAATACTGCACATTTAAACTACTTCACTACATACAGCATAACCTTGAAACAGGCGGACCTTAATGCGACAGCATAACAATATCACTAACATTACTCGAATTGTTTAATGTTTAGCCAGCTGATACATTTTGTATTATGCGACATTCAAAACAGCCTGCGTGTACTCAAATTAAAACATATTGATATACACGTTCTTCGATAAAAGCGCGTGCGGTTACGTAGCTATCTAAAGTAAACTCAACGAATATCTGATCTTAATTTTAACTAAATTTACTTAAGTCGTGTGTAAATATAAGGATAGAGACGGGCGGAATATAATAGCGAGCATAGGCGTATATAGAGGGGGGGGGGGCGGTCTGTCTGTCTGTAATCAAATCTTGCAAGTTAAATTAGACCAACTTCCAGTAGTCAGATTGACTTAAAAGTTGGAATACTCATGTAAATCGCATGACAATGCAATAATCTAGTAGTGACATCCTGGTAGTCCAGCCAATGTCGTCTCCGCTGGACGGAACTCTTCAACGGTTAATAGCATCGACTTGAAATTTGGTATGCAAATGTAGTTTGAAATAGAAATAGAAATATTTATTCGCACTTTGCAAATTACATTAAACAGGAAAAAAAAGAAGTATTAAGTACGTAGTAAGTAGGTATTTGCGAAATCGCGAAGCGGTCTCAGCTTAGCATAGTGTTGGCCGTAGGGGCCAACGCTGGTCTTCCGCTGTGACCACTTGGCGTCTTCACGGAAGGCGACAAAAATAAACCGAAAAAGGAACAAATAAAAAGTAATAAAAAAAGTAAAAAGTTTGGGTGACAATTCAAGTACAGTCATCAAAAAGTACAGTCAGCAAAAAAAGGTTGTATTAAAATCAAATTTTTATGGTTAGGTTATTTTTACAAAGTGCTCGCGTTGGGTATAAATAAACACACAACAATACAATAGACAATAAAATAGTAAAGAGAGTTTAATTCAAGTTGGACATGAGATCACTTAAAAATCCTTAAAATTAGTTAATGGCCTCGAGTGCCGACTATCACTGCGTGGTGCATAGTATAGTATCGCACCTTTGATTTATAAGCATAAACTATGCCAACCGAGCGAAAGACAATGAAAGACTGCTTGACGACCTAATGAAGCTCACTTCGAGATACTTCTTATACCTATTTCTTTCTCACTCATAAACAGCCTTTCTTTGCTCGTAGTATTTGATACATAAACACTCAATAAATGGATGAGTTTATTTCGCAAAGTTAATTTAAACCTTATAAAACTTCAAACAATGTCTTTCACACCACAGTATTACTTAGATGGTGTATCGGTTGTTCGTGGGGTATACGGACAAAGATAGATCGAGGATAGATCCCTCCCCCATCTCATCCCGTTGGGTGGTGCAGAAAACGACTAATGGAGAATCCGGAAGACGGGCAGCAGCCTCTTCTGCGTGCCCTATCAGCGCAATATTGTGATGTCACATTAGAAGTTTATGTGTTTTTAAATCTAAAATTGTACCGTCTGTCTGTAGTCACCTTAAAGTTACATCCATCAGCATAACAATGCAATACTTAATCCACATTTTTCCGTTTAATTTCTTATGCAACGTCTGCTCTAGAGCTGTTAGTTCAACAATGGCTTTGATTACCGTAAGTGGGCTAAGAATGGTGAGCAAGGTGAAAGTGTCTGGGCCAGTTCTGCGAAGGTCGCTGGTGGCCAGGCCTACTGACGTACGGCCAGCGTCACTTGCTGACATTACCGTTAAATGTCAACCAAATGCCAAACGTATGATCCTTGTGATTATTATAAGCACAGAAGTGATGTGTTGTATCGACAGTTTTGTTGATCTCTATTTATGGTCATATTTTTTGAAAAGAGACGGGAAACATTTTTGAAATTATAATATGTGTTTAAATACTAATATAAACTGATGAAAATTTAATAAATGAAGTCTAGAAAATTACGATTCTACAATTTTATTTCAGTTGTAGTTTTGAAGCAATGTAGGTATAGGGTGTCCCGTAAGTAGTACGTACGACAAAAAATGAGACTTAAATGGGAGATAGAAGGCCAGGTCATCTACCAAACAAGTCTCGGATACCGGTTAAATTTCCAAACCGTTATCATGTAAGTACTTGGCGCAAAACCTTTTCATTTTGGTTTCGTTCGCCAAACCGTTATTTTTAAACCGGTTTTTAAGGGAACATTTCCATAAAGATCTTGTCAGATTAACCGGATTAGAACAATAAAAGCCGGTTTATTCCGGCGCAGGATAAACGTCGTCGCCCGCCGCCAGCAGGCCAGCTGTCGCTCGTCGAATAAACCGGTTTAGTTAAGTTCTTAAAAACGTTCGCGTTCTTATGAAAGTTAAACCGAAATAAACCGGTATTTACCGCTATTTTATAAACCGGTTCCGAGCCTTGCTACCAAATATAAAAAATTGGCTTCGTAAAAGTCTTACCGTTTGCGAGAAATTATGATTTTTCTGATTTTTTGAAAAATGTCTACCTGCATTATGATTTCGGGTTGCGATATTCGAAACTAATTATTTTTTGGTAAAAAAAATCTCGAAAACGGTGAGACTTTTACTAAAGACATTTTTTATATTTTGGTAAAAGATCTGCCCACCTTTCTCATTTAAGTTTGTCGTACCTATACTACTTTTGGACAATCTTTATAGTTTTCAAAAACACTTTTCAAAAACGCCTCAGGCGCATTATGTTGCATAGAAACCGTACAACTGAAAATGCTATGGTTGATTACAAAGATTCAGCCAAAGTGCTTAACTTTTTGACTAGATATTTTTTTTTTCTATTCAATGAATTATAGACAGAACTGTCTGTGTGATCTTTTGTTGCGCTCAAACTTGTTCCAATGTTTTGTAATTAAAAGGCATCAACGCCTTGTATTAAATCAGGTGTTTGGTTGGCCGTCTGACGCAAGCATTTTATGTTTGATTTAAAACAATAACGATTGTTGGAGGAAACCTAAGTAAATAATTCGTGTCCAACAATAAGAGCTATAATGAATAGTCATTTTTACTTACCATAATGCATTTTTTTTTAATAGCCGTCTCAAAATAATTCTGTCTATACTATTTCAAACTTTTGTGTCTTCCTCTACTACCGAATATGTTAATTTTTGCAAGTTGATTGATATTGTTTACTGGTATTGAAAACGACTCATGATTAGTACTTATTTAACAATCGTCAGTTCCTTACTGTGCCGAGGCTATGCACTCGGGCTATCACGCGATTTAGTATACGGTAGCCAGAATTCCGTCGTATTTACGGACATGCCAGGTTATTTAGCTTATTAATCCGACATTTTAGATTTTAGTCCTATATAATATTTGATTACTCAGGCAACCTCCTGTATCCTTTACATGCTTGAAATTTGCGCTTCTTCCTCATTTAACTCTTAGTAGGTATATATATCTTTTTCCTATTCGGCGATGCTTTTAAAGCCACGGGCGTAGCCGAGGGAGGATTTCGACCATTGTATTTGTATTGACCATATTTTATTTTCTTGATATCCCCAACCCCCCCTCTCCAGTAACAATCCCTGATGAATTAAAACTTGACTACTCCTGTGCAAAAAACAGTTTTAAAACAATACGTGGCAATACGCTAGCCATTGGCTACGTTTAATACTTGCGATAGACAAGTAAAATGCAAAAATACGATTTGTATCATTCACAAGATTTACATAATAGCCCCGTTCATTGTTTTAATGATCTCTAAGTTGGAGTGAATTGTCGGAATCAAGATATTCGTTTACGCAACATCTAATGCATGCGGATTTGCGGCTTTGTTACGTGCTGTTTTTTTTATAATTATATCTTTTAATATTCTAGTCGCATTATGCTATATTTTAGAATTAGTAGATACTAGGTACACGAACTAGAAATGCAGAAGTTTACATCTTAAAACCTTATAGTGCGACGACAACGTACAAATAAAATGTTCGTTTACTTCACACTCTATTTTTTTATTTTTTGTTTGTTGCAATAAGACTACATATTCACAGGTAGTTGTTCCAACATAATGTACGAGTAAAGCTTAAAGTATGTACTTACAACCCACTTGCCTCGATCCGAGGTAGTTAACTAATCTATGAAACCAATAACCTGGAATAGTCGCTAACTGGTTCGTATTGTGGTCTCGATGATCATACCGGGTACACAAAATCCGATGTAACTCTTTGTTCATGAATTTTTTCTATAATTTTTAATATATAAAAACGGTTGCCACGGTTGGCCAGCTAAATATAGTTATAACTTACTAGATAGTAGTAGCCAAAAAAAATCATGTGCCAAATTACATTTGAAATTTACCATGAGTGTGTGAAGTTCCCAATCCGCACTGGGCCCGCGTGGGAACTACGGCCCAAGCCCTCTTATTCTGAGAGGAGGCCTGTGTCCGGCAGTGGGACGTATATAGACTGGGGTGGTGGTAAGTATAGACAGCCAGGTTTCGAAACCATAGCCAGTACCTTACCTAGTAGACTAGACTGCTAGGTTTGCTACACCCATTTGTTCGCACGGCAAAGTACTGAGATTTTTTCCAAGTTTTTTGCACTGCGTACAAGTGGAAACAAAGGGAAAATGCCCAGTAGTTCGCAGTGCGAACAAAGAAATTTGGACAACTGGTCTTAAATCAAAGCTTTATAAGTCAATCACAGGTTTTCCTCATTCCTGAAATCAAACCTACTTACTCTACTAATCTATCTGACCTAGAGTTGGCTACTGATTATGGTTACATTGTAGCGGGGTCGCTATAATGTGTCTACCAATCGGTATGTAGGTAAGGTACACATTATATTTCGAAAGTTCATTCCACAGTTACTGCACCTCGTGTCTTAATAATAAATACGAGCTAAATTAGATAGTTGCGATCTAGCACTGATAATTAAACACGTGCTTTTGCGGGCCGCGACTCGTGCGAATGTATAGAATAGATACCGCCTAGTGACTGGTAATCCTTATCTAACGTTCTAAATTCCAACAACAAATTGAAATATAGGAGCAATACATAATAAACATATAGGCATTTAAGACATTTTACCTTATCAGTAAACGGTTTTAATTTGATCCGTCTTAAAATTAAATTTGTATTATTTCACAAAATTATTCATGCCAACAAAATACTCGTAAATACGAGTACAACGAACAAATGGCAGTACAAGAGCAAACCATTTAGTAACAAATGACAGGCGAAGGTGACCATTATATTGACTTGTATAATTGCTTGGGTATTTTCTCAAAATTTTAATTCAATCATGACTGCATATGTTCAGAGGAATATTAATTTGTTTTTTAAAGTAGGTACTTCTTTGCTCGTACCTGTCACCTACTTTTTTCAAATACTACCGTTCTCTATTGTTTAACGGATATAAAAGAGAATTAAACTAACTTCCTGATGATGATGGCGAACCTTTATTGATGTACCAGTTTTTTATGAAACTTGGTTCTGACTTGCTTCTCAATGATTCTCGACTTCGTAGTACTTAGCATGGACGAAAAAAAAAACTATAAATGAAAGTCATGCATTAAATGATGAGTGGTGTGCCTGAATTATTTTGATGCCATTCGTTTGCCATCCCTGCATTAGTTGTCGCCCGTCACCCGAGAGGATATAAAATTGAGGGTTTAGCCCGTCTTTGCCCAAACGCTCGTAGCACGTAAGTATCGCGTAGCAATGCCACGTAGCACGCTCAGGTAACATACCACGTGGCACACGTTAAGTTGATTCCTCATCATAATTAAATGTTTGTTTGTTTATACTCTTTATTGTACAAAAAGGAAAAACAAAAAGGTTACATAAAAAGTAAAGTGTTAAGTACAAAGGCGGACTTATCCCTGCAGGGATCTCTGCCAGTCAACCTTTGAGTGGTAGAGGAGCAATCAAAAAACAAGGATCGACAAATAGAGCAAAACATTTGAATAAATATAAATGCATATGTAAACCTCAAATACCTAACTATATACAATAAATATATAACACATAAATGTTGATTTTACAGCAACATAAGTTTTTGAAGTTTTCTTATTGTAATTAATTGCTTATGAATTACCTGCACTAGATTTACATGCGACTTTAACCCCCAAAAAATTTAGATGACGAAGTCGTCTATTGCCAAAATCAGGTATAACCTTTCTTAGAAGCCATTTTTTTATTATTTTATTGAGTTACTTAGGATAATACATAAAAGATGACAAGTTACAGAAATAAAGGAGTGCAGTTAGTAAACCAATCTTAAATGGAAATATTACAGCATAATTCCCGCGCTAAGTTCTCTAGACGATGGTATACGATTATGTTTGATTAAAATCTTGATTTACAAGAAACTTGTTAACATCACAAGTTTTTGATGATTGTATTTTTATGTTGACTGTGCAACTATGTACTTGCATTGTCATTCAAACTGCATGTTAGTACCACTTTCAAGTGAATCTAGTAGAAGTCGGTGAAAATTGACTGTAACCTTTGTTCTAAACGAACTGTTTAACATCCAAAAATATAAAGCGCAAGTTAAAAGAAATATACGTAATTCACGCGTGCTTTTTTGTTCTGTAAAGTTCGTTTGTAGGAGGTTATAGGATTTACGGGGGAGGGTGCGGTGTCGCCAGGCGGTGGCGGCGCCTCCTTGGCGCTGTTAGCCTGTCATTAGTTGCCTCGGGAACTCTGCTAAGCATAACACGATAGGCTTTGGCACTAGGCTAAATGACTTAGGTTTATGTATAGTATACTACATATCGTACGTAGATTATTTTGTATTATATTTTTTTATTCTACAATAAATGTCTTAACGCTCTCGAACTGGCTCTTTTATTGAAAAACGCCTTTTAAAAATTAATTACTCGTGCAAAATTTAATTGCTATTTGCAAATAGATTAAGTTTGAACTATTTATCGTCAGATTACTATTCGTCTCAACGTTTTAAATTTCAAATCCTATTCTAATAAACTTCGGACAAGTATGGAATATGACTGTACAATTGATTAAGTACAAGATAAAAAATGTAATTCATTTTTTCTCGACACGGCTGTCAAGGGGCACATTAAATCGTTATTATAGTCACGGGTTTTAACAGTAAAACGATAACATGGGTTGCTGAGGCGAAGACTAAGCGAGTATATTCCTAACATAACTACATAGAATAATTATAATGTATTCAGTCCAATCCACAGACACTGACTTTCTACAGATTTATTATATGTATACAGGGTGATTCTGGGGTCATGAGCAAGAGTGAAAGGGGTGATGGGGAGATTCACACTGAGCAACTTTTCCTTATCCCTTGATTATATGTTTTTTTGCGATTTTGGGGCTGATCATCACCCCTTTCACTCTTGGTCATGACCACGGAATCAACCTGTATAGATAGGTACCAGGGTCTCGTTGCTGTCGGTTTTGAGACCCCTGTGTCCATGGGGTCCCGGCGCACATAAACCAATTCCATCCCAGCCTATATACGTCCCACTGCTGGGCACAGGCCTCCTCTCATAACAAGAGGGCATAAACCAATTAAAGAAGTGCAAAAGCACCTGGTCGACTCTACTGCAGACCAAAGGGCTGGCAGCTATCTCTCTCAACGAATTGCCATCACTATTTAACGAGGGAATGCTGCCAGCTTTTTGGGCACCATGCCACGGGGCCTGTTGTCTTTTTATGGAATATGGGGCAAACGAGCAAACAGATCGCCTGATGGTAAGCGATTACCGTCGCCCCTGGACACCTGCAACACCAGAAGAGATTTAGTTTATAGTTATATTTATTTACGATTTATTATTATTTATATTGTGCTTAAGTAGTTTTGATAAATAAACGTGTAATTATATCCTATACACACTAAAAGTTAGTAAAAAATATGTTTTATTAATTACAGAACTCAAAATGCCCCAGTGGGCCAGCGCGGAGGGCGGAGGCTCCGAAGCTGAGTCACCGGACCAGATGATGCTGTGCTACGACGACGAGACGTCCGAGTATTACGAGAACAAGCCCGACAGCGATGTGAAGATAGAACAAGCTGGCGGTGAGTAGGTATTACGAAATACTATTGTAGACCTCATTTTAAACACACGTACTCGTCCACTACTGCATTCTAAACGTCACGTAAAATATTTACCCCTATACTGTGTTTTGTATATTTCTCTATGCATGCTCATTTTCGGAGCTTTTGATTGGTTGCTTATGATTACTTACATAAAACTAAAGATTTTCTTTGTTCAACATGTCATTTATAGTTAGTCAATTCTGAAATTCAGTGTACCTTACCTACTATCTCTGCCATCGAGAACGCGTGCGGTACTTTCTCAAGGTTAAAAAATTGCTATCGATAATATTATTGCGGGGCCAGCTTATTTCATTCATTTAGATCAATTCATATCCATAGTTACTTATCACACAGTTTGCATTTGCACTACAAATACCTAGTTACTTACCTACACGCTTGCAACGTTGACTCATTAAAGAACCAGATAATAAAATTTGATCTTTCGATAGTAGTTTGAGTCTGGCTATAAAACGTTTAAAATCAACATTTTAATGTTTCTGTAGAAGTCGAACAGCACGAAGTAGATAAGGGTATTACGAAAATCGCCCATAGCCGTGCGTACAAATCGATTAGTCTGCACTCGTGCTCTTACGCAAATACTTTATCAAGCGTGCAGTCGTGTCACGTAATGCTAAGGTTGAGGAGCATCTAACTTGTTACAGAAAGCGTTTTTAGGATGTCTGGCCAGCCATTGCACTAGCGATGTACTTTTTGCCATAACAACCAGGAAGTTGGAGAATCATTGGATGAGATAATTAGGTACTCATTATTATTTAAATTATTAGGCAGGCAGTTGAAAGCAACTGATAGATCCTGTATCTAACTGTGTTCCTTGGTCAAGTATTCCTTGTACTGTAATGAGTTGTTATAGGCTCTTATTTCTCCCTCCTTCTTGTCGTACATCGAGTATATTCTTGTCTGTGTAAGCGTGGTTAAATTTTTCAACTTAAAAAAACCAGTAACTTACCATACTCTAATTGTAAGTAACTATATACGTAACAATCTAGAAATAAATTAACAAGCAAAGTTTTCATCGGCCCTAAAATCCTTAGAATGTTTGTGTATCTTTAGTTTAAAAATACCTATTTTGGTGAATTTTTCCCATCTATATATATAGGCACATACATTCATCCGGCTGAAAAAAAAACTGCGTAGACATTAGGTAATAAAATAAATGAACCGTTCAAGTACACTGCATTGCGTGCGTACATATATGCTATACGTAGTTTCACGGTTGTTCGTGACCTCGAAAACTGTGTGACGTAGCCCGTGATCCATGACATCAGTTGCAGCCAGATTGAAGATACGGCAAATCCAGCTTATCGATACTGATATCATCATCATCGTCATCGCAGCCTATATACGTCCCAATGCTGGGCACAGGCCTCCTATCAGAATAAGAGGGCTTGGGCCGTAGTTCCCACGCGGGCCCAGTGCGGATTGGGAAGTTCACACATACCATTGAATTACTTCACAGGTGTGTGCAGGTTTCCTCACGATGTTTTCCTTCACCGTAAAGCTCGTAGTAAATTTCAAATGTAATGTTGCACATGAATTTCGAAAAACGAGGTGCGGGCCGAGGTTTGAAACCACGAACCTCTGCTTGAGAGGCGATAGGTCAAACCACTAGGCCACCACGGCTTTTTATACTGATACGATGCGTTTTCACTAAAAGGTTGAAGTAATTATCATTTTATGCAAGTTAAAGCCCTGTTAGAAGATACCCGTACAGTGCAGTTCGCGTCACAGCGATTCACGGTCACATAATGCTAGCTGTCCAATTGCTATTTATGTAATTACTTATTAGAAAATTCGTAATAAATATGAAATATCCGTCCTTTTCCCTGTCTTTATGTTAAAGGTGTAGCGACTTCGAGCGCCATCTAGTGAACAAACATAGAAACTCCAACATCCGGATGCATAAATACAACTTCCAACGCTCTTCCTTTGGACTTCGGTCCCCAGGCATAAGCATAACATCTGTCTGGAGAGAGATCTCTCTATTGTAACCTCTCCCCGCAAAGGGTACCTATATAAAATTTAATTTTTCGAGGTCCGAGGGTTATAGCCATTTAGCCCAAGTGGGCAGAATAGGCGCTTCACGGAGCTTCGTCGACCCTCTCACGTGATAGTTCACATATATATAGGATATTCGATATTCTGTTCTTCGATACTTTGTACTTCGATATTTATATCTTTTGATGTCACTTTTGTAGATAATTACATTTTCGATATATTGGATGTAGGTTATCTTACCATTCAATAATATAAACTTTCGTTATTTTAATTTTCGATATTCAAACATGTACCTAACCGTTTATTCGATCGTCCATACTCGTATAATACCTTCTTTAGCTATCAGAAGGTTAATAGGTACCTACTTAAATATGCAAACGCACGCCAGGCCGCAAAAAATAGTAAACATAACCGGTGCATACGCCGATAGGATAGGTATTTATAAAGTACTTACTTAATTTGCGACACTGTAATTTTCATGATTACATATGTGTACTAAATATTCACGTATTACATACTATATATTGGGCTTCAATCACTCCTGCTGGCTCGTGCTGAGGCACCGACTTCAAATTAGTAGGAAATTATTTTCAAGGTTTATGAAGTCGGATCCATTTCTTGTTAATTTTTTTTTTTTCATAGTTTTTAGTGATTTGTAGCCAAAGTGCATCTCACAACGATTCCATTAAGCTCAAACACAGCATAGTTAGTTATATTATTTTATAACAGAGTACCAGTACCTGCGGTCTTCTTTATCAGGATCTAGTTCACCAAATGATACTTTCTGAATGTAAATACTTGACTTGATGTTAAAATGCCAAAATCACTATAGGTGCGCTTTCAAATTCGAGGGTTGCCCTCGATTTCTCTAAGATCCCATCATCAGATCCTGACTTGGTGTCAATGGGACTACCTCGGAAGTATGTCCTTTAGAACTTAAAAAGAATTTTTAAATTTGGCCCACAATTGGCGGAGTAATCGCGTAACAAACATACAAAAAAAAAATACACTCGAATTGAGAATCTCCACTTTTTTGAAGTCGGTTAAAAAGTATTGTGCACTTGTTTATTATATAAAATCGATCTCTCTCCTAATCTCTCCGGGACTCTATATAAGAACGGCACTCATACAGTGACAAGTGACATTACTTTCGTTCATATCATTACGTTTAAATTCATTCGTGTCAGCTTGAACATGTAGAGTCGTTTTGAAGTTGATGCGGATTTTAATAGTAGATTATTGTCGTGGCCTGGAAGTAGGCAATTGCTGGCTGAGTATGAGTATTAAACTGACGAGCTTGCGAGTCCGTTTAACTAATACGAAGCCAGCAATTACTATTCCAGCCGAGACTCATATAAAGCTTTTCTCAAAAATGGCGAATAATTTTGAAATAGATTAAACTTTTTCTCAAAATATATTATAACATTTAATTTTATTCCAATATTTTTCTTATGCTTTCCCGCCTTTTTTCATTAAAAAATGAACTGCAGGTGTATTTTTACACCGAAAACACCACAAGCTGTTTCAGACCCAATAGAAAAAGTCCGGAGTTCCAACAAAATATCTGATACTGGCCATTAGACTTGGCTGTATACGACTTGTGCCAACATTTCCATGGCCTTTTTAACTTTAAAAAAAAATTGTGACTGATTGCAGGCGCGCTAATTCATTATTGCAGGCGAGCTAGCGCGCCTGCAATCTTTTTAACTTTTTAATTTTTCAATGACCATAAACTATGCACTTCATCTTCTGATATGTAAAGAATAATGTCAACTTTTACGGATATTTTTGAGAAAAAAATTTATTGCCTTGTGTAGTCTTCTTTTTTTGTGACTAATCTGATCTGATCATGCTATATATTATTATGTAATTCCGCTTGCACGCTCTTCTAATATAATTAAAAAAAAACCTTGTTACAGTCGGGAGCAGCTTCGTTGTTTTAAAAGCTCTTTCTTCATAAGCAAGCTAACCGTGAATGCACTATGATTTCAGAATTCTACGACAGCGGTAGCGGTAGCGATGAAGTAGCGGTTCGACGCGGTTGCCGGACACGGCGTGCGGCGGCCGGATCTTCGTCGTCCGGCACGGCGTCCGGCACCGTGAGCAGCACTGGCACGGTCCGACGCCGGCGCTGCGGCGTGTCCGCGCGGGAGCGGAATCTGCGGCGTCTGGAGAGCAATGAACGGGAGCGTATGCGCATGCATTCACTTAACCGCGCGTTTGAGGTAAGCCTTATTCCATTCATTGGTATGGGTACCTAAAATACATAGTCACACAATAAAAAAAGTCTTGGGATATTAGTTATTTCTAGACGATGTTTTACTCAGTAATACTTATAAGTATAAACCTACTTACTAGTACTTATTAGTAATACTTATTAGTAGGAAACCTGCACAAACCTGCGAAGCAATTCATTCAATGGTGTGTGTGAAGTTCCCAATCCACACTGGGCCCGCGTGGGAACTATGGCCCAAGCCCTCTTGTTCTGAGTGGAGGCCTGTGCCCAGCAGTGGGACGTATATAGGCTGGGATGATGATGATGACTTATTAGTACTAAATATGCCTATACTGAAAGGGATAAAAATATCCCTCGGCAGTTTTGATGAGTGTAGTGGCCAGTGGTGTCTTCAAAGACACTTTTTTATAAAGACAGTTTTTTTATAAGTTAATCCTTAATAAGCACGAAAAAGATTCATTACTCTTAGGTCCATCTATCGTTCATAGCCCGTAAAAGGGTTGTTAGTCTCATTGTAGTCATTTCTGTTATGTATATTTTTGGTATTGGATAGCGTTTGCAGCCAGGATAATTAGCAATGAAAATCAAGAAAATCAGAATTAAAATTTTATTACATTGAAGAGAGAGAGAGAAGAGAAGACTGCTTATTTTTTTTACCGATTTGGTAACTTTTCTAACGTATTGAGTCCAATAAAGTTATTCGCCTTATGGAAGCCCTTAGTGCTAATTCACACTCTGCGAATGAAATATTGGTTGAATAAAATTTTGAAAGTAAGAAATATTAGCCACGAGTGCCACGAGGCTAGTACGAACTCGCACTACCTACACATATCATGGTGTTTTTTGATGTATTCTTTCAACAACCCTACTGATTATAAAAATCTATTCCAGTGTATATTTTTTTTTACGTTTCAGGACCTCCGACGGGTAATACCCCACGTCAAAAAAGACAATAGGAGTCTTTCAAAAATCGAGACATTAACTCTTGCCAAAAATTACGTGAAGGCTCTCACTAATGCTATTTGCTCTATGAGAGGTGAAGTCCCACGATACCAGTAAGTTATCAGGATTCTTACTATTAAGCTAAAAACTCATTGACAGCGGAAGCAGAGCGGTGCGGCGCGTCGCGGAGGCGGTACCGGTTGTAATATTCGAGCTAACATGAAAGAGGCCACACAGAATACCACGCGGGAAATAAGCGTGGCGCGGTATTCTGTATGGCCTCTTTCATGTTAGCTCGAATATTACAACCGGTACCGCCTCCGCGGCGCTCCGCACCGCTCCGCCTGCGCTGTCAGTAGATTTCAAGCTTTATTCTAAGTTAGTCAGTATAAGACCCACAGCTGTGCATTGTGAGCAGAGGCCTTATTGCCTAACAAACGTGGAATCACAATCGTTTTCACCACTTCTTTCTGTCACACGGCATAAGACAAGGGTAGAGAGATATAGTGAATGCGATCGCGAACGTCAGTGCGTTTGACAATACGGCCTCAGCAGGGCTACTACGAAATTCGCGCGTTGGTGGGACGGTACGATACGAACTTCGATTTTAGAATTTCGTAGTAGCCACACTGGACCTTACGAGCCGTGACAGTTAAGAGTAAATGTAGGTTTTTTTCGCCATGGTTACTTAATTAATTGTAGATACAAAACATAACCTATTTAACCAACGAAAAGTTGGAGAACCCCGACATTGTCACTTCAAAGTTCAATATATCTCAAAAACAAAAAAAAACCGCATTCAAATCGGTTCACCCGTTTAAGAGCTACGGTGCCACAGACAGACACATATAGCGGTCAAACTTATAACACCCCTTTTTTGCGTCCGGGGTTAAAAAGAAACGAAAATATAAGAATGTTAAAAGACCACACACATTGCATTGTTTTTGAATTAAATCTCCAAGATAGGCCACTACGTAAACAGTATAGAATAATACAGTCAAAAGGAGTTAATTTAGGTACGAGTAGATATTTTAAAAGCTAGATCTATTAAGTAACACATTCAATAATCGATGAAATCGTTGTACAGTCAGCAGCAGAAGTGGATAAGCAGTGACGGTGCTCAAATGATCTACACTAAACTCTACTGTCCAGGTAATAATAGTGTACATCATTTTGAGCACCACAACCGCTCACCTACTTCTGCTGCTGACGTAAATATGAATAATTGAAGTAAAACTATTTCGCATAGGTACCTACCTACTGCATGTCATGTAGTGTATGCTGTTTTGTTTATATTAGAACTATCTTTAACCTTTTCGCCGCCACGTCAAATACAAAAGACATCACCCATACGCCAGGCATTTATTGCAATGCCTAAAATTTTACCTTAACACAATTGAACGAAGGTTGCTTTTGCATATATGTATAGGTCGTTGGCGTCGAAAAGGTTAACAATTCGTATTCTAGTTTCACTTAAGTAATTCCAACTCGTAGATGATAGATAATGAAATGAAGTACGTACCATGAAGTGATAGTTCTTACATTTCGATATTTATAGTCTCATGTCCACAGGTAAACTGTCACTCTTATAGACCAGCATGAAAAATCGTGCAAGTTGCATTGAAGCAGGGGCACGTCAAATTGAGGCGCTCAATTGACCACTTCAAACTCGTTCGCTTTATGCAATCGCAATGTAATCCAACTTGTTTACAGGATTTTTCTTGCTATACTTAGTGTGTGTGTGTTAGTTGTATACTTAGTGTGTGTGTGTGTGGGCTTTAGCATTTTTGCTCAGTGTTTTTATTTTTTATCAGGTTTAACGGTGATGATGAAAACGTAGAGCCAGCTTTCGTGTTAAGCCGAGAGGAGCAGAACAACAACGAGCCAAGCGATCCAGAACCGGAAGAAACGTCAAGCGTCCGGACATGCCTCTGACCTTCACAGCGTACCCTCAATCTCGCTCGTCTGCCAAACAATGCCTTGCCTGACTCCACTAATGCTCTCGATTAAATTACATATTAGAAACTGGGAACGAGCTAAAGTTCTGCGCGATTAACACGAGCGTGAGTCTCGATCTGTCTTACCCAAAAAGAAAGATTGCAAATTTGATCCTTGGCAACCGTAGAACCTGGTCATTTTGACATTTACGTCATTCGATAAGCATTGTTTTAGACAAATAAAATTATTTACTGTGATTAGGTTCCATGGAATCAAATTAGTTGTCTGTTAGGTTGTCTGTATGATAATGTTGTGCGAGGCACAGTGTCACTCAGAGCGATATCACACTGGCCATTTGTGGGCGAATTGAAAGTGAAGCGAGCGCGCCACGCAACGATTTCGCCGCGAGTGTACAATATATATAGTGTCCTAAATGTTATACGTAGCTAACTCGCGGTAAGCTCGTTGCGCGCTGGCTTCACTTTCAAACTCACCTACAAATCGCCAGTGTTATCACTTTATGTCTACTTGCTTTTTTACGTTATCGTTATCACGCTCTCAAGCTGCAAATTACAGCACATTTCTCACTCTCCTCTGGCGACTCTTTAGTTTCGATCTTCATTTACCTCTGCGATTCGTCCTTACGTTAGCTCGTCCCCTGCGCAAGATCCAGTCCTAAAGTATACAATCTTATGTAAAAGTTTTGTTTGTATATAACATCGTACTGTTTAGGGTTCCCTATCGTACCTTTTGAACAAAAAGATTTAGAAGTTGGATATCTTTTGTAACACCAAGCCAAGATAAAATAAAATATTAAGCAAAGAAGCAAATAATAAAAACCACTTGGCAAAATGTATCATGTATTAAAAAAAATGTGAGTTTCAATACAATCAGCTTAATGAATTTCAAGGGAAGTATACTTAATTAATATTTTCTTATGTGCAAGCTGTATTGAAACGGCCATTTAATATACGTGAAAGAGGAACTAACGCGGTCACTAGGGTGTCGGGAATTTGAAATCTGATCTCCCTTGAGTAAGCGCGTCGCCCTATTAGATACTTTCACACTCAGAAGCTATATAAGGAAGCATTTATACAAAAGGATGTTTACATTTACCAAACTGCGTTTCTTCTAAATAAATATTTCCTCGCACTTCGACGTAAAATTCTCCCTTGCTGTGCCAATAACTTGCAGTCTAGTTGATAACAGCCATTTACATAATCAGAAGTACGAATAAAGTTAGTGGGGAGGGCGAAAGAGTATTTGAAATAACATTGTAGAGACGAATTAATTCACTACGCCACGGAATAAGGCGCCAGTTAAATTTATGATTTTTTGTGATTACCTTTGTTCAATCTCATTAAATAGTTACCATTGTAATAATAATAAGTGTAGTAAATTATTATAATTTCCTTAGGTTAAGAGTTATTGCATTTTTAGTATTTTAAAAAGTATTTTGTTGATAGGAATGAGAAATATATTTTGTGAATAGGTAAGACTTACCTACCTACCTGCTGACCAATGTGTTGCATAATATAAAACTCATTATTCGCTCTATCGTTGACTTGTGGACAGTGCCAATGTCAAAATGCTTTAAGTCATCCTTTATTAGTTGATATGTACCATGATTGTAGATGTGTGTCATGTGCTCGATGACATATGAATATAAATTAAAATATGAGCTGTAGGTGTAAAGGCTGTATTGTACTTAATTTAATCGTAATTTGAAGAAAATTGATGTCTTGAAATTCATCTCCTTTTATATAAATCGTTAGGTGAAGCTTTTTTTGGTTTTTATACCTACGAGCTCATAATTAATTAGATTTATTTCTTCACCGCCCTCTCGTTCTGAGGGGAGGCCTGTGCCCAGCAGTGAGACATATATAGGCTAGGATGGATTCATTCACCGTATGATTTGAATTTTATTTTCATTTACGACCTTACATTGATGGACAAATATAAAGTGCTTGAACTTATATGATCCTACTGAGCCTCATTCTTACCATGGAACCGTGTACTACGTACAGTCAGCAGCAGAAGGGGATGAGCGGTTACAGTGCTCAAAATAATCTACACACGACTCTACGGCCAAGGTAACAAGAGAGTGTTTACATCATTTTGAGCTCCACAACCGCTCTCTTACTTCTGCTGCTGACTGTACCAGTAAAGTCTAAGGAAGTTCGTGAAAATCGTCCACAACTTTGGATATTGTTTCTGATAAAGTTTATTCAATATACTAAGTAATATATTTACAATGAAATGCAAACGTGCATAATTAAAATGAGTTAAGATTGTTTTATTCAACCTTTTCCTTTATACCTCTACTTACTTATAGGTAGAGTCATTCACGATGACGCGTGCCGTGGTTCTTATTACAATGTTAATGTCTAATTTTGTCAAAATCACACGTCTTCGTTAATGGCACTAGGTATACCTACTAACTAAATGCTCGCACACCGTATGAGTACTTATACACCGAAGTATTTAATATTTTCAGTACCTATACCTACCTACGTATGTGTTGCTTTGCTGATAGTTTTGATCGGTTATCTTGGAATAGAGAAGTATAACGCCAACGTGTCGGAAGCTGTAATTATGCGTTCGAGTTGAGAAACTTCGATATTGCGAGGCAGGATGCTTGTTCGATATAGGTAGGTACACTGCCTTTTTAGGGTTCTGTAGCCAAAATGGCAAAAACGGAATCCTTATAGTTTCGCCATGTCTGTCTGTCCGTCCGTCCGCGGCTTAGTTTAGAGACTATTAGTGCTAGAAATCTGTAATTTTTCATGGATATATTTAGCAAATATGCTATGCTAATAATATTGGTCCCACCCTCCACTAAAAGTTAAAATATTGCTTTGAAGATTTTGAAAAAATCATAATGGGGGTAGGTATATTTACAAAATGGCTAAAACGGAACCCTTACAGTTTCGCCATGTCTGTCTGTCTGTCTGTCTGTCCGTCCGTCCGCGGCTTTGCTCAGGGACTATCAATGCTAGAAAGCTGTAATTTTGCACGAATATATATGTAAACTCTGCCGCCAAAATGGTACAATAAAAAATTAAAAAAATATATTTCTAGAGTACCTCCCATAGACGTAAAGTGGGGGAGATTTTTTTTTCTCATCCAACCTTGTATTGTAGGGTATCGTTGGATAGGTCTTTTAAAACCACTAGGGGGTTGCTAAAACGATTTTTCTATTTAGTGATCTGTTTGAAAATACGAAATCCTTAGAAAAATATTACTTAATTTTTAGGGTTCCGTACCCAAAGGGTGCCAACGGGACCCTATTACTGAGACTCCGCTGTCTGTCTGTCTGTCCGTCTGTCACAGGGCTTTATCTCTTAAGCCGTAAAAGTTAGACACTTGAAATTTTCACAGATTATGTATTACTGTGGCCGCTATAACAACAAATACTAAAAATAAAGTTACAAATTAAAGGGGGTCGTCATACAAGAAACGTGTTTTTTTCAGCGTTTTTTGGTTGCTAGGCGTTATTAGCCGTTGCTAAGGCGACCGAGTCGCCTAGCAACGACTAGCTATTTCGGTTGAATATTTACCTTTTAAGTTTGCGATTTTAATTATGTTTTATAAAAGCTTCGATAATATAATATATTGACTGTCTGTTTGTGTGGTTTATTAGTTTTTGTGCAAAATTAATAAAGCAATTTATGAATCACAAACCTCAATGATAAGCGCTCGCCAAATCCACACCGTATAATCACTATGTTTACCTATTGTTTTTTACACTAAAAAAATCATACTAAGTATTTAACACTATTTACAAGGTTTATAATACAGTTTAAAATTTATTCACACTAGTCGAGCTTCTTATTATTTAATTACACAACATACGAAGTCCACTGAATGAGGGCTATCGCGTATGAATTCGCCGCTAGAGGCGCTAGTATAGCGTGAGGTCTCCGAAATGTCAAATCGCATAGTTTTTGGGTGAGCTACGAGGGTTATTTATAATTAGAATAATAAAATTTTGTGAATATTTTGCATTACCGTAAATTAATTATGGCAATTATGCGTTACGGGGCAATGAATGTCTGTGTTTTGAGACAGTTTTGTCTTTCGGAAACTTTTGTCCTCCCTTTTTTTCCGAACAAAACGGGACTAAGCAACACTATGGTTGCTGGATATTTTTATGGTACGGTTTTAAGGTGAATTAAATATGATTTTAATCTTAGATGAATGATTGGTCTCGCGCGCTCGCTCGACTAGATACCGCGCTACCTAAAAACAAAAGGTTCGTGAATGCGGCAACTCAATATTGTAGTGTGCGTAAGAACGGTGTAAGACAATTTGCAAGGATGCTAGTGTGCGTGACGAATTGTGTTGCCAGCTGCTCCACTGTTACCCGAATTATTGGGAAAATAAATTATTCTGTGATCTATTAAGTTACTGGTTACAAAATGTATCTTGGGAAATACTTAGAAATTAAGAAGTAATTAAGAGTGAATGTTTGATATGTTTGTGTATAGGTTAGGCGTAGGTTTTTTCTTTAAAAAAATGGTAGGTATGATGTAGGTATATCAATGATCAGGCCTCACTTTTAATTGAAAAATATATATATTTAAGGACAGTCAATATTTACAAATTAGCCGTGGTGGCCTAGTGGTTTGACCTATCGCCTCTCAAGCAGAGGGTCGTGAGTTCGAACCCCGGCTCGCACCTCTGAGTTTTTCGAAATTCATGTGCGGAATTACATTTGAAATTTACCACGAGCTTTGCGGTGAAGGAAAACATCGTGAGGAAACCTGCACAAACCTGCGAAGCGATTCAATGGTGCGTGCGAAGTTCCCAATCCGCAACCGCGTGGGAACTATGGAGCCCTCTCGATCTGAGAGGAGGCCTGTGCCCAGCAGTGGACGTATTAGGGATGATGATGATGAATATTTACAAATTATTACGAAATTATGGACTGAGTCACCAACTAAGAAGTTTTGCGTACTTAAGATAACACTGCACCTATAGTTAAAGTAATATAATGTACAGGTTAATTAAGACAAAAAAATTTAAAAAATTGTTTACAAAATATACAACATAGGTAAATGCATACATGCATACTTACATACATAGCTTGAAAAACATGACTCTCCTTCGGGCTCGGGTCCGTTAACATTTCCGGCGTAGAAATACGAAAAAAAATTTTTTTCGTTCGCCGTAACTCCTAAGTAATCAGCTGATTGGCGACGTGAGACCAAACATTTTTAATTTTAAGATTCACCCCTTAGTTAAATAGTGTCGGGTAACAATTTATACACCTTCAGTGTATATATCACAAAGATAAATATTAAATACTATAGAACTAGGTTATGTACTTATATAAAATAATTACGTTAGATACTTAAATAAAATAAGTTATTAAAATTTATCATCATTTAATGATGATAACAATAAAATTCAATTTATTAAAATCTCAACCACGGGGAATTTGATTCTTATGTACGCGGCAACACAGAATGGCGTTTAGGGTTCATGTTATTTTATTTTGTAATTTCGAAATTATACGATATTTACTGATGGTATGTGATCCCAGTGTCCTTCTTATTTCTTGAAGTATTATTTTTAAACAGTTTCACTGCGAAAACTGGCATTTTACTTCAGTTTATGACCAAAATTTAACAAAAATTCGGTACATGCACCTTACGCACAGTTTGCAAGGCGACTGACGCCTCGGGCTCGGGTACGCCGAATTCGGCGTACTATTTGTTGCCGCATTTGACAAGTACGCCGGCGGTATCTAGTCGAGCGAGCGAGCGAGACCAATCATTCATCTAAGATTTTAATCTAAACTTTGTTTTAACGCCCGTAATAACAGACTCTGAAAGCCACACTTAAATACCTCACGCAACAGTGTCGCCATCTAGAAAGACAAAAAACGATAGCCTTCATTTCCCGCGAATGAACCAATCTGACAGATTTTTTGCCAAAGAGGATAAGAATTAAAAATTGTTTTTTATTCAAAATACTTGCACCTAGTGCGTACATTTTGGTGATATGTTTTTATTAACTTGTAATGTAATGTAACTAGTTACGTTTGTTCGCGTGGAATTAATATTTTAACTTAAATTTGAAGTGGATATCTTCAACCGATTGAGCTGAAATTTTGCATGCATGTATAAATCCGATCGAAAATACAAACTGTGACATGGATGCACAAAAAACCAGAAAAAGAGACCAGCGCTGGGAATCGAACCCAGGTCCTCAGCAGGTCTTCGCTATAGGTAGTTTCACGGGATACCCGTAAAAGTAACAAATTTGGAGTTGAAATAAAAAATACAAAAAAGACTCCAAAAAAACAATCATTTGAACCGATGACAATCTATTATGACGAGGCTGATCTATGATCAAAGATGTAGGCCATAGGAACTCAAAATAAAACGACACGACTGCATCGATTTTGGTCTCATTTGATTCGTCTTGACGACTACCTACTTTGGTAACCAGGGGCAATAAGTACCGCCAGCAAAAATGCTTGTAATAGATTTTTTTACAAAAAACTATTACTGAAACAGGAGGTGCGGAGGAGGAGGTGCGGAACCCTTCGTGCGCGAGTCGCTCGCACTCGCACTTGACCGATTTTTATTTCGTAATGGCTACGGAACCCAATTTTGGGCGTGTCCGACACGCTCTTGGCCAGTTTTTAACTAAGGAGATCGTTCAATTTATGTGTTTTTTGAATTTGGTTCCCTATTTGAAATATAAAATGTCTAATACTTCTTCTTTATCTTACTCTAATTAAAAAAATATATAAATTGCCTAATTTCTAACAAATAACAAGAACCTATGATGACATGCCTCGGATATTTAAAGAAGCTTCAAAAAAACATTATCCAATGATGGGTGACCGCCTGATTTCGACCGCCAAAAGGCGCGGTGAACGGTATTTTGGCCTCTATCACGGGTGAAGCGACGGTTTAATGAGGTTTGTTACTACTAATAGTACCTACCCGTAGGTAGTAAAGCGAGTGGCTAGTTTATTTTTTTGCCCCAGGGCCTTTGGCTACCTAGCTACACACGCACGACTCTACTGCCAAGGTAATAAGATAATGTTTAGATCATTATGAGCACCACAACCGCTCATACACTGTTGCTGCTGACTGTACCTATAAACGAGTAGAAAATAGTAGATTGATAACCAAGGGTGGAAAGTGACCCAGTTCACCCGAGTTAGACATTCTACTTTTCATTTCGACTCTGAGGAAAGTAAAATACTACACGCACATTTTATAAAAGAACCATATTAATAATCGGCGTTCAATCTTCAGCGTTATACATATATATAATATAAGCTCCTTGGTCACGTCACGACTTGCATCTAGATGGCCATGCCGAAACGTGAAAAAAAGAGTCTCAACTATGTGCTAAGTATCATGGCATTATGGCGGCCAGCAGAATGAAAGAATAATTTTAAATGTTTTTTTTTTATTCGACTGGATGGCAAACGAGCAAGTGGGTCTCCTGATGGTAAGAGATCACCACCGGGCGGTGGTCATAACATCTGCAACACCAGGGGTATTGCAGATGCGTTGCCAACCTAGAGGCCTAAAATGGAATACCTCAAGTGCCAGTAATTTCACCGGCATGATAATCGTAAGCAATAATGCTCCGGATTATCACGTCGTATATTATTGCGGGTACATTCCAAGTTGTACATTATTGGTTCCCATAAAAACTGTCGCGATGCACGATGATTTGGGTGTAGTTAATGTACACCTTGTTAATGCTTATGTGCACGAATTATCATGCCGTGCATTATCATTCCGTACCGAACTAGCAGGGAACCAATAATGTACGCGCATTAATGTACGACGTGATAATCCGAAGCATTAGGTATGTCTTCCGATTATCATGCCTTAGGATTTCCGTGATTGAAATAAATAAAAAAACCTAACGAGGGCCTACGAGCTACACTCTACGTGCTACGGGCGTGCGAGGGGCTACGCCTCGCTCGCACGCCCTCTCCCTTCAACTTCAACCGGCCGGGTCGGATCTGCTCCGACTATATCGATCTCGCTCGCTGCGCTCGCTCGATCCGCGGCGAAAAATGTCTATTCATTGAATCGATTGGATTCAGATTATCACGTCGTACATTATAACTACGTAGGTACATTACAGCGCGCAATATTTTGTACGCCTTGATAATGCGCGACCATGATAATGTACGGCATGATAATCGAAAGCAATAATGCTTCGGATTATCACGTCGTACATTATTGCGCGTACATTCCGAGTTGTACGTTATTGTTTCCCGATGATTTAAGATGTCAGAGTTGTCAGCTATAAAATTTACTACCAATGTCTGCAATTAATTTGTACTAATAAAATTTTGCTACAATGCCAAACCTAACATTACAACGGGTCAGGCTTTTCTAAATTTAAATTTAAATAAATTAAGGTAAAGGTATAAAATCAATATAAAATAAATATTAAAAGATTTTACAGCTGGAAACATTGCTATGCTATGTGTCATTTTGGATTAATGTTGCCTGTGTTGCCTCGTGTTGCCTGCTGTCATGAGTGTTTTTTATTGCTTTCATAAATACCAATTACAGTTTTATTTAATAAATCAAAACAATTCTTAACTTTACTCGCATATTTATGATTGTAATTTAAAATGTAGAAATTATTTATAATTGATAAACTCAAATGAAATTAATTGCTTAACCGCTTTTGCTGACAAATTGACAATGTTGCCAGTGCAAGAGAGAGCGTAAAAATAAATTAAATTCCTCATGTGCGTGTGTAGGTAGAATAGAATAGGTTCAATCTTAATTTCATAAATAATTTGTGAATTAAGAAAAGATTTGACTTTATTGATACGATATTCAATATTCATATTGAGGATAGTGCGTGAATATAGTCTGCAACATATTCCACCCAAGTTATCAGTGTTCACTTGAACACAGATCTGCGTCTGTCGCAATATGGCCGTCCTGTAATGATTCGGTGGTCAGTGATATTATTGTGATTTCATCTCCTACACATGAACAAAATGGAACTTCGAGTCGGTAATAAATACCGACTGGGTCGTAAGATCGGCTCAGGGTCTTTTGGAGACATTTACCTTGGTGAGTCTGGTGGTGGATAATTGTAAACAAAGAAAAACGGATGATTGAGGGCCAGCTGCGATTTTTTTTTGTTTCGAAATAACTAAGCGTTTCATTTTCTGTTAGAAACCTGGTTATCTTGAGGTCATCGCTAAAGCTTCCTTGTTAATACACTTTTCTTACATTAGTAAAGGTGTGATCCACTTGACGATGTTAAATCTATGCCCAGCTGAATCTCTTAAATCTGTTTTCCTTTTCTTCATGTACAGATTTACATAGATTGTTATTTAAACATGTAAACTGTACCTTAATGTGTTGAATGTAACAAGAAGACACTGTACTAAGTGACTACAAATTTCTAACTGGTTTCAGGAACCAACATTGTAACTAGAGAAGAGGTAGCTATCAAATTAGAATGCATCAAGACACGGCATCCACAGTTACACATAGAGAGCAAATTCTATAAACTAATGCAAGGAGGAAGTAAGTAAAAACAAATTTCTAACTATGAGTAATCATCAAATCAAAATCAGTCTTAACCATGTCATGTGATAATAAATTAGGTATGGTTAGTTCAGCGTTTTTGTTTTTTTTTTGTGTTACAATTCTGACACACTAATTTAGTATTTGTTTAATAGCCAGAACAGTTAATCAACTATCTAATTCTGTTGTCAAATAAGTATTACAAGATTTGACAAAACAGTTACCTGAGGCTGTATTGCCTAATGTTTCTGATGCTTGCTATCGCAATCAAATGACAGATTTCGCCTACAAAAACTGTCATTTGAATGCGATCACAAGCGTCAGAAACATTAGGCAATACAGCCTCAGGTTTGTTAGTTTTTTTTTTTATATTGGAGGACAATTTTGCGTTGCTTTTGCCATTGTACAATTAAAAATTTAAGAAAACGAAATAGATAGATTCCGACAACAGATTCCTAATTACCAGTACCAGGTAAATTCTCTCAATTAACTGAATCATCAGAATCTGTCAAAGTCAACTGAAATCAAGAAAACAGTGTGTATTGATAGACCTACTAAAAGACATTGTAAAATCTCAAAACCTGAATTGCTAAGTCTCAATGTATGAAATTTTGCATGAATAAATAACTGAGTGGGACACTCATACAGTCAACTTGTAACTTTTTTGAATTCCCATGAGGATTTAGAAAAAATCCTGAAATTTTTAATTTAACTACCTAATGATTCATCCCTGCGAAGCCATGAGTAGATTAGCAACTTTGTTTTTTTTTAATGGTTAATTATTAAGTACAGAAACTCATGATTTTTGTCCACAGTTGGCATTCCCGCTATCAAATGGTGTGGTTCAGAAGGTGACTACAATGTAATGGTAATGGAACTACTAGGTCCTTCCTTGGAAGACTTGTTTAACTTCTGCTCTCGTCGCTTCTCCCTCAAGACTGTTCTCCTGCTTGCTGACCAGCTGATTACTCGCATAGAGGATATACATTACAGAAATTTCATCCATAGGTAAGAACAACACCTTTAGAGGATGCTGCCAATTTACCTGTCTGTGTGAAGTCAATTCTTCTTTACTATACACAGTCATAGTCAACTCTACCAAAAATATAGTTCTAAATACAAGCACACTATAAATTTGGAATGGATGAAAAATTTAGAAACGCTTGAAACTTTTTATATCAATAGGAATAACCTTTCTAATAAACAGAAAATTATACAAGATTTTAAAGTAGCATCAATTAATTTTAAAAAATTAAAGAGTTTTCCTTACCGCCAAATTGCAACAGTCCGGTCGGATACCGGTTGTTCCATAGTCCAGGATAAAAAACATTAAAGAAGAATGTAAGTGTCTTTGACTCGATTGTTTTGACAGCAGGTGACACTTTTTACTGGGCGGAATAATACTGACATGGAAATACCGACCCTGTTTTTCATGTACATGCCCATAGAAACATGACATGAGCTTGAAACATGAAAAAAGGTTGGTATTTCCATGTCGGTATTATGCGAGCTTGTAAAAGAGTGTCACCTGTCAAAACGATTGAGTAAAGACACATAAATTCTTTTTAATGTTTTTTATTCTGGACTATGGAACAACCCGTAACCGACCGGATTGTCGTAATTTGGCGGTAAAGAAATCTTTCATTTTTAAAAATTAATTGATGCTACTTAAAAAATCTGATTTTTTTTTTTAATTAGAAAGGTTATTCCTCTTGATATAAAAAGTTTCAAGCGTTTCTAAAATTTTCATCCATTCCCTATTGTCTAGTCACCCTAAATCTTGTCTCTATGCACCCTAATATAACTTCATTCCATGTATGTAATTGTTGACTTTGGCCACAAAAGTAGTTTATTGTATGGAGAAAACCCGGTTTTCGGTTTTTCTCCATACATCAAAAACCGGTTTTGTATTCCCTACACAAAAGCCCTACTCCTTAAATTGTGTGTTTACTACTGTGTCTGTTTGCACACTATCTGAAATGAATTATGTACAACTTCCAGCCTGTACCTACTGGGTAAAGTAATTTTAATCTTGAAGGTGACTATAATATGTTTGAAATTATCTCTAGGAATAGTAATGCATTGATGCAAGTTGCAGGTCAAGTCACCCTTGAGGTCTACTGATAATTTGATTTCCTACTCTGATCAATCATAATTGACTGGTTTTACAGTCATGTATAGTCAAGGTAAATAAATACGAGGGCTGTTTGAAAAGTACCCGGTTATGGAAAGAAAACACATTTTTTTTTGTGCATGCATTTATTTTTCTACATAGTCACCTTTTAACTCTATACATTTGTTCCACATATACTCAAGCTTCATTAAACCATCCAAAAAGTATGATTTTGGAAAGTCATTAAAATAGGCCTCTGTGGCGGCAATGACTTCGTCATTTGATCCAAATCGCTTACCACCGAGCCATTTTTTTAGGTTGGGAAACAAAAAGAAATCGCATGGGGCCAAATCTGGAGAATACAGGGGGGGTGAGGCAATAGTTCGTAGCGTAACTGTGCTAATTTAGCCGTCACAACTCTGGACGAATGAGCCGGGGCGTTGTCGTGATGAAACAATACTTTTTTCTTTTTTAAATGGGGTTGTTTGTCCTACAACACGGCATCCAAAAACAAGAATATAATTACAGACCGATACTATTCTTTCTGCATTTTAACAATTTTAAGTTCACGCTTTCACTAAATCGCTGTCAAATGAGAAAAAAATTAAAAAAATTAAAATTTTCCCACCTTTGAAAAATGGCTTAAAAAGGTGGTATACTTATTTTCCGCCAGTGATATTAATATATTTAGAAAACGGGTACTTATCAAACAGCCCTCGTATATGTATGTTACAAAGATGTTAATACATCTTTATGCCACTAACTAACCATAATATCAATGTTATATTTGATGCTATGGCTGTATTGATATTTATGCCCTCGACTGTACACCTCTTACTGTTTTGTCTGAATACTCAAAGTATTGGCCTTACAATGCTGATTGCATTTGTGTTAAGAATCTATTCATTCACTGAATGTAAAAAAAAAACATACAGAATCATATATGGGCATGAGATGAAATCCAACAATAATAGTCTGTTATTGTTATTGATAGATTGCTGAGATCTGGATCTTTGTTTGATTTGTGTGCGATTAGAACCACATTTGTTATATATTTCTATCCAACTGTATTAGATGGTGGATAGAGATGGCGAATGTGATTATACTGACTGGTAGATAATTTGATAATCAAGACTAGTACATTCTTAGCGAGTGCTCCCTGAGTTTGGTTTTTTACTTTTTATCTCAGATTTAGCAAACAATGTGAATGAGTGATACCTTAAAAGAAAGAACAATAAACAGGCATGTTTTTGAAAATGTTTGAACAATAAAACAATAAATTTGATAATTATAAAGCCGAGTTTAGACTTGCAAGAAAAGTCGTGCAAGTTGCATTACATTGCGAGGCCGTAAAGCCAATGCGTTTGTAGTGGTTAATCGAGCGCCGCAATGTAATGCAACTTGCACGATTTTTCTTGCAAGTCTAAACTCGGCTTTAGACAATAAGGGCATTGAATACTTGTTGAATGTTATGATGACACATAACTGCTGTCAGTTAATGCTTTTGGACATATTAGATATAACCTACCTACCTGGAAAAAAATGATCTAATATACCAAAGTAACACTGGTTATAACAACCAGCTGGTTGTTACACAGTTGGGTCAATCAACTTTATTACCCACACTAATCTGTCCACGACATTTTTCAAACAATTGCAGATTTTTGTAAGTAAACATGTTTTTTCTGTAATTTAATAGATGGTGTACATGAATACATGCCATCCTACGTAAGTTCAACCTATAAAACCGTGAAATATCTTGTTGGAAGTACGATTTTTTGGTAACGCAGGAAACAATTTTGGTAACGCAGGAGACGCCCAAATAGTTGATTGGCCCAGTTGTGTCTAACAACCACATATTGATGCCCCTTGGATGTTGTTATGAACAGTTTTAACTGTAGTAATGGTTCTGTCTGTTCTTATTAGTGTTCTCTATGTAGTTACTTTTGATGGAACTAAAATTAATATTCTTCTTTCAGAGACATCAAACCAGATAATTTTCTGATGGGACTAGGTAAAAAAGGGAATTTAGTGTACATAATAGATTTCGGATTAGCAAAGAAGTACAAAGATCCACGCACTCTACAACATATTCCCTACAGAGAAAACAAGAATTTAACAGGTATTTTTTTGTTACTAATTTTTCCTCGTTAAGTAAATAACAACAGGATGTATGTTTCAGGGATGTTGTGGATATGGAATTTTGGATTATAGGAATAATATTAATTCAGTTTTGGATATGGTTATGGATATGAAATTATTTCGGATTATTTAATAGTTTCGGATTAAATAGTCTAAAGAAAAAAACAGACTAAAAAAGTTTTGGGTACTGATATATAACTCCATAACATCCTTGGCATGTTTCCTTTGGAACAAATTTATCAAAGATTAGAATGACACAGAATTAGTAAGAGAGGCAAGAAATTTATTTTCAGAAGGGTCATGTTAAACTGAGATCAAATAGACTGTTAGATATGATAAAACAGTATCACTAACATCTCTTTGACAACAATCAATCATCAGATCTTAAATGGCACTGGCACGGCACCCATTCATAGCACATTTGCATTTATTCCAGATATAAAATATGCATTCTTTTCACTATCTCATTATAAAGAGACTAGCTGTTGCCCGCGACTCCATCCGCGTAGAAGTATGAATAATAGTTTACGTCCTATTGTCAGACCTACCGAATATACACAAAAAAAAACATAAAAATCGGTCTAACCTTTTCGGAGGACTTTGGTTATAAACACTGTGACAAGAATTTTATAAAATAGAAGATATGTGATTTTCGTTTGTTAACATTCACCAGAAGACTGAACTTTATGTAATACCTTTAAACGAGCAATTATTGTATATAATATATCCAATGATTTAGATGAAATTTGCTATGTAGGGGTTTCCAGGGATCAAAAATCGATCTTGCTGGGTCTTATCTCTGGCAAAATGCTTGTTATCGAGTTTGAGCCCGAGCAAATCTCGGTCGCCCAGGTATTTCCAATTATAAAATGTTGAAGAAATGTATATTAAAAAAAAACGTCACCATCACAGGTACCGCGAGGTATGCATCTATAAATACCCACCTGGGCATCGAACAGTCTCGGCGCGACGATTTGGAGTCCCTGGGTTACGTGCTCATGTACTTTAACCGCGGCAGCCTGCCTTGGCAGGGACTCAAGGCCGCCACCAAGCGGCAGAAATATGAGAGAATATCCGAGAAGAAACTCTCCACGCCTTTTGATGAACTATGTAAAGTAAGTTACTAGATACATACTGACTAGCAAGACAGTGGCATGAATCATCACCATAGCATCAGTTTCGGAATACCTGACAAGTCCTCTTTAATAACGAAAAACAACAAATTAAAGTAGTACTTTTGTCGCAAGTGTTGTCAGCTTTCCGTCCTTAAATTAATTATGATAAGTATGTCTGGAATGGCGACAGTTACCAGAAACTACTTATAGCACTACTCTGTTAAGTACTGAATTGGCAGATTATTAAATATTCAGTCTTGGGAATCTTTTAACTTTACCAACTGGTAACCATAATGATTGTTTCCTCAAGCAGTCTTTGCTGAATACAGCCTAACAAGCGAGCATAAATGTTGTGGTTAACGTCAGATTTAGGAGCACAGACTACTTTATACCTTATCTCTGTATCTTTTTCTACTGCTAATTCCTATTTTTGTATTTTGGTTGATGGTGACATCCGTTAAGGCGTTTACACAATATGCCCTAACTACCCGTGCTTTGTCCGCTTGTTGCGTGGCGTTGTTGACGACATGACGGCATAGTGTGTAGGAAGGAACCTTTAACAGAGTTGAATGCACACTGTGTTACTTGATGTAAGTAACCATTGTAATTTGATTCCACAGAACCACCCAATCGAGTTCCAGCTGTACCTAAAGTACTGCCGGCGACTGCGGTTCGAAGAGCGGCCCGACTACAGCCACCTGCGCCAACTGTTCCGCACGCTCTTCCACCGGCAGGGCTTCACCTATGACTACGTCTTCGACTGGAACATGCTCAAGTTTGGTATGTAACTCCTAACATCCATATAGTAGAATTGACATTATTGGTCATTGGCATGCAAAGTTTACTAAGGATTGGCATTATAGCACCTACGAAACGCCAGTGTTGCCACGCGTGGCGCGCTTCACAGTCTGAGATCTGGACGCGGAAAAAACGATTGTCAATTGTCAGTTTGGTAAAAGTCTGGCCCGAGTCAACAGTCTCAGGAACTGTTACGCGTTTCTTTATTATTAACTAGGCTTTTCTTTACCTTACTGTGCATCGTTTTGATGATAGCATTACTAACATTTCAGTGAGTGCCGTATTGTTTTAGTTTTATGTTGACCACAATAGTCTTTTGTTAGTTCTGCAAAAATAGTTTTATTCACTACCCAAATCCCACTTGTTTGCTCACGCCTCACATTAATAATGTCCAGAGCGGATCCCCACTAAGTTTTATCTTCCGAAATATACCTATATATATTCTATATTCCTAGAGGATATCCCTGCGCAATCCCATCCGTCGTGTTCCGGTCACGTGGCTGGTGACGTGGGGTAGAGGGGATCGTAGAGGTGGGAGAACCGGAGCTGGCACGAGACTGCTCGCCCGGCGGGACTTCACTTTTTCGCTGCTGTTTCAACTGATCTGGCGTGTCGCCTAGTGCATTCAGATTTTGTAATTTTTTAAATATAAATAACGGTTGATTATCAAATGTAGTTTCTTTTATCACATCAATTATTTAGCTGTTTGTTAAGAATATATTTAGTTTCAATATGAGGTAGCTAGGTAGCAATTTGAAGTTTAGCTTAAGTTACTGATATAGGGTCACTCGAAAATACTCGGAATCGAATATACAAATCCCGTTTTTTCTCTATTTCGTGGGAATTTCCAAAAATCCTTCATTATTTGATGCCTACATTGTATAGGTAAGGTATATATTTGCAAAATTTCAAGTCTCTAGGTGCAGCGTTTTGGGCCGTGCGTTGATACATCAAGAGTCAGTTAGTCAGTTTATCATTTTATATTTTTATATAGATTTTCTCGAAAACGGTAAACATTTGGACTAAAGAAAATTTGTTTAAAAAAATTCTAAATGACCTCCTCATTCATCCCGTAAAGTATTAACGATAACCTTAATTTCACCCTGTTTTTTATTACATTAATTTGACAAAAACTTTTTATTAAGAAAGTCAGCACAAGCACATAAGGTGTCCACACTTTATAAAATAAATGTAATGTAATGATTAATGTAATTTTTAAAAGCCTGAAAGATACCCTAGTTATGTTAGTGCAGCATAAATCAGTGTATTCACTAGTTTTAATTTCATATTTATTTCATATTGTGTTTTATGTTTCTTATTTCAAACTGACCACTCACCACACCACACCACCAGGTGATATCATACCACAAAAGTTACAAGTGCTGCAATTGTCGATATGAACCCTCTTAAAATTTTTGTGGTACGGGGGCCAACTTGACCCATCTCATCTGATGGTAAGTGCCAATAGGGCTAAAGATGTAGCTCGCTGGATTCACTCTGGCCTTGAATAGCCTTAAAGTATACAGAGAGAGATTATAATCACTAATTCCTGAGGTCATAACGAGTTATAAATGTTGTATAAACCTAGGTCAAATTATGCTTTTCAACTTTTTCCATAGGTACACAATAAATACATCATATTTGCTTCTCCAGTAAAACATGCCTTTAGGACAAGCTGGCAACGTTTGTGCTATCTCTTTATTGTACAAAAGACAATGTAATATGATTTTCTTCTTTTGTGCAAAGATTATTGAAATCACATTCTGATTCTTCGAAATTTGAATAAATCAGAACACAAAACACGAATAGTAAATGTGCCGTCTCTATCCCAGTTTTGCAAGAAAAGTTGAGGCACAAATCGATTCAAGGTTTTGTATAAATTAATTTAATTTAATTTTTGTATTTATCCGGATAAACGGACAACGGACGGAAGCGAATAACATTCCTTAGCAGTTTTAGTTTCGTGTTTTATTTTGAAAAAAAAATGGTATCTTAGTGTATGTTATAATTAATTTGTATGTCAATATTTTCAGGAGGCCAGCGTGGCAACTACCAGGCGGGAACCAATGACCGCACGCTCCGTCGCCACGAGCCCCCTCAGGAACCAGAAACCAGTGAGTATAAATACTCTGCTATGATACGATTTTTTTTCTCGGGACAAAACATACACTATTTGCTCACTTGTTACCCAAATCAATTGATTTACCTGGGGGTACGGCAGTGCTCCCGCTAATTCACCGCAAGGCAAACTGACGGACTATCTGTTGTCGAACTATTTCTTCTACTTTAAGCATAAAAAAATCGAGAAGTAAATATTTTCGAAGTGCGATCGTGAAAATTGACTATTAAATTTGTGATAGGTTTTTTTTTAAAGTTGTTTCTTCTAATTATCGCTTAATCTGTTCTATCTCAGAAGAAATCCGACGATTGGAAAACAATAGGCTTCAACTCAATGGTAGACAACTGGTTGATATCGACTTAATACTCGCAGGTGTGGTTAGTGTACGACCTCGTATTTGTCGATATGAAACGAAATTAATGAAATGATGATTTACAACCTGATAATTCAAATATTACGGCAAAAATATTATGAGGGATCGAATTATCAGGTAGGACGTACATTATCATCATTAATTCCGGATCGACAAATACAGAACGTGCTTTGACCGCATCTAAACCCGCAATGCCCAATGTTGTTGGGGCGTAGAGTAATGACGTTATATTGCAATGGTTGCAGCGGCGGGCGCAGCGGGGCAACCCAGCACGACCGTGGCGGCAATCTCGGAGTGGCGGTGAGGAGCGCCGCCCCCGCGCCCGCGCCTCCGCCCGCGCCCCGGCGACCGCCCGCGCCCCGGGGACCGCTCGCAGCCCCGCTACATCCTTATGACGGCGTAACCGCTCCGCCACCCCTCGCCCCTCTCGCCCCCTGCTCCAGCCACGGTCGCCGACACGAGCCCCGGGAGGAATTGACTCGGCGTGAGCGTCCTCCGACGCTCTGTCGGAATGCAGATTTTATATTAAAGTAAGATTTTATATGCATTCACGTTATATATTGTAAATTATTAAAATTAAGACGAGTGAGTTGCGGATTATTTTAAAAAACGTGTCGTCGTTCTGTATGTCTCATTTTAGTATAGCTATTTAGGCCTACCCATGTGCATCCATTATATTCTATGCTCAGTTATATCATAGTTGGTAAGACGAATTGGATCAAATATTTACCAGATAAATGGGCCCTGGATATACGATTGTGCATTTTTATTGGTAATTTACAGTTGAAATCCTTGTTTGTTCGACACATGTGATGTGCGCTTTTTAGACATTGTCGCAGAATATTTTTAAAATCTACCTTGATAATATTTTTCCTTGTAAAAAGAACAAGTTCTTTAAGTATTATTGTGCAATATGGTAAGGTTTTTTTGAGAATTTGTATTTTTAGTTCTATGGGACTATGCATCCGTGTTTAATAGTCCGCTTTCTAGGATGAACTATTTCATTTTGTGTTATTAGATATATCGCAGTAGTCTCGTTGCTTACTAAAATTTTCAACGGGATTAAGAACATACAACCTTCATTGGTGAAACAATTTTGCTTCTCCGATGTATCTGATGGGTTCTATTCAAATGCCTGCCCGGAAGTGTGGTCGTTCTTGAGAGCCAACCGTTAAATTGAGGGTGAATGAGTTTCCATTATGCGGTACTTAGTTTGAGCTTGTCTTCCATATTTATTTATTTGTATTCTTACTTTGGATCTACTAACCAATTGAACTGAGTGAGTTTCCAGTGTGCAGGTTTTGCCCTAATTTTCCAATCAATTTGTCTATAGTTGATAAATATCCACCACTGCCATAGCTTAACTTCGTAACTTTCCGTTCAGATAATTTTTTTTTGACTAACATATCTTCCAATATGAAAGTCATTTGGGAGTAGTTTTTTTTTGGCTAAAATACAATGCTTCTATTTTACCATTAGCTAACCATTCATTTTCGTCCGGGCTTTTTTTTTTTTTTTTCAATTTTAGCTGTTACATTTAGCACTTCATGGCAAGTAAATAATAGGAAATAATTTCTAGTTGATGACTTAAGCTTAGTCTTTATGAAATACAAAGAAGAATCGGCTACAGCTAAAATACGAATGTTGTCAATATTTATTGGTAAAATAGAAATACTGTTCACTTGCATCATTACGGCTTGTGACACTGATACGTATTATGATGCCAGTTAAGATGCAATGAGGATAACCTCACTGCCTACAGACTAATGATAATGATACAAGTATTTTCCACGCTACATCATTAATGCAGTAAATTAAAGACGAGAATCAAGCAAAGTGGTCCTGTTTTATAATAATCATTCACTTGTGCTCATTCTTATGCTAGGTTTTATATACATTCGATATTGATGTTGCAAAAGTTCAAGTTCAAAGTTACCTATGTTATCTTATTTTAGTTTGCCTTTCTCATACGATAACAAGCGTATTCAGTTACTACTCCTTTAATATTATGAAAAAAAAAATCATCAATCGTCAATATGAATTTTCATACAAATTCAGATATTTTTAATCTCAAACAAATAATTAGAAACCTCTATGAGTAAGACAATGTAACAAAAACATTTATTAGCCGACAACATGTTCAATAATTACTAGACTTAAGGAAAAACATACCAGAATTTAATATTCTATTGCCGTATTAAATTCAAGGAAGGTCTAAATCTGTGATCTCATGTAAACAACCAAAATTATCATTTTGCTTTATCTGCTTGCACATGTATGGGTTACCAAATCTATGTTTGTATTTTAAATAAATAAAAATAGGTTCTTGTCTTTAACTATGCTTCTTGTCTCGGATATTTGTATGTAGAATTTGTTTCCAAGACCAAGACCAGTAATACTTATTTTAGAGTATACATAAAAATAACACTACCATAGTGACCCACACCGTAAGCATTTTGCGCGCTCATACCAGTCTTACGCCTTCAATTATCAGAGGTCTTATTGTTAAATTCACAATCGTTTTCACCACTTCTTTCTGCCACACGTTATAAGAAGAGGGTAGAAATAGATGGTGAACGCGATCGCGAACGTTAGCGCGTTAAGCAGCGTTTCCACCAATTGACAAGATTTCATTTTTTTAACATCTGTTAATTACTACAGGAATCGAAAGAGTTTTGCCTCCTGAACATGGGAAAGTATTTATTATAATTGATTACTCCATATAAAAAAAAAATACAAAAAATTTAAAAAATGTCTGAATTTGCCAACACTACCACAGAATAGATATGTTTCCTTTGCCTTTATCACCAGAAAAAAGAGCTGTCATGATTTTGATATTGTCTCTATGCAACGTCTACGTCAGATTTACGTGATCTTTTTTTTAAGAGACTAGACAAAAGTAATGGATCTATTGTGTCGTAGTTTTGGGGTTATGCCCTTTTAGAATAAGCACATCTTAAAAAAATTGTAATAAATTAGTTAATTGTAATAAATTAGTTAATTAGTGGGAACTATGGCCCAAGCCCTCTTGTTCTGAGAGGAGGCCTGTGCCCAGCAGTGGGACGTATATAGGCTGGGATGATGATGAAATTAGTTAATAGTTGTAGCGAAATTTTAAAAATATCAGCGTTTTTCTTTTTCCAAACAGAATACAGAGATCGAATCAAATTATAGTCTTAGAAATATGAAATCTTGTCAATAATGTGCGAGGATGTGTTGCGAGGGATGTGTTTTTCATTAACCAATAGAAACGCTTCGTTTACACATCCTCGCACAGCACATCTCTGGTGGAAACAGCTGAGCGGAGCAAGGCGAGGTAAATTAAGGGTTTCTATTGGTAAATGAAAAACATATTCCTCGCAACACATCCTCGCACATCTCTGGTGGAAACGCTGCTTCAGACAATATTACTACTACTACAATACTACTTCGGGTCTTAGTTGCAGCGAATACTCGTACTAGTCGTTACGCGTCTAGTCGTAATGACGACTTTCCTATTTATTTCGAAACACTCGCTCATGCAATTCATTACGTTGAGTAGTTACTCAAAAACATGTAAACATGAATGTAGTAGGTATAATCAAATTATTTTTTTCACTAAGGGCTACAATTTTAACGCAATATTTTGAGTTATGACTATGTAGCGTTTTCAGTGCGGTCGACGAACATGTAAATATATTATAATAAATATCATAGGAACTGTGTGTTAAAGTGTATGAATTTCTCAGTATGTTGGGTGGGACACAAAGCTATACAGCAAAGACGAGTGTATCCAGATGGAATAAACTCTTATTTGACTGAGAATTAGGTTCAATTTTGTGTAAATATTTTATTTAGTCAAGAGTTGTATTGGGTTTAAAAAACATTCAATTTCAAGATATTATGATTAGTTTTTTAAGTAATTATAATAGTGGATATCTCAAAATTGAGCACTTGAGTCTCTAATCGGAATCACTTATGTTTTTATTTTATATCACATTATCATTTGCTTGTATGACTTTTTTCACTTGACAGGGTAAATAGCATTTGGTAAACAATGTCTTTGAGAAGAAACATTAACAATTTTCACTGCCAAAAAAAAACAGAAAATTATTTGGTTGCGTTGATAAAAATATATTGTGCCACTTCGTTTCAAAACACATACTTATTTCAAAGTAATTTCGAATCCAATGGAATTAAACAATCGTGTAAACAAAGCAATTTTTCACGATTACTCTGTAGAGTTACTTACATTTGAATACCAATCCTCATCATATTCACATCTCAATGAACCCACCACTGTTTTTAACAATCATTGTATCATAAAATAATTGCGTAAATATGTTTATTTTATAGAATTAATTGGAAGACGAAAATTCGTTATATTTGTCAAATTGACATGATCATTTTTTACTCACCGAAGTCTAATTAGTCTCTGGATTTTAGTGCTGTACCTACAAAATTAATTATTTGATTGAACCAACCTTTTTTCTAAGAATTACCATTCCTGAGATATCGCGATTCTAAAAGTTGGAGGAGTCACGTTCTACATGATAGCACATATATGCCACATATACAGGATGACTGGTAATTTCGAGTAATAGCATTTGTCAATAATCAATAGGTTCATAGCAAATTGGCTTTCTCTTTCTGTATGTGGTGTATACCGCATTCAGGACGGCTGGTGTACCTCCACATTGTAATAACTTCATGTATGGTCTGCTACGAGTCTTTAAAGTAGGAACTAAGTACGTTTTGAGTAATTTTTTTTTATTTATATACTTGTATATTTATATTTTTAATGGTACACCCGGGCCATTGGACAGAACTCAAAAGCTATTTATTAAAAAAATGAAGCGATTATATATAAATAAACTTCTATGTTCATTTCGCTATTATTTTATCATAACTATAAACATACAAATAACGTATTGCTCCTCTCCTCTCATCCACTCAAAGGTTGACTGGTAGAGATCCCTTAAAGGGATAAGTCCGCCTTTGTACAAGTATCTTAAAGTTTGTCAGTAATGTTTTGTTAATTTTCTTTTGTATAATAAAGAGTTTACATACATACATACATACAAATAATAAATACTTAAATAATGAAATATAAATAAATTTAAAATAATTATTCACTGCTGATTGAAGCATCTTAAATTGCATTCACATCACTAGGGCCATAGACAAGTCGGTGTCAATGTCAGATACCACATTTGTTTACCAGATTGCTTAATTCCATTGGATTCAAGTATACACTTACACATCAGCGAATGAAATAAGTTTGTACAGTCCGCGGGCGCAAGTTTCAACTTTGCAAAGCCATTATCCAGCGTGTCATTTTGTTGATATGTATATCTTTGGTATGTTATAATCTCAGAATTTTAGTTGTCTGGTACTCAAGTACGACGTCGTAACTTCATTATTATATTAGATCATTTGAGAGATCCATTTAAGTTTTTATGATATTGTGTTGCTGATTCTTATGAACTTGGTTAATGGATGTTAGCTCAGAACATTTGTTGTACAATAATTGGCAAGGGCATCGGGACCGCGGCGAGACGAGGTGCGGAGACCCTCGCGTCGCTCGGGCTCGTCAGCAAACGATAGTGTACGCTCTTACAGACGAAAGACTTGGACTTAATTTTGTATATAATAATATAAGGTACTTAGATAAGCTGACACACTGTTTTTTACAATATCTTAGGTAATAGAGGTAAATACATAATTGTTGTAGCGATAATTAATGCCTTTCAAATTATTTTGCTGTTATTGTATACATACCTTTGATTGCGTCTAATTCTGTGTAGTTGCCTGTTACGTACTGCATGTAAACGTTACTGATTTATATTCGTTATTATAAATATATGAGCGCTCGTTACAGCCGAAGCGTGCAGAGTAACTTCAACATTGGAACCAAATGATGGCCGTTGTATATATGAAGCAAAATTAGTCGAGACGACGTAAGCGTGCCGCAATGTCGCTATTTCTTGGATAGACGGCCGCGACAGGAAGGTATTTTATACCAACGTCTTTATTCTGGCATCAGGATGCCTGTGTGCGCATTATTTTATAATGGTGTGCCAATACAATGGGACCTATATAGTATTGACGCATTTTAATACAGCGTATTTACGAATACGCCTCAACAAATAGTTTGAACTTTAACTGAATAATCTTTAAACTAATTAAAACTAATATCCACAAATTTATATTTCATGTAGTATCCGTTTTTCATTTATATGATATGTATAATGTGGTGTATTTTTTCTTTATAAATACATAAATTATGCTAGCCTGTATAGCTTAGCATATGCATTACATATACCTATATAAATTGTTATGCTTGCATTGTTTCTAATGTCCAGTATGTATTAATTCATTTGGCACAATAAACAGTAAATAATAACAAGATGGTTTCATTGAAGCCGGGAAGCACTACGTGGCTAAGAACCCTCCGTCGACGGGCAGCTGTACTCCGCTGACCATGCCTGCGCCGGCGCCGAGAAGAAACGTTACGGCGTTTACCACGTCCTCCACCTCCCCAAACCTACAAAACACGATTTCAACTTACACTATGCTCACTGCTGTAAATACAGTGATTGTTCAAGTTTTCTTTTACGGCAATCCTTACTAATACTAAACTCTGCGCAGGAGGCGACACTAGCACAAACCTGACGTGACGTGACATCAGTTCTCCACCAGTTCTCTTTAAAGTTAGTGGCTATTTAATATTAGTAACAAAATCCATACTAATATTATAAATGCGAAAGTGTGTTTGTGTGTTTGTCCGTCTTTCAAGCCGTAACGGACCGACGGATCGACGTGATTTTTGGCATAGAGATAGTTTATGGGCCCGAGAGTGACATAGGCTACTTTTTATCCCGGAAAAATGCACAGTTCCCGAGGGAACAGCGCGCGAAAACCGAATACCACGCGGGCGGAGCCGCGGGCAAAAGGTAGTAACAATATATTTACGTCGATTCTAACGGTAGAGCTGAGTTTCCAAAATTTTAATTGAAATAAAGTTATGGCATCCTACGGACACTTAAAGGTTTGTGCTTGTGCTGCATTCTGACGGCAGAACATTTATTGAAGTCATATTCCCTATTGCGAAAATAACAGTCTGTCCCCGTGTATGTCTGTTACTTCTTCAGGTTTAAACGGCTGGACCGATTGCGACGAAATTTGGTATGGACGGAGTGTGGAGATAGTATGAGCCCCTGAGAACAGGACGTAAGATAGTTCTAGGTAGACGAAGCGGTGGGCAACGCTTGTACTTTATATTGGATGTCCGGTAAATATAGTACCTATGACCAACAACTAGCAACGTGCCCCGTGGCAAATATGAAGTAATCGCCATTGACTTTTAAAGTTGCACCCGTGCGAAGCTGGCGCGGGGTCGCAAGAATAGTAACTAGTCTATGATATAGCAGTAGGTAATCTTTGGAATCACTTGGAAGTACTTTAGTACAAATACTCTCTGGTACTTATAATCTGGTGATAATAGTAATAATTAGTTACCTTCCTAAAGGAATTTTAGACAGCATTTTCCCTGCCTTGACGGGGTCTGCCCACACTTGGCGCCCAAGCTCTGACATGACGGCTGTGGGGTTGACGGCATTTACGCGGATGCCGTGAGGCCCTAGCTCCAGAGCCATCGCTCGCGTCATCGAGTCAATGGCACTTTTTGACGCGCAGTATGCGACGTGGTCCTTGAGCGCTGCCTGTAAATTTATATGGCCTGCTACAGTTACTGCTACAGTGGGAACTACAGCTCAAATTCTCCCATACTAAGAGGCCATGTGCCGCATAAGGACACAGGCTGGAGACCACGACGGAATTGTTGATATAAGGTACAAGGTTGATTATCTGTACTTAAAGCATTCCCTGCCGAGAACGTAAATGTGCTTTCGTTGCTTTCTTCTGTTGGCGTTGGGCGCTGATCGTTTAGCAGTCATTTGCATATAAATGTGCGCTTGTCGTACTCGATGAAGAGTTGAGTTCTGTCCGACAACCGGCAGTGAATACTTAGGTATGGGTTTATAAGTATTCAAGATTGAGTTGCACTACGTTATTTTTACATTATAACTGTAACCAGTATTAAATCAGCCATTAAATCCCTTTAATTTGACTAAAACCTGACTCTACCTTTGATGCTTGTGAAGAGATGTTGACTATAGAACCCTTGATTCCATGCTTTATCATTTTTTGCGCTACGATCTGACTAACGTTGAGGGCAGCTCGAACATTTATCGAAATGGTTCTGTAATAAAAAAGAACGTGAAGAAAAATGTTTTGTCCCTTCTAGGTTAGTAGGTATTAGTCAAGTATCAGTTAAACAAAAAACGAAAACTCACTGATCGAAATTTGTCTGTGTGCATTCCAGAAAAGGTTCAATAATAGCGACCCCCGCATTATTGACCAAGCCGTCGAAAACACCAAGAGAGTCAACTGTCTTCCTTGTCGAGTCCCAGTCACGTAGATCGACGCAGGCTGTTTCAATCGTAGGGTATTCTGCTTGGAGCCTTTGCAGGTCTTCGAGCTGATTTGAAATAGTGACAACATTGGCCCCTTGTCGCCATAGTTCAAGGACGATGCCTTTACCGATCCCTACGAATTAGAAATGCCAAAACTAATCAACACAAGAAATAAGATAGAGTACCTAATAATTAAAATAGGTAGTCCTGTGTCTTGTGGCAGTAGGTAGGTAACTATTTTGTTTTACATCTTAGTTACAGGGCCCTATTACGAAGGTAAGATAAAAACTTCGATTTTCGACAATCGTAGTACCTAGCCCCCCAAAACGAATTCTCGGGGCTCCTTTTCATCTATTTGAAAATGATCCATCAGCATATTTTCACTATGAAACATGTTTAATATCTTTTGTGTGTGGGGGGGCCCTATAGGCAGTTGCCTATTCTGCCTAATGATTAATCCAGCCCTGCCCCCAAGCATTGCCGTCAAAGCAGCAAAATAAATAGATAAATCAGGCGTCAACAAGAAGAGGAAAAAGTACCTTGGGAACCGCCAGTCACGAGTATTCTCCTTCCTTTGAACGAATCCATTGTTCAAGCCTGTAAGTAACGTAATCGACTGCTCATGTCATAACAAATTATTCTTTTTATCAGGTTCAAAATATAAGCAGCATCATTATCTGAGGTCAATTCATTGAACCATAATAAAACAGATAAGAGTCTCAGACCAATCATTCATCAAAGGTCTCGCGCTTTGTAGAGTAAGTAGGTACTTACGGACCCCTGATGTACGGCAGTCATTGTCTTGTTTCTGTTTTGGATTGTTACTTTTACTTGCTTTTACTTTCTTTTCCAAAAATTTAATTCCTGTTGTAATCAGTTTTGCGCCCTTGATTTTCAAACTTATTAACACAGTAGGTATTAGGTACGCTTGTTCAGTTACTTTATAGTATAAAACTAGTCCATTATCTTTTCCAACGTCTCAAACTATCTCCATACCGAGCGTGAAGGTAACAGACAGACACTCTCTTTCACATAAGATATTAGTGAGGACGCTATTGACAAAAAGCCCATCACTTACGAGCTCTTTCCTTTTTCGAAATTAAGTAATTACTATAAAAATATTATTATACGCCCTACTCTCTATCGAAAAAACATTTTATAATTTATTATAAACTCTGTGTAAGGCTCATAAAATAGAAACAAAGCACAAGTACGAAATCACTTTTGCATTTATTAACAAAATCAAAAACATAATTAGTACACACATTATTTTTTTTATTTTATTTGGCGTGAGCTTTTTTTATATTGAGGATACACTAGGTACACCATAAATGGATAGGTGGATTATAAGTTATGATAAATATCATCGCGTTAGATCTCGTCTATGCATGAGGTACAGTCAAGAAACTGAATTACCTAACAGGGTGGAACTTATTCATGATCGATTTTATTATTATTTCTTTGGCAAAGGTTCCACCTTGGAATGTGATGCAGTTTATTTGACTGATCTCGTCTAGAGGTTGTTTGCGCATACATTTTAATTAAGTTCTGTACCTACTTTATCATAAAGATTTTTTTTGGAAATACTATGGTAATAATTCCGCATACCACATTTATTGCCAATGCAGTTCCGGTAGTGCTTTTATTGCCAGTGCAATATTACAAAATAGAGATTCATAAAACTTTAAAAATTAATACAATTTTAATAATACTTATGGCAGACCAGTCACTATAGGCACTTAATCATCTAATTCTCTATGCATATACTGAAGTACCTTGTTCCCCTTATTTAACTAGCACTGGAAAGGGTCAAATACTTTCTGCTCGAATGTTTCGGTAATGTGACTGGTCATTTTTAACCGACTTCAAAAAAGGAGGAGGTTCTATGTCCCGATGTTTGTATTTTTTATGTATGTTCACCGATTACTCAGTCAATTGTGGACCGATTCTTTTTACTGTCACATTAGGCTCCGAGAAATTAGGTACGACGACGAAAGAAGTACAGTAGAACAAATTGAATCATGACCCAGGGTACCTTTTAATAATCAATTTCGCTATGATTTCCTTGACTAAAGTGTGAGATGTCAACATGACATCAGTAGCACAAAGGTTCTACCCTGGGTCTTGATTCAATTTGTTCGACTGTACCTAAGCATGAGTAGGTAGGTACAATGAGGAGGGTTTTTCGACAGGCGAAATGTCGCTAAGTAGATGGCAGTACTAACGTGAGGTCCGTTAGACGTTTCAATCTTGCTTGGGATTGGCTCATTTAGATATTTATCCAATCACAAGCGTGACAGTGTTGTCAAACGGACCTCACGATACTAACGCCATCTAGCGATATTTCGCCTGTCGAATAAACCCTCACTGCGACTATAACGCGCGAGTCAAGAAATAATTTGGCCTTTCCGGTACCGACCGGTTATGTACGGAGAACAAGGGACAGAAGTCAATGTTTAAAAAAAAACCGGCCAAGTGCGAGTTGGGCTCGCGCACCGACGGTTTCGTACAAATTTGTAGGCATCTATGAATATACAGTTAGCAGATTCTTAGTTAGTCAGTTAGAGGGTTCTACTCTTCTACTATTTTAGATGGTCACTGAAAGAAAGAAACAGACAAAAATTCTTATTGGTAAAAGAGCTACCTTTATACCAGATTTTAAGTTTCTAGTACAACCGGAAGTACCTACCCCATAAGTTTTTCAGTTGCAGCAATTTGTATGGAAACACCTCTTTAATCTTGATATTTTGAGGTATTTTGATTGCGTTGACATAGAAGTTTAATTTAGTCACCGCTTTTAGGGGTAGCAGAAATACTAATATTTGATATTAATTTCACCTTGATATGTACCTACCTACCTCCAAGTGTTTCTGAGAAGGGTCTTGACAGACAGATGGAAAAACGGAGACAGACGGACAACAAAGTGATCCTATAAGGGTTCCGTTTTTTTTGAGGTACGGAAAGTAGTTACCATAATTCTCAATGGGTTTATACAAATATTATCTTATCATGTGCCTAGATGTCACTAAATTACAACTACAACTCCAAGACTGGAGGAAATCACTGATTTCCATGTTTAATAAAAAAAAACTGTCATTTATATCAAACTTTTCTCATTACTACGGCTTTACTCCCGCGGAGGAAAGAGAAATAGGCTAGATCCCTATTCCGCAGCAATTAATTAAATATATGTCTATCAAATGTCAAGTAGTAGTTTAGACGGTGCTTTCTCTGTCATTCCGTCAGTCATCGTACTGTTTTATAATAATAATAATAATATAATAATACGCAGGTAGAGATAACTTGGTTTTTCAGACATAATTTCATAGTATTTTTTTTATAACAATTACTTATTTTTTGCTTGAACTATCTATGTATAAGTTTGTATGAGTCAGTCTCGCACTGACCCGTGGCCGTATCGTCTAACGCTCTGGCGCTCGCTATCGCATTCGCCCTTACTTTCTACCCTCATCCGACACCGTGTGATAGAAAGAAGTGGTGTAAGCGATTGTGATTTTATGTTAGACAATACGGCCTCCGGTTATTTATTCTGCAAATCAATTCAGTTTCCGGCGCCATCGGCTTAGTCAAGACAATATAATTAAGGAAGATTGACGCACCTGTAACACAGCTTTTTAAAATACCACCATCATATGTAAAATTATAATCTGTATAATCTTAAATATTATCGGGATGGCTAGCAATGTGAGGGAGTGTCTTGCTTTTGTCACTCAGATCACTCACCCATTCAAATTAACCCATATTTAGTCTCTAAGCCGTTCTGGTAATAATGTTATAGGTACAAAATTTAGTACATAGCAAAACTACAAAACTGAGAATACACAAGCTTAATCCATTAACTGTCCACCAATGTAACACAATATTATTACAAAAAATAAGGATGGAACTTTGTTTGTCCGAGATCTTTGTCCCAAGATTTTGATGGGTATTAGTTTCCTTTGCTCAATATCTCTGAATAAAGAGAATAATATGACCCATAATTTTATGTAGTTTTCAAAAATGGACCACTAAGTAAAACACTTGCGCATGGAAAAACGAAAGAACATATTCTATCGTTTTTCGAAACTCTACGCTAAGAAATGTGACTTACATAATGTAAGATAGTATACATTAATGATTAGATCTCATGTAAAAAATGGAATACCAGCCCAACATCAAAGCAAATAGTGTTCTGAATTTTAATAAAAATGTTCTTAATAACAAAATTCTAAAGTTGTTATTCTTAATACAAGTGCAGTGCCGAATAGAGAGTTACTTTACTGCAGTAAAGAATTTGCTTTCTTCTTGTTATTATAAGATAACATTTTATCACAAGCCTTATACAAAACAATACACTATATTATAGCAACAATCATTGAACATTTTCTTTGGTACCTAATACAAATTTATTTAAGTGGCAAATGAGACTGGATTTATTATACAAAACTATGACACTTATGTGGCCAGGAAGCCCCCATCGATGGGCAATTCAACACCACTTATCATGCTGGACCTGTCACTTAGAAGAAAAACTACTGCATTCACAACTTCGGATACTTCTCCAAACCTAAAAACAAAAAGAAATATGTAATTGAAATTTGCATTTATGTTATGAAATCATTATAATATCATTTAAAAATACAACAGTAAAAAGACGCAAAGATAGCCTTAGTTTTGTATTGTTACTGTGGTGTTAAAGATAAGGGTGTGCAAATAAAAATTTACTAGCTTATTGCCCGCAACTTCATTTCACAACCAAATAACATCATAATCATAATCTTAATATTTTCACTTTACTTATTGTATGTATAAATGAAATCTTTACCTGTCTACCTATGATCATTATACATGTCACTGCATTAAAATATTGAAACTTCATTAAAAGTAATCACGGTCTACATCTCATACATAACAAATATTTTTAATAAGGTTAGTGTCCTTTAAAATTTATTTATTAATTATTATATCAGTGAACTCGAACTAACTTTAGTCACTCATAGTTATCACATCAAGGTTGAGTGAGCTGTCTACCTATAAACTTATATTGAATTACCTACTTATTCCATTTACTTTAACCTTGGAAAAAAGTATTTTAATACCAGTTGAGGAAACATTTGATTAAAAACAGAGTCCATACCACAGTGAGAAAAACACTTCCCTGACTTTATCATACATATTTTATAAACTGGTAGTATTTTGGGAATCTAATGCAAGAATAAGGCCACTTGTTTAATTAAATACAATTTGTGTGAATCAGTGGTGTGGCACTGTAACAAATCCATTCCCACTGGATTGCCTAAACTGTTAATGTTGGCTTGCCTAATGAAAACATGCACTTCATGCCACCAGTGTCAACTAAAAAATTACACTAAACTTAAAAAGTCTTGTTTAAATTTACATCTAGAGTTATACAGATTGACTATTACCTTCCCAAGGGGATCTTTGCCTTCATTTCATTTGCCCGAGCTGGGTCAGACCAACCAACTTTTGCCATCTCTGTCATAATGACAGTAGGATTAACAGCATTCACTCTGATACCCTTGGGTCCCAGTTCCAATGCCATAGCTCTCGTCAGAGCATCCAGGGCTGCTTTTGAGGCACTATAAATGGCATGATCTTTCAAAGCAGCCTGGAAACAAATGCATTATTGTATTTAAAATTTCAATATCATGATTGCAATAATATAAAATTGCCACCAGATAAGCTGAAACATATGTAATTCCAGCAATACCAGTGAGATAATGTATCAGTATAGTTTATCTTTTTCATAAACCTACTTAATCCTGTAAAAGTCAGATTACAAGATAGTAGGAGCATCTTGAAGTATTTGCAAAAAATATAATGTTGTTCCAACATTTACAACTTTTTTCTTCCTTCAATGAAGAGAAAGTTAATTTAGGATTTTTTTTAATATTTCCTCTTAAATCATTCATTTTCACTTCATTAGATGTTGAGAAAATTTAAATAGTATTACTTTGGAAACATTTCAATTTTAAAATAAAATTAAAACACTGGAAAATCATCAACTATCAATACAAAGTACTATAGAAAACTTTGTGATTGGTTAAATATCAAAATGAGCCAATCACAATCACAACTGCAATGCTGAACAGATCCCTTGATACTAATGATAATGATATCAAGTGATCTAATCTGTCAATAAACCCTTATTATAAGGATGCATACACACTCTAAATGCAGATAAAATATACCTATCCCACCCACAAAGATCACAGATCACATCCATAAAAATCTTACCTTAGAGGCTTGTGAAGATATATTAACTATTGATCCATGAATATTTTTCTCAATCATTTTCTTAGCAACTACTTGACTGATGTTGAGAACAGCCTTAACATTTATGTCAAATGTTCTGAAAACAAAGATATTTAAAAATAAACAAGTAGATTTCTATTATAGTTTATAAAACAGGGATAAATTTAGGAAATATTACTTCTCATGGCTAATACATATCATAAAACTGTGCAGAGCTGGGACTCATATAATCAATTATGCATTATTGTACTCTTAAGACTATGGCCCCTGTAAACTCGGTAAATTTTTCAATTTAAATAAATAAACTAAGTATAAAATAAATTTATGTTCTAGAACTGCTGGGTCACATACCTACATGATAAAAAAATCGTGATTCTCTTGCGACGTGGATCACATGGAGCAGATAGCATATTGAATGTTAAACTTAACACCTATTTAGTGCGCGTGTTCGAATTTACAAACATACCTGTCGAAATCATTTGGAGAGCATTCTAAAAATGGCTCACAGATTGCGACTGCTGCATTGTTTACCAGGGCATCGAAGGGCCCCAGCGAGTCTATAACTTGTCTAGTTTTATCCCAATCTGCTATGTCTAATTCCACAATGTCAATGGAAGGATATTCGCCGTGCAAAGTCTCCAAATGTGATTTGGTACGAGACACCGCAACTATATTAGCTCCGGCGCGCCATAATTCTATTGCTATTCCTCTTCCAATGCCTGAAAAATTTGTAAATTTAACCGAACTAATTTAATTACACGTGTAGTTAAATGAAAAAAAAATTACGTTCACGTACTAACCTTGTCCGGCACCGGTTACTAAAATTCTTTTTCCCTTAAATGCTATTTCCATTTTGATATCAAATTGACTTATATACTGACAACAACCTTCTGGATGGTAAAACTAAAAGAGCTATAATTATAAACTAGAATAGATGCATTAATATTATGTTCCAATCACTCGGCTAATAAGATTGACTGTGTGTGAGTGAAGTTGATTGAATGAAGTGAAGGTAGTGTCATGCAGTCATGCCATACGTTACGTCAATCAATCGGGTGACACTCTTTTTCGGGCCGGATAACACCGACGTTAAAATACCGGCCCTGTTTTTTGTATCCTCGCCTATAGAAACTGACAGAAGCTTCTATGTGTGTGTACACGAAAAACCAGGTCGGTATTTCCATCTCGGTATTATCCGGGCCGGAAAAGAGTCACCCAGCAACGTCACATTATTTTTTAAATTCATCCCTGGGACAGGCAGGTTCCTGCTAAGGTACTAAGCCTATACAGCTGAAAGTCTGGGACACAGTTGACGATTTGTAAATACAATTGGAAATCTCTGCCGAACAAAAAAAGATCCAATTATTTTAGCAATTACCGTAAAATCGCCTCCTGTATATTTAGAATACATTTTAACCTCTGCCTAAATGTACCTGAGTTAAGCTGAGCTTTATTTTAAGGAACCTTATTTTTCAATAGGTACATTTCCTGTCTTTCCCAGCTTACTAGCTTTTACTACACGTGATTGTAATGACCACACAACGATTGTCACTGATACAAATCTAGAGAGGGGACACACATATTTCCACTGTCGATAAACTATTGAGTGAATGAATAAGTGAATGATTTGTTATATCATGGTTTCGCATTTAAAGGAAATCCTGTATCTTTCTGGAGTAAATCGCTATTGTTGCCTTTATAATTCCCATGCATTCCGCCTGAAAGACGGTATTATGAGCTTCCAGCTCTCACCACCTTATGGACGGTGTTTTTTTTTGTTTTGAAGTAAAAGTTTATTAAACCCCATATAAATGTTATTTTATTACCTTATCTAAAATTCACTAGATCATATAACGAGATAACTAGACAATGTGATTATTTGGTACCTGTTGTATTACTTTGGATACCTATGCTAACGATTAATGAACACAACTATCCAAAGATATCATGTACCTATGTAAAAATGTTGCTATCTATAAAGCTTATGATAAAGCCTAGAATCAATTTTCATTAGAAAAACTCTTAACACTTAAAACCTCAATATAGCAATCTTATGTTCTATTTAAATTTATCGGAAATGACTGAATGTATGAACGATTAAATGCTCGACATTCTTATCGATATGGCCCCAGCTCTAATGAGGGCTATCGCGTATGAATTCGCCACTAGAGGCGCTAGTGTAGCGTGAGGTCTCCGAAATGTCAAATCTCAGTTTTAGGGTGAGCTACGCGGGTTTATTTATAATTAGAATAATTTTGTGAATATTTTGCAATATCTGAAATTAATTATGGCAAATATGCGTTCCGGGGCAATGAATGTCTGTGTTTTGAGACAGTTTTGTCTTTCGGAAACCTTTGTCCTCCCTTTTTTCCGAACAAAACGGGGAATATGCAACACTGTGGCCTGAGACTGTGGCATGCTCGATATATTTAACCCCCGACGCAAAAAGAGGGGTGTTATAAGTTTGACCGCTATGTGTGTCTGTGTATCTGTCTGTGGCACCGTAGCTCTTAAACGGGTGGACCGATTTGAATGCGGATTTTTATTTGAAAGCTGGTTTTCTAGCGATGGATCTTAGACATGTTTTATCAAAATCGGTTCAGCCGTTTCAAGATCATCAGCTCTTTTGTTCGCTGCGGTAGGAATCTTAGACGCATAATGGGTATTTATTTATTTTACTTTCAAACATATTTTTGACCTAAAATTTGAAACACCCATGTATGCTATATAACTATGCAAGATTATGGAATTCTCGGCCTGATGCTGCAGCCAGGATATCCAGAACACTAGTAGGTACACTCTTAATAAAACTATAGCAGATATATCGTGTTTGGATTCGTTTTGATCAGTATTTGATTCTACATACAATGCAATGGTGGCAACAGGATGAGCTGATGCTGCAGCCAGGATATCCAGCACACTAGTACACTCTATAAAAAATAATAGCACATATGTCGTGTTTGGATTCGTTTTGATCAGTAATTGATTCTTCATACAATGCAGTGGTGGCAACACGACGAACTGATGCTGCAGCCAGGATATTCAGCACACCAGTATACTCTTGAAAAAATAATAGCAGATAATATAAACTAAAGTACGTATGTTGTATTTTTTAAAGTATTAACCTTAGTGGTCCCCCGACACCGACGACGCTTAGATAAAAAAAAATATTACTACTTATACTAAATTAACTTAGGCTAATTTTGCGAGAAATCAGCATAGTCCGCATCCTCGCGGGATAGGGATAAACGAATTCTTCGCAGATGAAGTCGCGGGCAACAGCTAGGTAGTGCATAATTATTTTTTACTTTTTAGTTGTCTTTTTTGGCGGTGTTTTTTGTTGGCGTTTTTTAGGGCGTTTTCTTATTTTTGTTGGCTTTTTTTTATGGTACAGTTTTAAGTTGTATTAAAGATGATTTTAATCTAAACTTTATTTTCACACCCGTAATAACAGACTTTGAAAGCCATACTTAAAAACCTCACGCAACAGTGAGCCCTCATTGCTTTTACTTTGTTGTCTTTGTGTGACGTACAAATGTCATGTCCAGACAAGAAGTTATTTACCGTGTGCATGCAAGTTAGGTACTGTTGTATTTATGAATTCGGTTTGTGTGCGTGTGTACAAACATTGTGCTTTTTTCATTAGTTGTAAAATTGCATATGTGGGACTGCATCGCCCCCTCCGCGAGTTTTTCCAGAAAAAATGATTAGCAACCGGTGAGCGATACCTCTCCGTTCTAGATAAATACTCAAAGACCGTCCCTCACTCTCGTTTTAAATAATACAAGCGTTAGCGGGACGGCAAGACACTATGTTCGAATTTTGCACTTTGTCATCGATGTTATTTTCTATGCAATCCTCGTCCGCGGAAACTTCGGTGTGTTCACTAACAACCATAAGAGCGTTTTCAGATTATCGATCGATATCGGTACCACGCAGCACATGCTGAGGACCTGGGTTTGATTCCCAGCGCTGGTCTCTTTTTCTGGTTTTTCTGTGCATCTATGTTTCAGTTTGTATTTTCGATATTATGTTAGATATCACAATATCTATTTTCTATTTATATTTTTCGTTACGTTGAAGAGTAAATACAAACATACATCCAAAGTTACATTTTTTATTGAATCACTACCTGTCAAGCAAGAACGCATTCTCTCGGCAGCCGGTCTTTAAGTTTATTTACTATTTATTATTAAAATATGACAAAAAATAAAAATCTACTTACTTACACATTTTTTTCGCGCCGTACCTATTTGTATTTGTGCAGTATTTTAGAACTCAGATTTAATTTTAACTTCCCCCCTTCCCCTTCCCGCCCCTGTAACGCATCGTAAGTTTTTAACCAAAAAAAAATTGCGTTACGTAATACTTGAACGCTCCCAGTACAATACGATCTTCCATCTCGTTTCATGTCAAACCTGTGTAATAGTACATTGTGTCTTAAGGGCGGTAAACAAGGAATTACGAACGAGAGTCTATTAGAAGCCCGAAGTCGAAGACTGAGGGCTTTAATGAGTCGATGGTCGTAATTCTAGTACCGCCCGTGCGACATACAATGTTTTTCATCACATTTGCGAGTAAAATTGTATATTTGCAAAAGAAAAACTAATATTTTTTCAAAAATTGCCGATACCGCTGACTACGCTCTTGCAACGCCAGCCTCCGCGCCGCCCTACCCCAGCCTGACCATGCGCGCGCCGCGCTCCTGCAGGCGCTGCAGCGCGCCATGCAGTATCACACTCATTTACCGACCTTGGGCTTCATGACATGAAAATTAGTACGGGCAATGACTCATTTACCGACCACGGGCTTCATGACAAGCACATTAAGGTCGAGTGTTTTATTTGGGGGGTTGCAACCAAGGTAGCCTGCATGTTACGACACTGTTTACGAGCAAGTGTGATGAATAATAATGTTTCCTATTCCCGCATAGCAAATTTAAGTAAGGGATATCCTCCGTCCAACCGTATAGAGACCAACAAAATCTGACGACATTTGTCACCACTATGACAAAGTACTAATACCACCATTTATTGAATCAGGCGTTACATATCAATGAAAATTGAATAATTTGTGTTCACACTTAAAATCCCCGCATTTTCCCCGCATTGAAGCTCTCCCCACACATTTGAACATTTCCGAATTGGCAACACTGCGGGGCGCCCACGCATCTCGCCGCGCCGGTTGGTTGGTAGTCACTAGTCAAAGTAGTATTCGTTTGAAGGTATTAGAGAGAGAGAGAGAGAGAGAGAGAGAGAGAGAGAAATAAAAGAAACATTCCTGATTAAAGACTGGGGTATTAGATAGACAGCACAGCAACTCTCTCATTATTTTGTACGATGTAATAGGGGTACTTGAAATTAAAATCATCAAATCGTTCCAGGTGGATTTTTTAAATTTCTCTGGATAATGGTCAACTTTCTCTTTTCTCTTCAAGCAGTAAAACAGGTACAGACCCATTTGGCATCTTCAACAGAAACGAGCCTAAAACCATTGAGTCTGTATTTCTATTAAAGTACAATAGTACATTACACACATTAAGGTACAGTAGGTAGGTACATTGTATACATGTAGGTAAGTAGTAAGGTACACGTGATTAGCAAGCTAAGAATCCACCATCGATTGGAAGCTCGACGCCGTTGATCATGCTGGCTTTGTCGCTGAGCAGGAAGCATACGGCGTTCACCACTTCCGATACCTCGCCGAATCTGGGAAAAACGAGGATGTATGTAAAAAATAGTTGCCTATGTAGATGCGCAGTGCCCTTAGTGTAAGTTTACGGTTACGAAATACGTCTCGACCGCGTTCGCGTTAAAATCTAAATTTGTATGCACACGAACAGCGCCTCTAGCGGAAAGTTTGCGATGTTCGTGTTTCCATACAAATTGAGATTTTAACGCGAACGCGATCGAAACGTATTTTGTAGCCGAAAACTTACACTAAGGGTACCGAATATTAATGCTTTGCGAACTTGGCTGACGTAATGCCGTAACGTCTCAAGCTTGATTGGTCACGCCTCCTTTAACTTTAAAACGCTGACAAAGTCTATTTACCTGCCAAGGGGTATTTTCGAGAGCATGCCCTGGGCCTTCTGCGGGTCAGACCACCCCAGGCGACCCATCTCCGTCATGATAACGGTGGGGTTGACGGCGTTGACGCGGATGTTGTGAGGGCCTAGTTCCAGCGCCATGACTCGAGTCATCGCGTCGATAGCTCCCTTGGTCGCACTGTATGTGACGTGTCCCCACAGAGCCGCCTGTTTACAGAAATGTCCATAATGCTAAAATAAAAAATTGTACTTCACTAAATATATTACCTGAAAAAAATGGGGATTCTTGGCGTCGGCGGTCTCTGATTGTGGAGCGCCGGATCAGACCATCCACCACATAGTGGAGGAGTGCCCCAACAAGTGTTTTGCGGGAGGCATGAGCGACTTGCTCGAGCTTACGGCGGGTGCTAGGGATTGGCTACTTAATTTAGACATTAGGTTGTAGTTTTGTTTTTTTGTAATTTTCTAAATATAAGCGGGAAATAAAGCCATACGAAATAATAATAATAATATATTTACAAATACCTAATGATCGTTATCAGTGCATGACTTGGATCCGTATATATATACCTAAACTTGGAAGATTCCGTTATAAAATACGAAATCCTTAGAAAAATATAACTTAATTTTTTCGTAATGGCTACGGAACCCTATTTTGAGCATGTCCGACCTGCTCTTGGCCGGTTTTTAATATGTTTATACACACCAGTCGCTAGTTGCTCTAGCGACTTACGACTTGCTGTGTAAGCGGCGATACACAAGCGGGTCACCAGTTGTTGCAACGAATCCAATGTCGACTATTACCTACTAATTATGTACAGATCACGTCGTATTGCCATGTCGCACTGCCACGTCGTACTACTACGTCGCACCGCTACTTGACACTGCTAAGATTCGTGCGAGTTGCGCTCGTGATTTGTATGGTCATCTCAGCAAACGAAACGCTATGCTAGCAATGTGATTATTTGTTATTACTGTTTAGGTATGTACAGTCAAAGAAACGGAATCGGCTGCCAGGTTGGAACCTTTACGCTATAAATATCATGTTAAGAAAAGGGATATAATGAGAAAAAAATCTTTATCTAAGCCAAGTTCAAGCCAACAGAACTGGCAAGCAAAGATATGTAGTTGGGTAAATATAAAGGAATAAATCAGAAACCAGTATTTTTTATCATTTTATTATATTTTTTTCATTAAATTATTTCTGTACAAAAAGTAATGATATTCCTCCAAAACATAAATGTGAAATGAGAGCCAAGTTCAATATTATGATATATTATTCGACTGGATGGCAAACCAGCAAGTGGGTCTCCTGATGGGAAGAGATCATCACCGCCCATAAACATCTGCAACACCAGGGTATTGCAGATGCGTTGCCAACCTAGAGGCCTAAAGATGGGATACCTCAAGTGCCAGTAATTTCACCGGCTGTCTTACTCTCCATATGCCTTGATTGTTGACTTTAACCACAAAAGAAGTGAGATCTAAATGGGTGCTAAGTGCTAAGGTGCCAAGTTCAAACGTCAGTCCTGAAATGTATTTATAACAATATAAAATATTTTATGACAACTTAAAACATAGTTTCTTCTTATAACTTAGGATAATATATTGAAGTCTAAGGTCGGACTTGGTTAGTTTTTATATACGAATTAAATTATAGGTAGCCTTTGCAAGTTTAAAGCTGTAAGCTCTTATTTTATTCTTCCGAAAATCTGGCTTGCTGGTAGGGACTAGCCATCGAACATAGGGCTCCTCCATGACTGTTTTAGTAGGTACTTAATAAATTCGTATATGAGAACTAGCCAAGTCAGACCTTAGTCTTCAATATATTATCCTAAGTTATAAGAAAAAATGATATTTCAAGATGTCATAAAATATTTTATATTGCTATAAATAAATTTCAGGACTGACCATTGAACTTAGCACCTTGGCACATGGCACCCATTTAGATCTCACTTCTTTTGTCGTTAAAGTCAACAATCAAGGCAGTATCATAATATTGAACTTGGCTCTCATTTCACTCATCATTTTTATGTTTTATGTTTTTATAGATTATCATCTTATTCTTCCATCTCCATTTTGCCAACGGATTTCCAGGCGGGGGGAGCGTCTTCACCCTTATGTAGTTAGTGTTTCGTTACCCCACATAAGCCCGCACGAAGCAGAATAATAAGGAATGGAATTCGCTCCCGTTGTCTGTATTTCCGGATAAATACAATCTAGGGCTCTCTAAGGCTAGAGTGAATAAGTATATAGGCTGTTACTGAACCAGTGAGATACACCTTTAACCTCATCTGTACTTAACATCAAGTGAGAGGGGTCAATCACGGTCAGTTTTATGTCAAAAAAATAATGAAAAAAAATCCGCTGGTGAGCGATTCAGTTTCTCGACTGTAGATGCGTCTGCTAAAAAGAGAGGAAAATAGGACGCACTCATGCCTCGCCCAAATATGTATATTTACTCCGGGATACATCAAGTACTCTGAGAAATATTACGGAATAATCCTTTTTAAAATAAAGGTTTACCTTCGACGCCTGAGAAGAGATGTTGACAATGGACCCTCCAGATTTAGCATCAATCATTTTCTTTGCAATCACTTGGCTCACATTTAGGACAGACTTTACGTTGACATTCATTAACCTGTAGAAAATTTAGTATTATAAGAATTTAACGCCTTCTAACTAGGTAGTATAAAAACTAATACATGCACTTTAGGAGAGTACCCAGGATAAGAAAAAGAACCCACAGCCGTAGAAAATGTAAAAATCTCAACGGAAATCAACGGAGCCAGAGCTTTATCGGAGCTTTAAATAACTTGAAAAAGATGACCCTTGTTTATATCAAAAAAAAAGAAACCAAGTTCCATTAGATTATAGCTTTACAAGAGTGCCCCTGTAGATAAATCGACTCCTTAAACTGTTCTACTCACAAAAAATACTTACAGATCAAAGTTATCCGAAGTAGTGGTGAGAAAATCTTCTGTGAGGCCTAGAGCTGCGTTATTGACGAGACAGTCAAAGTGGCCTAGAGTCTCCAGCACTTTGCGTGACTCGTCCCAGTTGGCCAGATCCAAAGCCACCGTGGTAATGGAAGGGTACTCCTTCTGCAGAGAATCCAGGTACGACTTGGTCCTGGAGATAGCTACCACTTCGGCGCCGGCACGCCATAATTCCACTGCTATTCCTCTACCGATTCCTAACATTAATATGAAATATTAGTGTAACTTGTAACGTAATTTAATGTCGAACAAAGACGTCCACTGCTAGACATAGGCCTCCCCCAAGGCTCTCCACTCAGGGCGGTCTTGTGTTTTCCGCATCCACCAAGATCCCGCGATCTTGACCAGGTCGTCGCTCCATCTTGTTGAAGGCCTACCGACAGCACGTCTCCCGGTCCGCGGACGCCATTCGGAAACCTTCCGACCCCACCGGTCATCAGTCCTACGAGCAATGTGCCCCACACACTGCCACCAGTTTCGCAATTCTTCGGGCTATGTCGGTAACCTTACTTCTACGAGGGCGACACTGAAAGTTTTTAGAACTGGCCACTTGTAAACAATATAATAAAAAAGTAAGTTTAAATTTTGAAAATGGAAGTCTTTGCCGATATTATTGAGTATGTATTCCATTCATTTGTCATTTGTTTTACGATTTGGCGGCTAATTGAAAATTGTCTGTGTCACGTCAACATGAATTTAACGCGAGAAAATTTTCGTGCAAGGATTTTTTAAGACTTTCGATGTCATTTAAGTCAACAAGAAAGCTATGATAGACCTCGATTAGCCTTTCATGATGAAGCCCCATCTCATGCGACCATTTACAACTGGTTTAATGAGTTTAAACGTGGTCGCACTAATCTCACCGATGATCTGCGTGAGGGACGGCCTTCTACGGCGACGACTGAAAATAACATCAGTGTTGTGCGGCGTATGACTGACAAGACTGGCAAAAGAGTGACGTATCAGCAGATTCGGACAAGCTTAGGCATCGGTATGAGTCAAGTGCATAAAATCCTTCATGAACATTTGTCGGTCAGGAAGCTTTGCGCTAGGTGGATACCTCATAATTTGACCGAGGCCCAAAAACTCCGTCGGGTTGATTGGTGCCGTCAAATGATTCAAAGATTTAACGGAGGTGACTCAAATGCTGTTTTCGACATACTTACGGGTGACGAAAGCTGGGTTTACTGTTATAATCCAGAAACCAAGAGACAGTCTGCTCAATGGGTGTTTCCTTTCGAGGAGTTGCCAACTAAAGTGAAGAGAGGTCGAAGCGTGGGAAAAAAGATGGTGGCCTCGTTCTTCGGAAGGACATGCGACAATTGTTTTAGAGGATCAAGAAACAGTTACTGCAGAGTGGTACAATAACAATTATTTGCCACTTGTATTGGAAAAAGTTCGGGAGAAACGACCTCGAAGTAGGATCCTTCTTCACCACGACAACGCCTCGTCGCACACCGCCAGGCGAACGATCGACTAGGTATTTAGTGACGTCAGACGTGGAATTATTGGGTCACCCGCCGTATAGCCCCGACCTCGCACCTTGCGATTTTTATTTATTCCCGAAAATAAAAGAAAAACTTCGAGGAAAACTTTTTATGAACACCGAGGAAGCAGTGGGTGCGTTTCAAAAGGCCGTCGAAGAGACCCCTAAGGACGAGTGGGCTAAGTGCTTTTCTCAGTGGTTCCATCGGATGCAGCGGTGTATTGATGTGAATGGACACTATTTTGAAAAGACATAATAAAACTAATAACTTGCTAGTTTGCTCAGTTTTTGATTTTCTAAGAACTTTCCGTTTGACCCTCGTACACTGCGGATATCATCATTTCTGATTCTATCCCGCAGAGAAACCCCGAGCATAGCCCTCTGAGTGACTTTGATTTCTTCATGAGGCCCATCGTTAGCGCCCACGTCTCAGATCCGTATGTCATCACTGGCAACACACACTGATCAAATACTTTTTAACTTCAAACACTGCAGTAATATGGATGAAAAGACACTGCGAAGGTTCCCGAACGCTGCCCAGCCGAGTCGTTTTCGACGAGTGATCTCTTTCTCGAAGTTAGACCTACCTAGCTGGATCGTTTGTCCCAGGTATACAATGTCGTCAACAACTTCGAGCGCAGAGCCTCCGACTATTACGGGAGCTGGCACAACATGGACATTAGACATGACTTTCGTCTTGTCCATGTTCATTTTCAGGCCAACTCGGTCGGACACTGCTGAGGTCAGCGAGCATAGCACTGAGGTCCTCCATGGAACCTCGTCGGCGAATCGAAGGTGAGTGAAGTACGCGCCATTAATGTTAATGCCTCGTCCTTTCCAGTCCAAAACCTTAAAAGCATCCTCCAATGCAGCGGTGAACAGTTTCGGAAAGATCACATCTCCTTGTCTGACTCCCCGCTGCAAAGGAATAGGCTTCGTGCTCTGGTACTGTAGTCGGACGGACATAGCGGCGTTTTCGTACAGGTACTTCAATACTTCGATATACCGGTAGTCAACTTGGCACCGCTGGAGAGCCTGCAGCACAACCCAAGTCTCGATCGAATCGAAGGCTTTCTCGTAGTCCACAAATGCAAGGCAAAGGGGCCTCATACTCTTCGGTCTTCTGTATAACCTGCCGGAACGCATGTATGTGGTCTACGGTACTATAGCCTTTTCGGATGCCGGCTTGTTCGGGAGGTTGGAAGTCGTTAAACCTGCGTGCGAGACGATTTGTGATGACCCTGGAAAACAGCTTGTAAACATGACTCAGAAGTGAGATGGGTCTATAGTTTTTCAGCAATGTGTTATCCCTTTTTTTACCCGACTGCGAAGAAGGAGGAGAATAAAAACAAGTGGAAGTGCTAGGTGCAGCGTTGCGTGCCACACACAAGTAAGCGGGGCGGTACCTACGCTTACTCGATGACGTAGGTTAGTAGGTAAGTTATTTTTCCTGCTATCATTTTTACATTCCAGAATTGAGCAATACGACATAATGAGGGCTATCGTTTTTTGTCTCACTAGATGGCGCACTGTTGCGTGAGGTTTTTAAGTATGGCTTTCAAAGTCTGTTATTACGGGGGTGAAAATAAAGTTTAGATTAAAATCATATTTAATACACCTTAAAACCGTACCATAAAAATATCGAGCATGCCACAGTGTTGCATAGTCCCCGTTTTGTTCGGAAAAAAGGGAGGACAAAGGTTTCCGAAAGACAAAACTGTCTCAAAACACAGAACATTCATTGCCCCGGAACGCATATTTGCCATAATTAATTTCAGATATTGCAAAATATTCACAAAATTATTCTAATTATAAATAAACCCGCGTAGCTCACCAAAAACTATGAGATTTGACATTTCGGAGACCTCACGCTACACTTGCGCCTCTAGCGGCGAATTCATACGCGATAGCCCTCATTACTGTAAAACAAGGAATGTCGAGACACTACTAAACGTAATCATACTCTACGCAATGTTAAACACGATTGGCAACGAGTAAACGTACCTCCGCTCCGCTTACTTGTGGCACGCACGCTGCACCTACATAGCACTTCCACTTGTTTTTATTCTTCCGTGGTTTTATTCATGACGAAAATGTTACGTTCTTAGTCTACGTGGTCTTAGTTCTATGCTTTTTCCGCATAGAAGGTGGCGCCATTCTATTTATTCCAGTTTGTGTATGGACCATTTCGCCGATGCGATTTTTTATATCTGTGTCTGGTTGGAAATAAATAATTACCGCGAAAACTTTGAAATTGTTGTAGAGCGTAAATCAGAAACGATTAAAATAAATTGATTATTCTCACAATGTCGGTCAAGTGATAGTGAAAATTATGATGTCGAGCAAAGAGCAAAAGACATAACTGATAATCTTTTGCCGCCGAAATCTAGAAAGATTTACTTGTTTAAAAACCTATGAAAGTTTTATGCACTGGAGGAATAAGAAACGCATTAATTCTTTACAGATTACTATTTTTTTCTCGCTCGAAAAAGTAAAAGGAATATAATAAATATAAACACTAACTAAAAAAGTTTACTTTCAAGTTTGTACATTCTATTGCACCATTGTATCAATGTATAAAAAGGACTTTAATTATCCAATATTTTAAATAAGCACTAGCCAGCACTATAAGAAAGTATGCAATTAATAATAATATCTTGTGTTTTACTAAAATTATTATGTTGACTATGTTTAGCTAAGTTTAATTTAGCACCGACACTAGGTCATATTTAATTTAATAATAGCATTTTGCAGTGCCCTTACAGGGTTTGATTCAATATTTTGTATTGTTTCAAAGAAAATAAATGAGTTTGAGTTTGAGTATTCAATATAATAAAAATAAAGCTATCTTGTGGAAAATATATATATTAATATTATAATATTTTTGGTTACAAAAAACCTCCTGGCCTTAATTTTTTCGTCGAAATCATTTTTGTATGTTTGTGTAATGGCTATCTACACCTAGTGTCCTTTTTAGGGTTCCGTAGCCAAAATGGCAAAAACGGAACCCTTATAGTTTCGCCATGTCAGTCTGTCTGTCTGTCCGTCCGCGGCTTTGCTCAGGGACTATTAATACTATAGAAAGCTGTTATTTTGCACGAATATATACGTAAACTATGCCGACAAAATGGTACAATAAAAGTTAATAAAATTTTTTTTGAGTACCTCCCATAGACGTAAAATGGGGGTGATTTTTTTTCTCATCCAACCTTGTAGAAAACCTTAAAACCATCAGGGGTTGCTAAAACGATTTTTGATTCAGTGATTTGTTTGCACAATATTCAACTTTAAAGTGCAAATTTTCATTAAAATGTAAACCGGTGGGTGGAAAAATTTGAAAAAAATCAGGACGGTAGTAAGTATATCAAACTTACAAGGAAACTATAACGGTTAACTTTTCTTGAGATTTATTAGTAGTTTAAGAGTAAATAGCAGCCTAAGGTATAAAATATACCTAAACTTGGTGGAATATTCCGTACCAAATACCAAATCCTTAGAAAATATTACTTAATGTTTTCGTATGGCTACGGAACCCTATTTCGGGCGTGTCCGATACGCTCTTGGCCGGTTTTTCAATCCTCAGATAGACAACCGTCTACAGATAAACAACTATCTGTCGACTAAATATCGACGCATAGGAAACACTCAAACATAACAAAATAAATCTTACTTAGGTATAATTTATCTGCTGTGACTACCAAAAATGAAACGCGGTGTGACAGGTGCCTATTTGGTGCGTTACGAAATTATACCTACCGTAGAAATTAGAGCCGTAAATTATACTAATTATAATTGAGATATAAAATAAGTGATTATCTTGTGTATTTACCTTGACCAGCACCGGTTACTAGAACCCTTTTGTTCTTAAAAGATATCTCCATTTTCTTTATTTGACCAATAAAGCAATAAACACAACCAAAGCCGTCGATATCGTTCAGTTTACTAAAGCTACGAGCGAAAATTCGATATGAAATAAATTATGAGATAAACTGTGATACGACAAGTGACAAGTAAACAACTTGTGGTTATATAATACTACGACGGGGTATTAGTGATTTTTATAGAATTTAAATAACACCGCAATGGTAGCACATTTTATCACATGACCTCGACCACGGCTGATCGTTTGCAGTTCATATTCTCTTGATAAGTCGACTCTACTAATTTATATTCTGGCGTGGTTTTTATCGGTGCGCACTACTAAGAGCTGGTTTACTGGCCGGCCTGACAGCTTTGCCGGAATAGCAAAGTGCCACATGCTTATAGGGGGGCGGGGGGAGGGGGCGAGTGGGCCTGGACGCCTACTAGGTATATTACAATATATTTTAAGCTAGCCTCTTAACTATTATATGTGCTTCCCCGGGACTCAGACCATCTGTATACCGAATTTCATCTAAATCGGTTCAGCGGCTTAGAAGTGATGAGGTAACAAACAAACAAACAGATTTATAAACTTTCGCATTTATAATATTAGTGGGATTACCCTTTTAGTAGGCTGTGATACGCTGTTCGCCGATTTAACTTTATTTTAGACTTAAGCACTTGAACAAACAACTACATGTTTAACATGCAGTTCATCCGCTGTTTATTGTTTAATTTTAGGTATATCGTGCTTTATGGGTGCCTAACTCTACATTTGTTTCAGGTCTCAATATTATACCTACCTACTTTATGTAAGCAATAAGTAAGATGAAAACTCACAAAAAACTTTGGTTTCAAGAACGTTAGTAGTCTGTATCAAGTCCTGTCAATTAATTATGCCATAGATACTCTTGAACAAGCTTGGCGAATTTTCAAAGGCCTCTTTGTTATACAGTCATGCAGCAAAATCTATGGGTAGCTAATAATATAATAGACGAGCTGACAATCAGCTAAGTTACCAATAAGGATCTATGTAACCTGGTTGCCATAAATGACACAGAGGTGGATGGAGCCATTTGGAGCCACTTGAATCATTGATGATAATCGATTTGATAGACAAGTTTGATAATTTTCGTCAATGCTGCAGACTGCGGGGAAAATTAAATAAGTGATAATTGTAATAAATTTTAAAAAAGTTTTATTAAAACAGTGAAATTAAATCTGTAAATGTATATTTTACATTAAAACATACGTTAAAAGACATTAATAAATATTATTATGATTAATTGCATTTTATTACACTTATTTATGTTATTCTTACTCTTTCCGTTTGCCGTACATGTGTGCAAAGTATACTGAGGAGCAAAGATAACAGGTCGTTATAACTTGGTGTGGGAAGTGTCCCACTATTTTTGCTAATCAGTGTATAAAATTTATAACATCAATTATCGTGATGGATTACTTATTTGTGAATTTCGAGATTCATTTCTTCCCCGAACTATTCAAACGTAAATTTGACCCAACATACATACAGACACAGTCCACACCTACAGCAGTGAAAATGGGTCGGATTCTAAATACATAAGTCTTAAGAATTCGAGTCATTATCCTTGCTTTTGGTTAGACCAGGTATTTTAATTAAATTCAGAATTTTTCAGCAAAATTGTTTAGGCAAGTTGGGTTGACAATACCCACAGGGCATATTAGGCAAAGCTCTGCGCAGGAAGCGACACTAGCGCAAACCGCCATGACAACGTCAGAGGGCCTACTCCGAAATTCGAAAATCGAATTTCGTGTCGTTCCGTCCCTCTTACGCTTATACTATTAAATAAATACGAGAATAAGAGGGAAAGATCTCTTTATATTTTGTTGCCATGACGGATCATGACCAAAAAACATGTTTATTAGTAAGTAACAAAATAACATGATATTTACATCAATAGTAGTGATAGAGCTATTTTTCCAAAAAATAATTGAAATAATACAATATTATGGCATCCTACGGACATTGAAGATACTCAAAAAACTTTTTACGGTTTTGTTCTAGTGCTGCACTCTGACGGCAAAAAATTGCTAGTGAAGGCAATTAATGTTTTCTTTCATACATTGGCTAGTTTGACCACATTTTTGAGTCGAAAATTCCAATGAAAAATCCTTAGAGATGCTTTTAAACAAACTTGTCCTGTATCATTTTCAAGACATAGTGTCGGTTATACATACAGTTCAATCAAATCATACAGTCTTAATGTTGTCTATTTTTACACACATCAAAAGCACAGTTTTACAAATGTTACCACATTAACAGCGAATCAAACACGTATCATAAGTTTAAGATCCTTAGGGCAGTGTATTTTGATCATTAGCATCCATTGAGTGCTCGACGTTATTGTGAATAACTTAAATAAATGACTACGTGAAGTTTATCGCCTGTAGGGGCTCTTGCTGTACCGGCCTCTTTCCTCTTCGTCGCGGACGTCCAAGTAGTGGCTGAACACCACTGTCCATAGGTACAGGTACAAAACTGTAAAAGAGAACATCGAAATTGATAAATATCCCATCAATGTGTGTGTGTGTGTGTGTGTGTGTGTGTGTACAGGTTCAAGGCTTTGTAAAATAAATTATATGGAGGCCGTGAACTTAAATGTTAGTTCATATAGTTCATGTTCAAGTACATCTTCAAATTTCACATAGTATCCCAGTAATTATTATAAATGCGAAAGTTTGTAAATCTGTTTGTTTGTTTATTTGTAACTTCATCACATCCAAACCACTGAACCCATTTAGATGAAATTCGGTATAGAGATAGTTTGAATCACGAAGAAGGACATAGGATAGTTTTTATCTCGGAAAATTGCATAGTTCCCGCGGGATAGCGATAAACGAATTTGCGCGGACGGAGTCGCGGGTAACCTAAGAAATATTTAAAATAATTTAATTGGTTTTTGTAGTAAAGAAATATTTTAATCTATCTATAAATAAAAATGAATCGCCGAAATGTATGTACAAACGCGCATAACTTCCGAACAACGACACCGTATTGGATAATTATATTATTGTTGTATTCGTTATTGTCAGTTCAGGACAAGGTTTGTTTGTGCTAAACAAAAAAAAAGAATGGAACGGGGCAAAGCCATCCAGGGCAACAGCTAATTGTAAATGTAATTAGGTAAGTACATATCATGTCGTATTTATCTTGGTACTCCTATACAAGGTGTTAAGTTAATTAAATAACTGAAAACCTCAGACACCCAAAAATATTTTTTCATGTTAAGTAAGTGACTGAATTTTTTTTTGAATATCTTCATTATTTTAAAAGATATTGGTGTGTTTTGCTAAGACAGTAATTCTACTTAATTTCTAACTCTACAATCACACAGTGACAGCAAACCGGCCAGTATTAAATTATCCAAATAGTATGCAACCTCTCTAAAATATTAACTGGCGCCTGTTGCAGTCGTAACTATTAGACTGGGCACAAAAAAGGGATTTAAAAACACAAACACTACCTTATTTAAAACATAGTATAATCGATTCTACTCTCGATTCTGAGCAAACTACTTTCTGGTTTTCAGTTATTTAATTAACACCTTGTACCTACCTATACTTATAGCGCACAATGAGAGTTTCTGTGACAGACTTCGAGATGTCCATTTGACACTTACTCACGTTTATGATTGGTTAAAATAATGAATGAGCCAATCATAAGCGAGACTGTAACGTCAAACAGTCTTCACGGGATACTAACGCCATCTAGCGATATTTCCCCGGTCAAGAAACTCATCATTACACCCCACCACGTTTTACCGGGACATTCATAAGCACGCCTTATCTTAACTCTATCTACTTACTTAAATAGAGTAGACCTCCAATTAATATGCTGGTCGCTTCCTTCACGTAGTCCTCCTCTTTCTGGTAGAGCACGATGGACGTATGCAGTACACTGATGAGAAGTCCAATGGCGAGCACAAACCCGAGTACCACCCACGGGAGCATCAGCCATGAGCGCCGCTGGAACAGTACGTCATTACATAACATTTGATTATAAATATGTAAGTATGTTAGTCTGTAAGGTATTTATTGTATGGGCAATAAATGAATTTATTATAAATGTGAAATAAATTAATTTATTATTCATCATCCCAGCCTATATACGTCCCACTGTTGGGCACAGGTCTCCTCTCAGAACAAGAGGGCTTGGGCCATAGTTCCCACGCGGGCACAGTGCGGATTGGGAACTTCACACGCACCATTGAATTGCTTCGGAGATTTTGTGCAGGTTTCCTCACGTTTTCCTTCACCGCAAAGCTCGTGGTAAATTTCAAATATAATTTCAAATGTAAAGCCGTTGTGGCCTATTGGTTTGACCTATCGCCTCTCAAGCAGAGGGTCGTGGGTTCAAACCCCGGCTCGCACTTCTGAGTTTTTCAAAAATTCATGTGTGGAATTAATTATTATTATTTATTCTTTCATTGAATTTAAAATTCAACTGTTCGTCCACTCGTTCGAGTCTCAACCTTTACATTTACATTTTGAGTGCCTCCAGTCTACCAATAGCCGTTAGCAATATCATCTTTCATATCGTTGTGGAAACTGAAAGGCGTAGAACCTTTTCGCAATCAAATTGGCAGTAGCATGGCATGTCAACATGACATATGCAAAGAAAAAGTTCCATCCTGGCAAGCGAATCAGTTTCTTCGGCTGTACATAGTACTTACAAACTTACCGAATTAGATTTCTGGGCAGCGTGTAACAATTTAATAAGAAATAAGATATAGTGACAGAAATGGATTGGTATCATGATATTTTTAACATTATAGATCTCAGTGACGGTTCAAGACAGACTGAACGATAGAGTGTTTCTCTACTATATTCTATTTCTTTTATTATAATGATAATGTGGATTGACACAAATTTATTTAATTTTATTGACAAAACCAACATCTAGTATTTTTTTATGAAAAATTAGAATGTCTTCTTTGTCTATTTTAATTTGCTACGGCAGCCAAAATTTTTAGAGCACTCTTGACTAATCTAGGCCAAAATAGAGCGAGAGCGAGAGCTCTATTTTGGCCTAGACTAGACAAGAGTGCTGGCGAGAGCCAGGCATAAGTTATGCTTTTTTAAAAATCACGGCAATTCCTCTGCCAAACACAGCAGTCAAAAACTAGTCGCTGGCAACATTACTCGGTCCTAGTCCTATGGCAAGAAAGATTTACATTGAGCTTGCATGATTACTGCGGACAAAATTTAAGGCAAATATTACAAAAAATGTATATACATTATATTTATTTATTTACTCACCTTTTTGATCGCCACGATGAGAAGGGTGCAGATCAGCACAGTGAAGCACAAACTTATGGTGAGAATGATTTTTGAAACTGTAAAAAGAAAAAGAAATATTTAATGGCATAATTTCCCTAGGGATGGGAAAGAGCAGTTTGGAGCAGTAGAAAATCGAACATTAAAATACAGCTAATTCAATAAAAAAGGCGTTTTCATACAAATTGATCAAGAATCAAAACCTTATAGTGAACTTCCAGTTGTCCTAGAAATTTGAAATGAAGATAGCCCTTATAACACAATGTCAAACTGTAAGAATAGCCGGAAAATCTTATTTTTTTTGTCTGACTGTCTATGCCAGTAACCATCAATAACAATCCTACACTGCGTATATTTTGCATAGAAGTAACATAATTTTATACTTACTATTGTATTGCTTATCCTGTTCTTCGAAGAAATAGCTGCTGAATGAGACTAGGTTGCGCGGAGCCACCCAGATAAAGACTATGGTCGCAATGGATAGCAGGATGCCCAGGACCGCCACGATGATAGAGCCATCGCGCGTGCTGGCGCAGCAGCAGCACTTTTGTAATCGTTTCATTTTTATTTGCTTTTTTTCTCAATCAATGCTGGTAGTAAATTCTTAGCACCGCATGACTATAAAAGAAAAAAAAAGAAGCATAAACAACGCTTGTTAAAAGTCTATGTAATTCATAAAATCAAAGTTTGCATTATTTAGAGCTAAACTCGATTTAAGACGTGAGTTATCCGATACAATATCATTTACTATTTAGAGTCCGTCCCAACCTATACATACGTCCCACTGCTGAGCATAGGCCTCCTCTCAGAACAAGAGGGCTTGGGCCATAGTTCCCACGCGGGCCCAGTGCGGATTCGGAACTTCACACGCACCATTGAATTGCTTCGCAGGTTTGTGCAGGTTTTCCTCACGATGTTTTCCTTCACCGTAAAGCTCGTGGTAAATACAAATGTAATTCCGCACATGAATTTCGAGAAACTCAGAGGTGTGAGCCGGGGTTTGAACCCACGACCCTCTGCTTGAGAGGCGATAGGTCAAACCACTAGACCACCATGGCTTAATATTTAGAGTACTAACTTATTTAAATATTTTGTATGTGTCGTGCCCAGCAAATATTACTAAGTGCTGGAATTTGCGCTGGCCTAAGTAATGAAAGAAAACTATTTTCAAATGATATGTCGGGATAACGTGAATTTTGTCCCTGCTCCGTGGTTTATGGCATGTGGGATGTGACATCACTCCTACCGCTTTGGCTATTTAATTTATGTTTCCGCACAGAGCGCCATGATACGTGGATTCTAAATATTTCGATAGCATCTAAAACAGGTAAGTAGGTACGTTATCTCGTCAAACTCGTTTTTTGCTTTAGGTAAGCGGTAATGTTGTCTATACAGTTGCCCAAAATCGAACACTGCCAGATAAATGTCAATCGACTGGTCAGGTTAGGAAAAAAAAATCATTTTTTGCATCTCTATCGAGCTGCCGAGTCTATCTAATCTAACATATACAGGGCATTATCTACATATTTTTGTAGACAAACTGTGTCGCAGTTTAAAAAAAAATGTATTTCAATTCATTGAAGAACGAGTTGTGTCTTTATCAACAAAGGGAAAATACAACAAAGGGAGTTGTTGTAGTGGGGTATAAACCAGGTTGGAACGAATTCTATGTTATGTACTTATGAAATAATTAGCTATTGCCCGTGGCTGCGCCCCCGTTCTAGCCTTTTTTAGGGTTCCGTAGCCAAAATGGCAACAACGGAACCCTTATAGTTTCACCATGTCTGTCTGTCTGTCTGTCCGTCCGCGAGCAATCAGGGAGTATCAATGCTAGAAAGCTGTAATTTTGCATCAATATATATACGTAAACTATGCCGACAAAATGGTACCTCCCATTGACGTAAAGTGGGGTGATTTTTTTTCTCATCCAACCCTTGTAGTATAGGGTATCGTTGGATAGGTCTATTAAAGCCATTAGGGGGTTGCTAAGACGATTTTTCGATTCAGTGATTTATTTGCAAAATATTCAAATTTAAAGTGAAAATTTTCAATAAAATCGAGCGTCCCCCCCTCTAAAATCTAAACCGGTGGGTGGAAAAATTTGAAAAAATTCAGGATGGTAGTAAGTATATAACTTACAAGGAAAACTATAACGGTTAAGTTTTCTTCAGAATTATTAGTAGTTTAAGGGTAAATAGCAGCCTAAGATATAAAATATACCTAAACTAGGAATATTCCGTACAAAATACGAAATTCTTAGAAAAATATTACTTATTTTTTTCGCAATGACTACAAAACCCTATTTCGGGCGTGTCCGATACGCTCTTGACCGGTTTTTAAAATTTTGGTAAACACAAACCATGTCCAGACAATAACAAATACAACAAAATAGTAATTCAGTGTCGCCGTTGGGAAGTTATGCGCATAGGTATGTTGTTATTGTCGCATAATTTTAAACCACCGATAACTAGAGCCAATAAATATTTTAATATTCCTGCGTTTATTTAGGAATTATATCAATTTTAATTAGCAAAAATGTTCACGACGAACCTGCCGTAGAGTCAAAATATTGTCAAATTATCCGGCAACAATTTCCAGTTTTTATTTAAAGTTTTAAAATTCAGAGTTTCTAAATGCAGTCGGTTTTTTTAAAATTTTAATATTTTTATTCATTCATATTTGATGTTCCTGTAAAAATGGTAGCTTCAAAGTACATGATTTATGTAATTGGAATGGGCTAATTATTAGTATTTATCTCATTTCCATTTATTAACAATTAAAACAATTAATTCCCTCCATATTTTTTTCACCTAGGTACCTAGTTGTTGCCGTAACCGGCAATGTCTCCAGAAATTGGAATATTTTCTTAGTGATACATTCCCGAACTAAATACTAGTGAAACATGCGCATGATTCAATTGGTAACAGCCACCGTAATGTAACAGTTTCCGACGCTAAAAAAATCAGGTCGGCTTATAACCGGAGCGGTACATTGGCTAACGCAATCTAAATCTGGAATCACGGGATAGACCAATAACTTGGGTATTGATTCGTTGCGAAATGCAAAAGTAACGGCACTCATTTATAATTCACTAGCTAAGATTGGTTTTTTGGAATCTTTTTGTATTTTTTTATTTCAATTCCAAATTTTTTGTTACTTTTACGGTCATCCCGTAAAACCTATATCGAAAATACAAACTGAAATATAGATGCACAGAAAAACCAGAAAAATAAGACCAGCGCTGGGAGTCGAACCCAGGTCCTCGGCATTCCGTGCCGTGTGCTATACCGCTACACCACCGCTGGACAACGATACAGACACGAATTTCTCATAAGCACCTCATATCTCACGGGCTGTTGCCCGCGACCCGTTATCCCGCGGGTATTACGCATTTTTCCGGGATAAAAAAAGCCGCATGTCTTTCCTCGGGACTGCAACTAACTCCATACCAAATTTCGTCTAAATCGGTTCAGCAGCTGAAGCGTGAAAGGGTAACAGACAGACAGAGTTACTTTCATATTTATATTATTTGTAGACATTTAGTAGGGATAGGGATTGAATCTTTAAAATATTCAACAGAACAGTTTCGCAGTCTCACTTTGCATTTCCCGACATCGGCAAGAGAGCATAGGAGGCAAAAGGTGCCACATGTGTGATTTCTCCGTTCCTCACTTTCCCATACAGGGTGAAATTAAAATCGTGAATCCAAATTAGTGTTTCATACTTACTCAGTTAATGCCGGACAATATAATTCATTGACTCATTTGTTGAAAAAAGTCTGAAAAAAATTTGCGGTTTTCATACATTGTTCAAATTAAATCATGAAGTCAATGTATGGAAACAGCAAATTTTTTCAGACTATTTTCAACAAATGGGTCAATTTGGATTCATATATTTCAATAACTTATACGCTCATGCATACCATGCCATGTACGAGCACTTTCAGTATCATTTTTTATGACGAAGTACATATATCCATTAGCTTGAAAATTTTGCCAAAGTTGAAGGCAGTGTACGGTTAAAAAACTCTAAAAAACGAAATATATATGACCCTTGGAAATCTTTCTAAACAAGTACATAGGTAATATACATACATACGAGTACTTATCTTTTTTTACCTGTATGTACTTCTTATATGTACTTCTATTTCTTGTACTGCTTATGATGTTATTAGGTATAGATTAAACGTAAGATCAAAAATGTCTCCTGAATAATTAGAAATTACTTTTTAATTGATCTAAGTGCCCGCAGAAACGACGAACTTCGCTTGTGCCAACGAAACCTTGGTATATTTTCTATTCCAAGCTGTTGCCTCCCCTCCTGTGGTCACCCAAGTCGTAATCAGTGCCGAAGCTCTACCCCGTCTATCAGTCGACATTGGCCTGACCCAGTTTGCAGATCGCATGGCCCCATTATCACGGTAAACACCCCGCTTTTATAGCACGGCTGAGGGACACACCTAGACATATTCCGACCTGCGCAATTTGCAAAAGCTTTTAAGCAATCTTGGAAATATTAAATTCTAGGAATGTCTAAAATTATCAGACGGTTGAAAAATTTCAATACTTTAATAAAAAATACCTGTTTTTTGGCGTTCTAATTTGATAGAAATCCTACTGAGAACTAGAAATTCTTTCGTTAATTAAATGGTGCAGGTACTTTCATCGACTCACTAACGTGTTTTTAGGGATTTTGACAAATCTCTAAACAAATCCGTTGGAATAAAAAAATGAGTTTCCAGATTCAGGGGTTTGATGAAATGACTTCCCGTCAATGGATTCGCCATTTTAACATCCTGCTTATTTGGTCATATCCCTTAGAGATTTGTTCAAGTCTCTGTTTTGACCAATTCCCTGCGATATAAATATATATAGAGATTAAACACATAAACCTCCTCTTGGGCTTCACAACAATCGGGTAGAAATAGACTAGTTCCATTGACTTATTAGTCTGTCTGATTTCAAATCATACTTTTAAGTGGTACAAGCTGTGCCTTGTCACTGCATGTCGTCAGCAATCGCAAAACCATGTACGGGTATTATTATGTAGATACAGTCACCTGCATTGATATCTGCCACAGTAGAGCATACAAAACTAAAATCTAAACCGTTGAGTGGAAAAATTTGAAAAAAATCAGGATGGTAGTAAGTTAAACTTTCAAGGAAAATAAAACGGCTAAATGCTTGAGAATTATTAGTAGTTTATGAGTAAATAGCAGCCTAAGGTATAAATATACCTAAACTCGAAAGTCAAAAGTAAATACGAAATCCTTAGAAAAATATTACTTAATTTTTTCGTAATGGCTACGGAACCCTATTTTGGGCGTGTCCGACACGCTCTAAGCCGGTTTTTTTTTAATTAACCTTATCTTGGTACTAGTTTGAAGTCGGTGCCTTAGCACGAGCCAGGAGGAGTGATAGCTAGAAGCCCATCAGGTAGACGACTATAGACTCACTCCTGATGGCTAGTGCTGAGGCACCGACTTCAAACTAGTACCTAGATTAAGGCAAATTAAAATTTTTATTCTTTTCAGTTTTTTTGACGGTTAATTTTTTTGTTTTTTTATATTTTATAACCTTTTTCCCACCCTTGAGGTAATTTATCCTTGAGGTTTTCTCCAAATTTGTATAATACACACTTTAAGGTATTATACCCTATCCAATAAAAAAAGAAATATCATAATCGGATCACTTTAAAAAGTTATGCCTGGTCATACATTGCAATCAGTGACCGAACAATCAATCATCCGCGTTGTTGTGTCAGATATTGGTGCTGGTGACTGTACATGTCTTCGGCGCTATATTTACGAGCCTACTTTCTTTTACTTACATTATGAACAGCAATTAAAACGTAGTTTTTTACAAGCTTTTATTTATTTATAATCAAATCACATATTTAATCTCGAGACAAGACATTGTGTCATAAATGTCACAATCAGAATATTATAATCATAATAAATCACGAAGCGTGATTCCATGTTGGGCACAGCGGTTGACGCACACGCACGATTCTGTCTGTATCAAGAATAACAGCATGACAGCGAATCACTAGGTGTTACTTCATCCGTATCTACGTACCTAATTACTTCTAGGAAAGGAACATGTTCATGCAGGACACAATAAACATATACAGTACTTAGCAAATTTTACTATTATATCATTTTCAAATATCATCACATATTATATTATACGCAACTTTAGTGGATAAAGCGTTGAGATAGTTTTAAAAATATTTCGAGACGCACTGTACCTACACAGATCTTTTATTTTTTCAATACGGTTGCGTCACTCAACAAGCTAATGTTGCGGATCGCTGTCTTTATTTCGATTTAATGCTGATCTAGATATGAAGAGTCCATAAAAGTTTGACTGCCTTTACACAAACATGCTATTTTAACCGTAGATACTTTATTCTGGTGTTCTGGAACAAGAAGCAGAACCAAGCCAAACTCTACTGATGAATTTTATTTTACAGATATTTGGACTAAACTAAATGAAGATAACTGAGAACAAATTCACTTAACATATAACGACGTACTTCTCATTCATAGAAACAATCGTTCGTCGTGCGTACGAGCTCAAGTAACGGAATCGTAATCTTCGACGAACAAACAATAAGAACATTGTGTGAGCACAATACGAATAGTACAACTGTGGCATTGACTCGTTATGACTACGGAGACATCAATGTACTCGCTGAGTACTACTTAGACTTGTATAATTAATGTGGGAATTAATATTTTCTCTAAAGCTTTATACGGTCTTAATACAAGGTGATTCGGGACACGTGAGCAGGACCAACTCTACCGGATTCAGTTAGTTAAAGCTACTATATCGTACAGTCGTCAGTACCAAAATCTGACACAAAATAACTAAATTCTGATACGATTCTATTTCTAGGGCTGGTGGACGTAACGTGTCAGATAGTTATACACGCTCTGCTTTGGGAGATATATTAGATGACTGTACTAGTATCATGGAGTTTTTCTTAACGTTGAAAACAATCCCACTTAATATCCCACTTATCCCACTTCCCACTAGTATTATAAATGCGAAAGTTTGTAAGTCTGTTTGTTTGTTTGTTACTTTATTACGTCTGAACCGCTGAACCGATTTAGATGAAATTCGGTACACAAACAGATTGAGTCCCGGCAAAGGAAAAAGGATAGTTTTTATCCCGGAAAATGCATAGTTTCCGCGGGACAGTGAAAACCGAATTCTACGCGGACGGAGTCGCGGGTAACGGCTAGTAAGTATTAAATTGTTTCTAAGTCACTTTGCAATAAAAGGGGGGGGGGGGGTTACTTAAATAATATTTATAATTTTGAACGATCCATTATCAATTACTAATTACTGAGGGTGTAGTGTTGGTCCTGCTCATGTCACCTGAATCACCCAGTGTTTGTATTTAGTAGCATTTTCCTATGACTTTTTTATCAAAATAAATTTATATGTGTTGGTCAGCACTTTCAATTGGTATTTTTGGAATTCACTTTGGTAGTTCTGAAGATTAGATATACTGATTCCGTGTATTTAAGCAAACAAAAAATTAAAGCCAAGTACCTACACAATTATGTATTAGTAAATATATGGGTCAAATGGCTACATTCGTACCAGTATCATTCAGTTGCAACAACTGAAAACAAACATGGTGCCAAGAGACAAAAACAGTCGCACGGGCAGAAGTCAATGACTTTGCTAATATAAAACCTACTCGTCGACCTTCGCATGATCATGATGAAGGACCCATCAATTTGTCATCGTAATATCTTTTTATTTCGGTAACACATTACGGAGCGGAAATGTACACTATTTAGAGAAGCTGAAAACCCTCCGACATTGTCATTTTAAAGTTTAGTATCTCAAAAACAGCAGAGTCGCTTATATTAAACAGAGCTAAAGACCACCGAAAGGAAAGTCGCTTTCACGTTAAAAACCGCATCGAAGTCGGTCCTTCCGTTTGAGAGCTACGATGCCACAGACACAGACAGATAGACAAACATTTAGCGTCTAACTTAAGACACCCCTCTATTTGCGTTGGGGGGTTAAAAAGACTTTCACCACTGTCTGTTATTGATATCTCTGTGGTGTCGTTTCTGTATTGTTTGTTTGATTAAAACAGAGATCGCATCACTGAATGTCTATCATACATAAGTAACATAACAGCAACTTACAGAGAGTGGTGGAACAGGAGGTTAATTTGTAATTATATTCGGTTACATTTCATCGCTGCTAGGTGTGGTCGCAGCCCGAGACTGGGTGTCACAGTCAAAAATGTTTGATGGTAAGCAAGATTGCTCTATACTTTTTAGAGCTCTTTAGTTTTAATAGTACATTGTGTCTTAAGGGCGGTAAATAAGGAATTACGAACGAGAGTCTATTAGAAGCCCGAAGTCGAAGACTGAGGGCTTTAATGAGTCGATGTTCGTAATTCTAGTACCGCCCTTGCGATATACAATGTTTTTCATCACATTTGCGGGTAAAATTTTATATTTGTAAGAGAAAAAATATAATTGTTCCAAATATTGGCGATACCTTAGGCTGTGCTCTTGGCAGCGCCGCCCTCTACCTCCCCCTCCCGCAGCATGCGCCGCAACGTGCGTGTGCATGTAGACGATGTAGTCCTGCAGCAGGAGCGCGCGCACGCGGCACGGCGCAGCAGCATCAGTACGGGCACTGACTCATGCGACCGACCTTGGGCTTCATGACAAGAAAATGTGTACGCGCAATGACTCATTTACCGACCACGGGTTTCATGACAAGCACATTAAGGTCGAGGGTTTTATTTGGGGGGTTGCAACCAAGGTAGCCTGCATGTTATGACACTGTTTACGAGCAAGTGTGACGAAAAAGTATTTTTTGCTGTCTATGATTTGTCATTATACTTTTTTTTTTCCACGACCGACATCAGTGCCATATTATTTGATCCTTAATAATAGCAAGTATACCACCAAGAAAGATTTTGGGGGAAGTAGTTTCTTCCTGGATCTTCCCTTGGACCGCCACTTATAACTGTTTTCTGTAGAATGAAGCAGTTTATGAATTTATCAATTAAAATTTTGGGTTAGAAGACAACGACAATTAATATACATAGTTGCCATAAATAGCAGTGTTGGCACACATTGCAACAACTTGGTACTCACTGAGGTCATTAACGAAATTGAACGTGAAGTCATTGACAAACCTACTAATTCGGTCATTTAAGGAATGAGAAGAGGTCAATCTCGGAATGAGAGATAATAAGCTGGAGACTCGTATACAGCTTCGTTTTGGTTTCCTAAATGTTGTCTCAAAAGTCACATTTAATCTCGTGTCTGCGTCGTAAGTTATTCAAGGTCAAATGTCAAAAAAGGTTTTTCGCGATTATCTCGGTTTCTATAGCTCCAGTGATGTTAACATTTATTACAAAATTGTAGAGCGGTTTGAGCGTGAAGAGATTTTAACAGACAGACAGATAGCCAGACATACGGACAGAGTTACTTCCACATTTATATATGTACTTACATAAAAGAAGTTGAAATAAGTAACTACTGCTTACGAATGTTAAAAAAATATTGGCACTCGAAAAGACACACAAGACATGAATCAAAATCGATACAAAGCGTATATTATTAAATCTACCTACGACTAATACTAATTATAATTCTTTTTGGTTCACTAATTACCCGTTCAATAATCAAATTTTAATAGATTTTTGATTTTTCTTAATATTCAACAACCTCTAACTCCGTGGTCTCTTTTGTATTATGAGCTTAATAAATATTAATTAAACAATGCCGTCGCTACAATTGATCAAATTGATCTTGCGCAAGCCAGTGTACGGTATCACAGTAGATCGAGACCATCTGTGTGCAATTGAGCCGCGCATTCCCCTCTGTATTGACACAGGGTCCCTATTCAGCTTTCTTCATGTGAGATGTAGTGTATGCCCATATTAACATTTAAAACTATACCGAGAAAGTTGATGTGATTCTTCGCACGGAGATGTTGTTCTTATGGGTGCATCTGATAGGTCAATATGAAAACGCCTAGATTTTAGGCTTTATTTTCTGGATCACCGGTATTTGGGTAAAGATAATTATCGATTTGGTAACGTTCCTAAAAACGAGAGAAAATATCCGAAACTATTCGTGCCAAGTGAAAATTTAGAGAAAAATCCAAAACAATTAAACAGGGTGAGGACCTGCGGTCCAGTTCTTATCTCAACGGGGCAATGCCGCAAGTATTTTTTTAATGATCTTTTTAACAAAACTTATAAAAAAATATCATACTTAGGTGTTGCTAAATACGTCTTCTTATATGACGTAACATTCTTATTAAACACAAACAAACTTTAAAATTGAACCTCCTCCTTTTTTGAAGTCGGTTAAAAATACTACCTACCTTAGATATTAAGTTTCTCATGTAAGTGTTAAATTGTTTTAATGGGAAATAAAGATTCTATAAACCGAATGTTTAGTTAGATATACTTCCTCTCCTTGCCATTTTTCGCATAATGTAAGATAATCGCTTAAGATAAAAGTGAGACTATGAGTCTCGTTTCTATATCACATGGACGGGATCAAATAGACCCCTCAATGCCCACACAGACGGGTTCCCAGATGAGACGCATTCATTCACTACACCCACGCCGTTACATTACTTCTCACCATAGCTTCTACTATTTATCTATTAGATAGTTTTGATTCTTTCTGTTCAATTTAACTGATTAGGTTCAGGAGCATTGCAGCATAAAGTTATAATATTTGTCGCTGCAAAGCGTGCTTGTGTAGGAATGTGTCATGTCATGTACTTATTTTAACGATATTTACGATCACTTTCTGGCTCTATAATCGACTCCAAAGTTTCTAGAGGTGCTATGTAATATTTTGAGAACCGTGATTTGAACATGTGAAATAAAAAAAAGTTCACATTTACTTCGATTTTTGTTTTAGCTTTTATACGAAGGCCATCACACACATGACAGGGATTAATTATTTTTGTTTGGTCCCTATAAAGAAGTATACTCGTAATGAACTATGTAAAACTATGATCCGTGTTTAAAGTTTATTTTTATTTTTAATAAGAAAATGCATAAAAATCTGAGTTAGCTTAGAAAATACTAAAAGTCATTTAAAAAAGTTTTTCTAAACTTGTAACGGTGTCCTTGCAATCTATACTTTGATGTCATTTTGCATATTACCTATGTAACGAGAGAATGGTTAATCTATTGCGGGCGTTAAGTAGCTATCCCGTTCTTTAACAATAAGGGAACTTACGTCCTAAATAAAGATTAGTGTGATACAGAGGGAATGAAATGGATGGTAATTATGATTCATGATGTCATACGTGAGGTTAGAACGAGAGCAAAGTCAGTGTCATTTACCAATCAGCCGCGGCCTTGTTTTATTTGCAGCTGCGCTTATCGTCGTGTATTTGAATAACTTTATAGTTTCAATGTTTTATAGTAAATTTTAATACAATCGTGAGTTTTGCAACGTGGGCAATGCTAGGAGCGCCAGCGAAGGTAAACGTTAGACTGCCGCCACTGCCGGGCACTGTTTTTAGTAGTTGCCATCTTTAATTTTAGAGACGACAGCAGGGTCTCATCTATTGGGCTTTTGCATGTTGAACACTAGGACATTTACCAAGAGACACATGGTTCGCCTAATGTCAAGTGATCACGATCACTCACCGCCAATAAGCACCTACAGAACCATTGGGACTTGTTTACAATGTACGAGCAATGTCTTACAGGTCAAGCTAGCCAATATGAGAAATCGAATTGTACTAAATGCGTGATATGACGTCAGCGTCCACATATAATCGCATTCAGTCACTTGGTACATGCACACGCTCTGTTACATCTGTGGTAATGTAAATTAGTTAACAATACACGTCTTAGCTAAATGAGATTAAACGTTTCTGTGTCAATACGACCTCGAATGCCGTTTTGAGCGACAGTTTTAACAGCGTATTTATAATAACCGATACAGCGCTGCTCAGCCAAATTATTACCTACCAAATATTATCAACCAAATATGTCGAAAAATAACGTTTTTAGGTAACTACATGATCTTTAATTTTCCTTCCTGTTCGCAAAAGTTAAGCGTATGAGAGGTTTGCAATTATGTTTGCAAAAAGATCGACTGTAAAATTGTAAATTGTATAGGTACCTATGTCAGGCATCATGTAACACTGAAGGTTTTATTTTCTTTCCAAAAATAATGAAGCTTCATTGTTGGTAACTAAATACATATTGAGAAAAAGAGAAAGATAAAAGTTCAGATTTAAGTTATAGTCTTCTTCCGATTATTTTTTTTACCACAATTAGCCATTTAAAGTTAGACATTAGATGTTTATATTTTCTTCATGAAAGGCATCATTTTTTTTTCGGGCAGAAAAGTCCAAGAAAGGGGTTAGCCATTTTACACAGATCGCGTTTTTGTTTAACTATATATGGCCATGCAACTCATGAACTTCAATGTTAAGCTGTAGGAATTGATCAAGGTTAACCACCGGTTAGTCATCTTTTTTTTAACTTTGCAAAGTTTATGTAACGTAACTGAGTTGAGGTTGAGAATTCTACGAACAAAACATATTTTAGTTCTTATTTCACTTATGAATACATAATATATATAGACTGCCAGTCTGGAGAAAATGCTAAGGTACCTAAATACTTATTGTCGTTTTTTGATCTGTATTAAATAAAGCAAGTTTTTTTTATGTAAGAGGGGCCAACGAGCGTGCGGGTCACTTGATGGTATGTAATCACCGCCGCCCATAGACACCCGCATCACAAGGGGTATCACAGGTGCGTTGCCGGTATTTTAAGAGATTGATTATTATTCATTTTTTAATTGATAGTCTTTTTAAGTACTTGAAACAAAATCAAAAAGATCTGAATAAAAACTGGACCAGATTATTAAGGAACGATTGAATAAATCGGTGACATCACCGGGTTGAACAGTTATTGCGATGTGTAATCCAGTATGCCAGAATCGTGACTCATACAATGTTGCAGTTGGTATGATCAACATCCGAGGTAACGAATCCCACTTCAACCCATAAATCTAAGGGCTCACAGTTTTGTTTCATAAGTTTCATAACATAGGAATTTACATGATGTTAATGTAGCGCCTGAACAGAGATATTGTCGAACTTGTTACTTTTACTAATTTTGTTTTGTTGGGTTCAGCCCAAACCCCAATTGTAAGAATTTTAAATAACAATCATGGATGTCATCGAGATATACGAGTATGTATTGAGTTATCTCACTAATGTTATAAACGTGAAAGTTTGTAGTCTGTTTGTTTGTGATCCGCTGAACCACTTCAGATGAAATTCGGTATACAGATAGTTTGAGACCCGAAGAAGGACATAGGATATTTTGCAGTGGACAACAATCGTGAATAAAGAATTTATTTTTAACGTTATACCGTAAGAGTTTTGTTTGTGCTTTGTTCTGAGAAATATTAACTAGGTACAGTCATCACCCTTATTAAATTCATCTTGAAGACCGCAGTCGTAGCCCTGACTCTTTACTGTTTCTTAATTTAAATTCAAATATTTAAGTAATTAGGTATCCGTAGCTTCGTTCCTCATTTTATATTCATATAACTAAGGGACATTGTTGACTTCAATTAAATATAGTATTTATACAGTTTTATAAAAGTTGTGACCTAAAGTTTAAGAATATAATGTTTGTTCATGAAACTTAATTCATTTTATATGAGGTCAATTTCCTAGGCAATTTGTTAATCAATTTTGACAAGCAATTCAATAGATACTTACGCTTATTGGTAAGTGGCTTTTTAGATTACTATTTAGTTTAGTTTAATTCAACGTAAAATACGACGCGTACCTAGACACTTGCTTAATTTTTCGCATAGGTACCTAATCACTTGATTTGCAACGGTAGTTCTAAATTCATAGTTTTTTCGCCATTGATTGCAATTGCAACATACTTATAGGTACCTACTACGTTAATGAAAACAGTAATCAGTGACTAAACAAAGGTGAGAAAGGCAAAGTCTTGTAAATGAGCTGCTGTTGATTCAACTTTGTTCCATATACGGTGCTAATTCGGCAATAGGTCATGGACCCCAATACTTCTTTATAGTTTTGAGTGGAGTTGATTTAATGATGTTTTTTTTTCTAATTAAGCCGGTTTTCGCATTATCCTGCCTGATGCTAGTTTTTTACTGCTTGTACAACTAATAATTAGTAAAATACAGCGTCAAGTACGAGTCGTACTCGCATATTTACCGTGGGTTCGGTAGAAATGTGTCTACCTACATATAACTAAGAATTAACGAATTTGAGTATTTGATATTAATTTCAGTTTGAAATAGCTCTACGCGTTCCTGGGAAAAAATATCTCGACAGACGGACAGATGAGAAACAAAGTGAGGGTTCCGTTTTTGCCAACTAAGGCACGGAACGGGACCCTCAAAAACAAGTAATAAGAGTAGTGGGTGGTAAATAACGAATAATAAAATGACATATACATATGTAACCACTTAAACAGAAAGTACGGGATTGTTGTGGATGCTGTTTTCTAAGTAAGTGTTCACAACGCCTTATCGAGCGACTCCGTGTATGGAGAGCCAGGAACAAACCTCACCGACAAGCTCTCACGTATTACAAGTATGTCACCGAGAATCTCTTTGGAGTGGGTACCTAACCAGCTATACTATACAGTGGCGTAGCTATCGTATGGCCAGCAGCACTAGGGCCCCGGAGCTCAGGGGGCCCTGTAACCTAAGCTTTGTAAAAAGAGGCGCATAAAAAAAAAATCTCGTGAGCCATTTTTAAAAAAAAATTTTGACAGCCAATATAAGTTCAAGCTACGTGGAAAGAGGGGGTGAGGCCCGATTCTTTCTCTACGCACCGGAGCCCTTGTCCACCTAGCTATTTCTGCTTCGTTTCTAATGGCAAAAAATGTGAGAAAAAAACTAAATCTAGATTTAATCTTTAAATTTGGTTTAAGCTTAACGGTTACATACTTTTTAACAGTACTTTGACCCAGTGAAGGGTAATTTTGGCCCAAATAAAAACCACATGTAGAAGGGTCTAATAAAAACACTAAAGCGTGGTTGGTCAGCTAAAACTAACCACATGGCAATTATTATAAATGCGAAAGTTTGTAAGTCTGTTTGTTTGTTTGATACTTCATCACGTCTAAACCATTGGATCGATTTATATGAAATACGCTATACAGATAGGATGAGTCCTGGAGATGGACATAGGATAGTTTTTATTCTGGAAAATTGCATAGTTCCCGCGGGATAGCGATAAACGAATTCTACGCGAACGGAGTCGCGGGTAACGGCTAGTATGTTATAAATTTAATGCAATAAAAAAGTTAATATCAATGGGAAATAACCCTTTAAGGCTAAAGTACCCGATCTTACGCTACGTAACTGTAACTTTAAATTTACATACTTAGGCATTTTTTATTTCAGCTAGTGGCCATAAGATTAATAAGTCTACTAACAGTTTTAATTGTGAATTATCTTTTTTACGTATTTCTAATAGAAAGAACTGCATGTGACATTGTGAAGTGTGTACCTACTTTAGTTATTTGGGGATTCCAATCCGTTGTTTGTTTTGCTGTTACAAGTGTTTCCGCTGTCCCAGAATATTAAGTACCTATTATAATACCAATAGGTGCCTAATACCAACGTAGGTAAATATAAACAAACACACATACAAATATATTTATGTTTCGTATTCAAAAAGAACGCTAACGGCAACAGTAATAACTAGAAAATATCGAAAACAAATTGAAGAAAGAATTTTAAAATATCAAAGTAGTCAGATCGTCTCAAACTTTTTTCGTTGCAAGTTAAAAACTTTTTATGTTGTTGTTTTTCTTTTTACGAATTGAAAACGTTTCAGTAATAAATTATATTTAAGTAGCCGTCTTTACTTGGTATTCTCCTAAAATGGTCTGTGAGCCCAAGTAGGTACGAAGAGTGTAGGTCGTTGTTTACAAGAGCCCGGAACACCGAGGCTGTTGGCGATGGCGTCCCACACTACAAAACAGGTCCATATCCATATAGCACACGGTACAATTGGTTTGGTTTTAAGCAATTTGAAAGCTTTTTTTTATTAAAAAAAATATCACTTTGGAAAAACGTTGTTTTGAGGCGCTACAGTCGCGCTATAAATGTATAAGCAGCCCGGATATTGATATTACTCATTTACTGTAGGTCGGATATACTACTCACTGAATTCAGATTATTTTAAATACTTATTTTTTTTGTCAAATTTTAATGTCATTCCACGTAATCGTATTGGCAATGTGGCCACGACGATTAAAATCAATTGAAAGTTTTTGATCAATGACATTAATTATACGACTGCTCAATGAATAAAAGTGTATTATTTTATACCTAGATCTAATTAGAAGTGCAGAAACTCTGGGTGCATTAAGTCCACTAAACTATATTAAAAAAAAATTGTAAACTATGTAAAATGTTAACACAATATTTATTATTACCCATCACATGTGTGTCAATGCTACGGTTAAATGACGAGGCGGATGTCGCAGAAATAGATTCTAAACACTGCTCCGCGTCTTCGTTTTGTGTACCTCCGTACGCGCGAAAACAATACTAGTCGTTTTTTACTCCGTTAAACCTACTACTTAAGTAGGTACGTACTTGATTGTATACGTATGGACCAATATAGTATAATAATAAAGCACGTGGCTACCATAAACACCAGCACCATGCCGTAATCTTTACCTACTAGATTCTAAGTATATGAAAATAAAATTACATGATGCTAGATATAGTGCAGATATCGACATAAATCCCTTCGTTATTGCCATCATTTACTGGTTTTTAATGGATTTACGTTCCCTTAATAATTATAATGTTATTTTCGGCATCTTCGCTTTACGCTCACCTGCGTGAGAGGATCAGAGATGCTGCGTCTTAAAACATTATTAAAATATAAATAACTTACAACTCACACCGCTCAAGGTAAGGACGCGGACAAATGTATTTTCCAAGTAAACCAAGGTCTTGCCTTATGTAAACAAAATGATCATTATAAAACAACAGCCGTTTAAGTTTCTTATCTTAATAATGAACGTTAATAAATAGTCACCTTTTCTTCCGATGGGAAGTCAAAGCTTTTCTAAAAACTTGACACTTTTCTGGACACTTTTTAAATTCACACTCTTCAAACGCAGTCGGGAATTAATGAAACAAATAATAATCGAATTATAAATGCGCGCGGAAGCGTAAACTAAGAAAAGAAGCGATATACTCGTTCTACAAAGATCGTGTGACTAGTGTAGGGTGAGACGCGAGTGAACCGAGTAGCGTCAAGTCAACGTCAACAGCTAGCATCAACTCGCGGCATTTCTGCCCGCGGGCCCGTGTGCACTGACGCACGACCATGACGATGACGCTGACCGCTGACATAATCGCGGTGGTATTCTGGAACCGCTCTTTGTTATTCCTTATGATTCGTGTTAATAAGTAACTGGGGCGTGATAGAGTCATTTTATGGTAATCCCTGTGACAGTATGTAAAATTTCTATCGTCTTTTTCTTATTGACAAGTGATTAGTATTAAAGGTATTATTGTTAAAGTGACTCTAACATAAACATCTAGCGTCAGTTAGTCTATCAACTCAACATAAAAGTAGTACCTAGAGCAGTATTATGAAATTATGTACCTACTTAAAAACTTTGTTTAGGAATGAAGGGTACCTGTATTGTTTAAAAAGTTAGTTGATTATTGAAGAAATAAGGACAAGTCATAAAAAAATAAATTTAAATAGCTCATAGAAACAGTTGTTCCAACGAAAAAAGCGCCTTACACTTTGGTTTGAGCAACCAAATTAATAATGAAGAGTTGCCTCTACTGAATCTTGCTTCGCGCTCGGATTATTTAGAAGAGTAGAGAGTCCTTGTTAGCTTAAAATATTATGACGAATTCGCGACTGTTTTATTCCAATATATTTCTTAAATTAGAAAGAGAAAACGAAAAAGGAGAAGAGAAATATAGGTACAAGGTACAATACAATACAAAAACTCTTTATTATTATACACCAGAAATAGTAAGCGATACAGAAAAACAGGTACACAGAGAAAATTACAAGGTAAGCAATAGACGGCCTTATCGCTTAATAGCGATCTCTTCCAGGCAACCTTTTTACAGAAAGAAGGAAGGACTAGTTTGCAGCACTACTAGATACTAGGTACTTAGATGCTGCAAAATAAAATCGAAACGCTTGACGACTGTGAGGCGATTATTTATTTATTTTATATGACTATTTACTCCATATTTTTAAACTTTGGTACATTAAGATATTTTAATTATGACTGCTGTCTGCAATATCATCTTTTTAAGTATTGTTTATAGTTGTTGTTTCTGTAACACACCCGGTGCCCGGTACCTATATCGAAATTTTGTTATTTATATATTAAATAGTCTAATACCACCTATACCTGATATTATTTCAGTTCTATCATAAAAATGAAACTCCTGCTGACGAGTACTTCCAGGGACGAATGTTTGCCCGTTAGGGCTCTACTAGTCCGCGAGCCTACAGATTTCCATGACTACGTCTCTTTCGGGCAATAACTTGTAAAGTTGTATGTATCTTTTATCTCCGTGAACGTCAACTGTAGTTCCGTAGGTGAGTTCAGCAGCGGCAACCTCCAAAATACGTAGACGTATTTTCCACCAGTTTAGCTGACTTTTTCTTCAGGATATAGGGATAGCCATAATTTGTCAAATTTTGAACCGAGAGGAAAAAATGAAAATATTAATCTTATCTTTAATTTATTTTCACTTTTATATCACCAGCAGCAGATGTTGGGCAGCTGATTTTTTTGTTCTAGATATTGGATTCGCTATAATTGTACAAGTATTACAAATTTCAAATCGTGAGGAAAGGGCAAAAAATCTCCTAGTCTGGGAGGCTGCCGCTGCTGAACCCATCCACCTACACGTCAACGCAGCTGACGTTCATGGGGCTGCATGAACAACTCTCTCGCCCGAGAGGAAACGATTGACAAAGTTTGTACAGTCGAGTACACGTACTTCTGGGCAAAAACTCAATCATAAATATCTGAGTACGCTTCTATGCCGTTAACAATAGAGCCATGTTCACATATTTTTGATAAAATTTTTACTCAAAAGTATAAGAACTCGATTGTACATAGGTAGGTACATACCTGGCTCGCGGACTATACCGTCGTCACTGCCGCAAATTAATTTGCAAAGGTCAGTAGAAGAAGGAAGACCTGGCACGCTATTGGATATAGGTAAATGACGTAGTAGTTTCATAACAGAGTAGGTTGGTAATAGCACTGAATTCATTTAATTTTTCAACTATCTGTCAATCTGTCAATGTCAAAGTATACACAATCTAGTGAGACCGCTTCATAATAATAAATAAAAGTACACAAAAACAAATCATTAAAATGAAGTGAAATTCATTTTGCAGTGGGTTGTAAAATAGTACAAACAGAATGTCCTAGCGCTTTAACCATGTCTTCTGCACCATTTCACAACCATACATTGTATTGACTATAGCCTTGAAATAGTTAATTGTAGTAAAATGATAAACATCCTCTCATATTTCGGCATGAACATGCAGTCGGAGGTGTGTCTGTGGACGCTACTGGGTCTCGTGAGCACCATATTCGACGCGACGCTATTCAAAGTTAATGCTAACTTAAAACAGGTAAGTACCTATCTGATCAATATGAATTCAGACAAAACATACTTTTCGATTTCATGCTCGTAAAGTTGGTATGTATGCTAGATTTAAGCGACATAAAATGACTTTTTATGCTCTCATCACAAACAAAACAATTTCTTTATTTTTTTAAATAATTTTTAATTTATATAATGAATAAAAAAGTAAATATAACTAATATTTATAATTATATTAGCAATGCATGAAAATAAAAGGGGCCTAGTAAATGAACAATTAATTCTACTGTTGTTATTTCATCTCCTCGCAATCGAAGTGAAAAGCAGTACACTCAAATCGAGCACTAAACCCATTTTTCTCTCGACGGTTCTATCCACCCTCACCGTACCGGCACGTCTCGGGTAAAATGGCTTAATTTATGCTCTTGTTGTACAATCTACTATTGTTATGCTTTCTTTCATAGTTAAGACAATCGGGTAGTTTCCTGGATAAAAATATTATTAGTTTTTTTGTCAATCGTACAAAAAATTACAAAGTTGAAAAGCGTCAAAGTTTGGGAGTGGGGCCCGTGTCGTCACACCGTGCGACATTTTTCAGGACGGCGTGACGTCACGTCATGTGGAACTTTAACTGGCTATAGCTTCATCATTGTTTGTAATTGGCGAAAGAAAAAATATACGTCCATATTTTCTGATAATGTAACTGACGGACTAAGGTAATTACAATTTTTGAGTTCGCTTGCTATAGCTATTGTAATTATATAAATATCTTGTTTAGAAAAAAAAATACTTTCTGCCAAGTTTCTTGTGGCGTATAATTTTTGGCAATGGTGGTCTTTCCGAAATCATGTCGAAAAAGTGACATGTAAAAGAGCCCTTTGCGGCTTGCTTACAGAATAAACGTTTTGATTTAGATTTTTTGAAACACTTATTTATTCAGAGCTTCGTTCAATATCTACAAATATTATTGTCTTTTGATTTTGCCTTGTAGAATTTGTCATTGCTCCAAGGGGTAGCAGACCTGAGTATTTGATATTTTAATATCACCTTGACGCTCTCGAGAAATAGTTATTTGTGCAACAAGAGAGCAAAGTTGTTTTTTGTTGCGAGTGTTGATTTTGAATCCCGAGTAAGCGAAGGATTCTATAATTGAATCACGAGCGTCAGCGAGTTAAGAAACAAAATTATAATAATCACGTTTAAAACCATAAAAAAGTGTCCAGTAGATACAATACAAAACCTCATACTCATAACATGCATTGTAATTTGAATAACTTCTTGTACTAATGTCACACCCATTTTTAGGGTTCGGGAGCCAAAATGGCAAAAACGGAACCCTTATAGTTTCGCCATGTCTGTCTGTCTGTCTGTCTGTCCGTCCGCGGCTTTGCTCAGGGACTATCAATGCTAGAAAGCATTTGCACGGATATATAAGTAAACTATGCCGACAAAATGGTACAATTAAAAATTCTAAAATAATTTTTTTTAGCGTACCTCCCATAGACGTAAAGTGGAGGTGATTTTTTTTTCTCATCCAACCCTATAGTGTGGGATATGTGTATCGTTGGATAGGTCTTTTAAAACCATTAGGGGGTTGCTAAGACGATTTTTCGATTCAGTGATATGTTTGCGAAATATTCAACTTTAAAGTGCAAATTTTCATAAAAATCGAGCGTCCCCCCCCCCTCTAAAATCTAAACCGGTGAGTGGAAAAATTGGAAAAAAATCAGGATGGTAGTAAGTATATTAAACTTTCAAGGAAAACTATAACGGCTAAGTTTGCTTTAGAATTATTAGTAGTTTATGAGTAAATAGCAGCCTAAGGTATAAAATATACCTAAACTTGGAAGATTCCGTATAAAATAAGAAATCCTTAGAAAATTATTACTTAATTTTTTCGCAATGGCTACGGAACCCTATTTTGGGCGTGTCCGACACGCTCTTGGCCGGTTTTTTAATATTGCAAAAAGCCTCATCTTGGGGTCATTAAAAAGGTTGAACAATAAACGTATAATTTATTATAAATGTTATAAAACCTTTAAATTTGAATTTTATTAAGATTTACAAATTGAATTATCATAAACATAAATAGATTTGTTAAAAATTCATTCAATTTAACAAATATTTATTCCAACTGTAGAGGCAGTACCTGTACGGAATTCTTTTATAAAAAAAAAAACAAGAGAAGCGGCTTTCGTGCAACGAGGTTGCATAATATTAAAAGATAGGGAAAATTTACATTTCGGAAATATTTCGTTGTCATGTAATTTATTAGGTATCGATATATTTATTATACCAAAAATTTAATTTAAGATTGTAATCAACGCATTTGATCTTATCTCTCGCTTTTTTCGTGTTGAAGTGAAATGGCAGATCAAAGTAAAGTTCAAATCCTCTTTGGTTCAAATATTTCGAAATCAGTGAGTAGACTCAACGCTGTAGGTACTCAGCATTAAAAAAAATTAAAAAGTTACTTTGTCTCACGGAGTGAGCAAAATGCGATTTTGCTGACTGATTTCTCATAGCAAAACCTGCCTGTTTGAGGTGCTGAGGTGAAAAAGTATCTTGCCAGACAGACGGACGGACATTTAACGCTAAAGATTTAACTAAAACTGCTGGTGTTTTTACTAGGTATGGCAGATGCGCATGCCAGCAGAGTTGTCGATGCCGGTGCAGCGAGCGCTGCGCACCATGATTTCCGGTGTCATGCTTGTCCAGTGCTTCACAGTCTATGTTTACCTCGCTACGTACATTGTTTTGCTGTATCCTGTATTTCTGGTACCATTTCTTATATTTATCAAATTATCAGCTTTTTAGTCAGTCATTGGGGTGGATATGGATATCTTATTTTATTACTTTATGACAAGAAACATGAAAGGGCGAGAAGAAATTCAAAGCACGAGAAAATCAAAAAGTCTGACTCATACCATACACCCAATAATAACGGTATGGTTAATTATCATGTCACAACGGAAAACTTTCATAATAACTTCAACTATCGGCGTTAAGGTGTCCAATTTTCTTAACTCCATCCAAATATTGTCTTAATCACATTAGCATTAGAACATTAGTACCTAGGTAAAGCTTAGGTAAAGCTTTTTTAAGAGGTGCAGGTTATTATTTTTTCAATAATCATGATCCTGAAAAAGGAGGAACGGCAGCTCCATTCTGTTCCTATCATTTAGTGGAAATATTGTTTTGTGATCGAACTACCGTTTCTAGCTCTGTAGAACCAGGACTACTTATTGAAACAAATCTGCTTCTCTTCAAAAAACTTTACTTTGCCAATGGACCTTCTAAGCGTCTTAATTTCTTCTACTGCTTTGGTTTCAGAGGCAAATAAACAAATTAAGTACTTATTTAGTGTATATGTTGTTACGTCATGTCCATGAAGACTGTCCTTACTATACATGAATGTATATCACATGTCGCGCTGGTGTAACCAGGAGGAGCGTCCGACCCTTGTGCTGCCTTGGCTCCTGCTGGCAGCTATTCGCAAGTTGCTCTGCGAGTTGCTGAGCCTGGCTTTGGGTCTGGCCACCTGTCTCCTGGTGGGACCAGCTCGGCCGCCTTGTATAAAATTCGTGGTGATCAAAATTATCTCCATTATGCCTGCTTTTTACATGTGGATGCTTGTGTTGAGGTAAACGCAAGATACTTAATTTTTATGTGTAAGTAGATTTGCTGCCTTTAGTATAGTAGTAGTGTAGTAGTAGTTTAGCAGTGTTGAGAGTTAATTTCTTAGATAATTTAATTACACCTATTCAGTGATATAAAATGGAAAGGAAAAATGAGAATGTATTAATGAAACCAAACCATAACCAAAGTTACACGAAGGAAGGTTATGAATTTCTTATACATAAGAATGCAAGATACCTAAACTGTATCAATGGGGCCTCCTCTAGCTTCTGACTGTATCACGAGATCAGCTCGATGCTACCATTATTATACCAAATTTCGTGTCAATACCACAATAAGGTACGTGGGAGAAAATCAGTTTCATAGTTACAGGTGAAGCTTATATTATGTTAAAAAGGCATTGACGATTGAGCTGCTCACTTATTTAAAGATGCTGATAAACTTCAGCATTCTAACGAGCGTTCTAGCAAACATACAAACAAAACCACGGTAAATTTGAGTCTTTTTCCGAACATACATCCGACATCATCGTGAATCCTTGAATGAATAAGGCTTTGACGAGCATTTTCTAGAGCTTCCCTATAATGATCGTGCTAGTAGCCTGGTCATTCTACAGTTTTTTTGGAAATAATTCGATATAAGGCTAATTTTTTGTATACTGCTTTTACGTGTAATTTTAAGAACCTATATTTTCGAATTCACCAAAATTTGGTTGTGGAAGATGACAAAAAAAAAATACTCTAAAATAGGTGTTTTTTTGAGCAAAAATGTATTTCACTAAATTTAATGTCAAAATGTGTTTGAATAATTCAGTTTTTAGACCCGCAAGCTGAATCCACCAATATATCTAACAGGAAATAGAAAAAAAACACTAAAGTGATTATTTTGTAATACGTCTAATTTCTATTAGGGAAAAAAAATTAAGTCACATATTAACAAGAAATTGGATTTTAAATAATTATTATTTAAAATTCAACAATAGATATGATTAGAAATTACGTATTTTGTTAAACCGATATAATATAAGCAGCAAAAATAAGTACAAAAAGTCTCAAAGCACGTTAAAAAGACACACCTAAACCTTAATTATACTTACCTAAAAGGTAACCACTATTGTAATTATTTTTTAATTTTGAAAATATGAACCCTTTTTTAAGTTCTTTTATAAGTGGATTTATATGTGTTCGAAAGAACATAAATAAAACTAGTTAATTGTGAAGTAAATGAGCTAAGTATAGCAATTTCGCCTGATTTTTACACAATTTATAAATATTCTTTTTTATAAAATTTTACTGTCGCAGTTATAAATTTTCGTGGATTACTGAAGAATATATTTGCAAATTAGCTGACCTAATTTTTAATGCAAAAAATTGCTTATTAGAATTAATGTTGATTTTACTTAGAGCGAAGGTTAGGTGACTGGGGTATAGGCTCTATTTGTTGTTCAGTTCGACAAATTTCAAAATGGCGGATACTCGTTGTTCTGTTACAAGCGAATGCTCAAGTTTATCAGGACCTTAATGGTGATTTTCCACAGGCGAGGCGAGATGAGAATTGAAATTCGTATGCATTCTCGCGCGCATACAAATTTCAAATCTCGTCTCCCCTCGTCTCGTCTCATCTCGCCGGTGGAAAATCACTTTAAGAATGTGAATAATTCTTCTAATCTATATTGTCATATCAAATCCAACAGTTATTACCACGCATTAAAAGTGGCAGCTGCATTCAAGACCTTCCGAGCAGCAGTGCCGTCCAACGACCTAGACTATGGGCTTGAGCTGGCCATCCGCAGACGACGCACCAAGTCCTTATTCGGCGAGGCTCTGGTCCGGAGTCACCTTATGTCCAATTTGTAAGTACAAATTAAACTGTATATTTTTATGTTTAGTAGGTACCTTTACTTGCCTCTTAATAGTATCTGCCTCTACTGAACGAACATTCTCTTGTTAACCTTTCTTTTTATTTACATCGAAATTCTCCTACAAAGTATACAATACTTTAATGCCAGTAAAAAAAATCGTAAGAAAGGTTTTTTTAACAAATAAATAATTTAAATTTAAACCTTAGATACCCCAACTATCTTTTTAGGGTTCCGTAGCCAAAATGGCAAAAACGGAACCCTTTTAGTTTCACCATGTCTGTCTATCATTCTGTCCGTCTGTCCGCGGCTTAGCTCTAGAAGCTAAATCGTTCGTTTGAAAAATTTGAAAAAAATAAATGATGGTAGTGACTATATCAAAATAAGGAAAACTATAACGGTTAAAGTTATAAAAAATATATATAAATTTGGAAGATTCGGTACACGCTCTTGAATGGTTTTTATTTTAAGATGATTTAATCACCGTCACATGGGCATGCCCAACGAGTGAAAATTTTATTCACTGTTCATTGCTTTACTGTTATACAATAGTTCATGTAGTAACGAAACGGTCAAGCAATTTTGACTAAGGTGTAGAATTTGTGAAATTAGGGCTTGTAGAGTTAGTGTAGAGTTAAAAGCTTGGCTCTACAGAGATTTGATACGTTTTTGACAGTGCGAGCCATATGGTCTCGTGTTGGCGACATTTTACATGAAAATTTTTTTGATGGGATTTAACTTTGTATACCGGGTGTGGCCTGTAATACGAGCAAAAAATTAAATCATTTTATGGTATAGGGGGCAAACGAGTAGGCGGATCGCCTGATGGTAAGCGATTACCGTTGCCCATGGACACCTGCAACACCAGAAGAGTTACAAGTGCGTTGCCGGCCTTTAAGGTAGGAGTACGCTCTAGTAAACATAGATCGTCCTCGTCAAACTAAACAACATTAGTTCAGCGACTTTTAAAAATAATGGAGTCTTTGAATTTTCCTTTTTTCATACAAATTAAATACTGCTATCAAAGTACGCCATCCTAGAACACAACTGACGTTGCCTGTCACGCTACAAACATCAAACATTTTGCTTTACATTGCTTCTTCGAATAAACATAAAAGTGTAATAAAAATTAAAAAACTATTTTTTTTAAAAGTCGCTGAACTAATGTAGTTCAGTTTGAGGAGTATGATCTATGTTTTAATTATTTGCTCATATTACAGGCCACACCCGGTATTGAAAGCTGGGTTTTACAGGTATATAGGTACTTGATTTCATTTAACACAAAAATTTAACGGTGACTTTCACACATATTTTAACTACTTAGTTTATAATGAAACGAAGATTTCACTAAAATTTGTATTTACTTCTATATTTAAAACTAGGAATGATTAATAATATTGCAAGTTATTTTTTTTTATGTTTACTTCCGACAATGGATTATTAAAAAAACTAGCGCGAGTGTGACCATTAATTTTTAATGTTATACAGTGTTACCGGCAGCCAAGCTTTTTAAGGCAGGTTAAAGTAATGTATGTTTGTCTGTAACTTAAACATGACATTAATTTAATTAATAAAACCAAATTCAGATTTTGTTAACTTTTTAACAAAATTATACTCGTAATTGCCAGCAAAGTAAATTGACAGGTAACTGTAAATGACAGCCGATATATAATTTGATTATTACTTGTCAATTTACTTTGCTTTGCTGGCAATTATAATTTTGTTAGAAAGTTAACGAAGTCTCAACTTTAGTTTATTAATTAAATTAATGTGTATGGTTTAATTACAGAAACACGTTACTGTATATAACCTCCCTTAAAAAAAGCCTGGCTGCCGGTAACACACTGTATGAAACGAATTAACAGAAGGTATTAAAAATATATCTATGATTTTTCAGATATTCAGATAAACAAATAAATATAGCTGGAAATATAGCTATATCTAAAGAAAATAATAATTTTTCACCTAATGATTTAGGATCAACCGATACAAAGAAGAGCGTTAAATTAGATATTGAAAATAAAGAAAACACATTTTACGAAAATCAAACAGCGGTTGATCTAAATGAAACTGTCAATAATATTAATGAAGTCGTCCAGGCCTACAGCATTCCAAATAGATTACCGTCTGATTTAGGAACTTACGAAGATTGGTTTGGCAATGAAATAATTGTCCCTCGAAATACTGACCGAATCAATGAGCAATTCGGTCTGATGTTGTTACGAATAAGTGCTTTTCTTCAGACAGAAAAAAACGGTCCTAATCAAATATTTGAAGCTGCCTCAATGTTATCCGTATCTGAATCTCAAGTTAAAAATCTTAACTGTCCAAGTCTGACCGATGAAGCTACAGATACTCCCCCGTTAGTTGCAAGCAAGAAAAGTAATATAGCATCGTATCTAAGAGACTACCCGGACATATTTATGAAAAAAAATGATTCACAATTACAGCATAAGTTGGACTCTATAAGGGTAGTTCATAGTCAAATTGAAGGTAAAAGCAATGAGAGAACTCACAACGAACAGCGGCAAGCAGTACGTATTAATTCCGGAGGTAACGTTACTTTAGACTTAGAACGACCATTAAGTGAGAAAAAGTCAGGTACAAAGCATACGCATGCAAGAAAACAAAAAAAAAAGAAAACAGATAATTTAAAACATATGGAGAATACTAAAAATGAATTAGAAAGCGTTGATAACTCGGGAGAGACATCAAAACGGCAAAACAGTGCGGAAGCCCTTAAAGAAGGCTCAAGCTCGCCTCCGATTTCTTCAGCTAGTAGTTTGACTTCAACTATTGACAGAATAAAAAGTAGTCTGACAAAAGCAAAGTCATCAAGAAAACGTAAAGATAAAAATGCACCGTCGTCGAGCCACATTGGTTCGACTAGTACTTCTAGTGGAGAAAGTGAGGAAAAAGGTGTTTAGAGGATATAACTTAAACGAGGGAATATTTTATAATATCCCATGACAGTACATATTTATTTTTATTAAGTATCAAAAGTTACAAACAGTTTCTTCTATAGCTATTGCTGGATTTAAATATAACACTCTGTAGTTATATTCATCTGGGTTTATCAAATTAAATTGGTAAAATGGAAGTTTGTTTGTTATTATCCAGGCCATCTGTGGTACTTCATGATCAATACGTAAATCATTGGGAAACACCAATGTTCTGTTACTTTGTGCGATAATACCGAGGTTAGCATTTGAATACGGTTTACGCGTATCCCAGCAACCAATACTATCTTTGGAAACCAGATTAAATATCATTACACCATTGCGGTCAACAGCAGCAGCAGAGACCTGACCAATAGGGCCTCGGTTCTCGCCGAGGAGTTTGAATTCACCTTCAGCGTTGTCGACACGCGAAGAATTTCTTATCACCGAAGTGCTTACAACAAATTCCAAATTGCTAGACATGGAATGGTAATACAAAGGTCTATCCCCCTGGTGAAATTTCCCCAAAGACATTCCGAAAATACCATCACTCCATTGGTAATTAACTCCATGTAAAGTATAATTCGACAGTAAAGGTTCAGGATAAAAAGTATAGTGATTGAATCTCCAAAACGAAGCATCGGCGGCTCTAAACACAATAAGCCCAAAGCGCCTGGCATCGGCAATGTAGACATGGAGATCTCTGCACCTTGCATCTCTGGAGTCTACAACAATATTAGTAATCAGAGAATTCTGAAGAACATGTTCTGCTGGGATTGGGTAGCGTGCTATTACTGCATTTGTTTCAAGATCAACAGCATAAATAGTTGGTGGGCAGAGCTGGCGTGGCGTCTCGAACGCTTCGACTTGTCCGGAGTCAAGGATCCACATCACACCGCAGTGATCTACGTTCATCCGGAAAATGGAGGTAAAACCAGTACAATTCTCTGTAAAGATAAAAATTAAACTTAAATTAAACTGATAGTGTCTTTTCCAACCTCGACATTGGCGGAATCATCGATAGTAACTTATCGATGGAGCTATACTTTCAATAATTGAATTGAATTGAAACTTTAATTAACTAGACAAATTAAAAATAAGGAGGTCAGAGCTTTCCAATAGAATAGAACATACTCTTGTGTATCCTGTGATAGTTTTCTATTTTTTTTAGGATTAATAGAATAAAATGTTGTAGGTTTCATTTCAAATACTTAATTCGTGATTTTAACTTGGTGAAACGTTGCCATACAGTTTAAACTTTTAAGCAGTCCCATAAATTATGGGACTGCCTACTTAAAATTTGTTACTTGTTTAAAAATAATTACCTGCGTTATGCCATTCCCAATCGGGGTATGGTTTTAGAGGCGGCGAGTCTGTGGCGGGTACGACGGGCAAGGCTGACAAAGACGCTGGTACGCCTTTCTTCCACCGAGGCGTGCTAATGAAAACACGGTCTTTCCAACGTTCAACGCCCAGAATTATTACGTTTGGTTGAATGAATTTCCTGCAAAAAAGTAGTCTTGCTATGTATCGTTGCGTTTACAGATTGAATTACGTTTTATTTATAATTTGATAGGCTTAGAGCGGTAATACTGGCCTGGCTGTCTGCCTATCTAGTTCTATAACACTTTACATTGTGATTTTGTCACTTATACCATACTATAACTAGTTTTTCATTAAAGATTTTCCTTATATTATGGAACAACACGATTTAGAATTAGGTGATGGCACCGAACCAATAATGAAAATTGTTTCGTTAACCCAAATTTTAATTTTAAGAGACGGATCCTAGTTTATTAAACTAAATGAATGATGAGCTGTAAGACATTGAATCCTTGTTGTCCACTACTGCATGGGTAATACTGTGTTTTATTAAACACATATATGGACATATTTGTCCATGATTGATTGGTGCCGTCATTTTTATTTATTTATTTATTTATTGTACACACACTTACATCTATCATTACAGGCTTGACCTAATGCGACAAAGTCATGGTGAATAGATCCAAATTTTCGTAAAAAATATATTTTATATACTATGCTACGCTGTAACTATATGTTTAAGTAATCGATATGGATAGTAATAACTGCTTATTGCCAAATTAATTGTCCTGCTTGACAATGAGCCAGCCAATCAGCGTGCAGCAATCAGTACGGTGGATGCGCGAATTTCTTCTTTTTATTTATGATATTTCCACTATACTGATTAATTCGTTTATTAATAAGTATGTCAATCATCAAACACTAATTAGTTACTATACATTTCAAATGTAGTCAAGTTCGTAAACTTTTGAGCAAAAATTTAATCAAAAATATCTGAACACGCTTCTACGTCGTTAACAATAGAGCCGTGTTCACATATTTTTGATCAACATTTGCTCAGAAATTTAAGAACATGACTTTACTTACTAATATTAACTGTTATTTTACATTCAAATCATTTAATTCGTGACCCCAAATAAGCCCGCTTGGTTAATGAATAATGACATAAATATGTATTGTTTTTAGGCATTGCGATAAGTATCAGCATTATCATATAGGTTTCTAAATGGGCCACGTACAGTCACCTGCATTAATATCTGCTACAGCGGAGCGTGCAAAAATATCTGACACGTCACCGGGTCTAGAAATAGAGTCGTATCAAGGTCGTATTAGATGTTTATGCACGCTTTATTGCGTCAGATATTGGTGCTTGTGACTGTACCTACGCGTTTTAAAATAATAAAAAAATTACCCTGAATTAATAGCAGCTTGTCTATCCTGCGGGCTGGGATACTCAAAATCTATTTGTTTCCATCTGTACAAGGTGCCTATCGCTTTACTTCGAGCAGCAGTTATGTTGCCGTGGTTACCGACAGCAAAGCATGTCAGTATAAGAACGATAACTAATGATACCTTCATCTGAAATCAAAGAAAAATTTATCCATATTAGTACAAGTAAGCACCAATATTTAATTGATTTAATAATACATTTGACAAAAATGGGAAAAAAGGGAAAACAATTGAGGGAGGAGAGGAAGAAGAATCTAAGACCGAGATTCTATTATTGGTAATAGTTTATTATTTGGAAACAATCAGACTCTAGCTATAGGTATTACAATTAGGTATTTAGATTTACGGTTTCTTGAAGAAAAATATTGGAAGGAACTTTACTTAGAACCGGATCATATCAGGAACCCAAAAAGCTGGCGGAAGAAATGGATAAGTGACAATTACTCCACCAAAAAGAAGGCAATTCTAAAATGCTGTTAATGATAATGTGGTTATAATAAGGCACAGATGTTCTTCACTGGCTATGTTAAAAAACTTAATTTATGATTGAAAAAGCCTGCATTTTAGAAAAAAAATCTCAACGTCCTCTATTGTACAAAGTTATATAATACTGAGTTAAAATTAATGAATGATTTATTAATGTGTGATTTTAGAGATGGCCCGAATATGCTTTGAACCGAATATGAACTTCGGCTGAACATTCGGTAAACATAAAAAAATCATCTGAACTTCGGTTCAATATGCGTCTAGTAAATTTTAAATACCTACGGGTAGATAAGAAGGGATTATGAATTTTGATTGTTGAAAACACTTAATGTTTCTCAATGTTTAGTTTGAGATCCGAAATAGTACATTACTGCAGAGGCCATGAAGTAAGGGATTGATGGACGAGTTCGGGGTAGACGGCCGAGTCGTAGACGAGGCCGGATAAAACGAGTCCAGCAATCCCTGTTCTGGCCGAGGTTTGTATAGTGCTTTTCTCAAACAATGTGAGGAAATATTTCATCCATCCATCCATCCGTCCATCCAGCCATCGGTCCGTCCATCCGTCCGTCCATCCATCCGTCCGTCCGTCCATCCGTCCATCCGTCCATCCGTCCATCCATCCATCCGTCCGTCCATCCATCCGTCCGTCCATCCATCCGTCCATCCATCCATCCGTCCATCCGTCCATCCATCCATCCATCCGTCCATCCATCCATCCATCCATCCATCCATCCAGCCATCCATCCATCCATCCGTCCGACCGTCCGTCCGTCCGTTCGTCCGTCCGTCCGTCCGTCCGTCCGTCCGTCAGTCCGTCCATCCATCTATCCGTCCGTCCGTCCATCCGTCCGTCCGTCCGTCTGTCTATCCGTCCGTCTGTCCGTCCATCCATCCATCCATCCATCCATCCATCCATCCATCCATCCATCCATCCATCCATAAATCCATATATCACATCGCATCGCATCGCATCGCATCGCATCGCATCCCATCGCATCGCAGTATCGCAAATGCTTACAGAGTAGTGGTGGTTGGCTGTTCGTAATTTTTACTTTGTCAGTTTAATGTTAGTAAGCAAAATTAAAAAATTAGAGCAGCGGACAATAATGGATTTTCATACATACTTCATGCCCTAGGCCAAGAAGTTATGTAGGGAGGTGGTAGGGAGCCATAAATGAGAAACTTCATGTCTCCATTTCGTGACATTATCGCATACATTTCCGAGCATGTTTGAGAAAAAGTTATTAGTGCAACAAGAGAGCAAAGTCGTTTTTTGCTGAGAGTGTTGATTTTGAATCCCGAGTAAGCGAAGGATTGTACAATTGAATCACGAGCGATAGCGAGTGATTCAAACACTCGAGATGCAAAACAACTTTGGTCTCGTGTGACACATACAACTTTTAATTAAAAGGTTAAAATAACCACATACATATATTTACAAAACAAACAATATCAAAAACTTTAAAATATAATCCGATTGTTAAGAAACAAATATAATACTTAATCATATTTAAAACCTTTTCTCAAAAATGATTCGTACAGTCGCCATTACAGTTTTAAAAGTCACTTGAATGCCAGACATCTACCAAAAGTCTCCGGTAAGTAGACAGGTTTTGTATACGGAATGAAAAAGTATCCAGGTAGGTACGATAATCTCATACTCAGTTCAGTAATTTGAACATAGTTAGAACTTCTTGTAAAATATGTCATACTTTAATACTGCAAAAGACCTCATCTTTGGGTCATTAAAAAGGTTGAACAATAAACGTATATTTTTTAATAAAAAACTACCTTTAATTATGATTTTATTAGGATTTATATTGTTTGAAACATAAATATGAATAGATTAGTTGCAAATTTATTCAATATTTAAAATTTACTCAAATTTTAAGAGATAGGCAGTATACGGAACAATTTTAATAAAAAATCAAGAGCAGCGGCTTTCGTGCAACGAGGTTGCATATATTTTTAATACTAAAGGTAAGTATAATTTAAGATTGTAATCAACACAATATTTTTATTAGGTTGGTGTATGCTTCTTGTTTCATTAAAAAGTAAAAAAAAACTTAGATAAATGTTCGTTTTTTTAGCTATATATTGATTTTTGTAGTTTTTGTTTTGTATTTGAGAAAAGCAATGTACAAGCTTCGAAAAATAAGTGTTATAGGACTAAGTCCCTAGTAATGTACTATACTATTACAGGCGTTTTGTAATTTTGCGGTTATAATGTGTATCCGAAAGTTTAATTGTTTGTTTCTTCTTAGGCCTACAGAATTTGAAAATCGAACTTAGTCTCTACTTGATCCTACTTATCTCTCGCTTTTTTCATGTTGAAGTGAAAGTGACAGATCAAAGTCTAGTTCAAATATTTAGTATTCAGTGAGTGGACCCAGCACTGTCCCCAGTATTTAAAAAATAATAATCAAAAAGTTACTTTTCACCTCAGCACCTCAAACAGGCAGGTTTTGCTATGAGAAATCAGTGAGCAAAACTGCATTTTGCTCACTCCGTGAGACAAAGTAACTTTTTTTTTTTTAAATGCTGCGTACAGTGTTGGGTCTACTCACTGAATGAGGGCTATCGTTTTTTGTCTCACTAGATGGCGCACTGTTGCGTGAGGTTTTTAAGTATGGCTTTCAAAGTCTGTTATTACGGGCGTGAAAGCAAAGTTTAGATTAAAATCATATTTAATACACCTTAAAATCGTACCATAAAAATATCGAGCATGCCACAGTGTTCCATAGTCCCCGCTTTGTGCGGAAAAAAGGGAGGACAAAGGTTTCCGAAAGACAAAACTGTCTCAAAACACAGACATTCACTGCCCCGGAACGCATATTTGCCATAATTAATTTCAGATATTGCAAAATATTCACAAAATTATTCAAATTATAAATAAACCCGCGTAGCTCACCCAAAAACTATGAGATTTGACATTTCGTAAACCTCACGCTACACTAGCGCCTCTAGTGGTGAATTCATACGCGATAGCCTTCATTCCAAATATTTGAACTTTACTTTGATCTGTCAGTTCACTTCAATACGAAAAAAGCGAGAGATAGGATCATATGTGTAGATTACAATCTTAATAATAAAGATATTAAAAATATATCGATAGATACAAAATTACATGACAACGAAATATTTACAAAATGTAAATTTTCCCGATCTTTTAATAAAGTATGCAATCTCGTTGCACGAAAGCCGCTTCTCTTGTTTGTTTTTTATAAAATAATTCCGTATACTACTTTTACAGTTGGAATAAATAGTTGTTAAATTGAATAAATTTTTAACAAATCTATTTATGTTTATGTAATACAAATCTTAATAAAATTCATATTTAAAGGTTTAATAACATTTATTATAAATTATACGTTTATTGTTCAACCTTATTAATGACCCCAAGATGAGGCTTTTTGCAGTATTAAAAAATTAGTGTGACATACCTAGCACAAGAAGTTTTAAGTTCAAATTACAATGCATAATATGTTAAATGAGTATGAGATTTGTATTGTATCTACTGGACACTTTTATATGGTTTTAAATGTGATTATTATATTTGTTTCTTAATAATCGGATTATATTTAATAAAATTGTGTTTGTTTTGTAAACAGGTAGATATATGTGGTTTTATTCTTAAGTTACATTTAAATGATGTTCTCGCTGCTGAGGTGAAAAATTGTGTGTCACACGAGACTAAAGCTTTTTTGAATGTAAAACGATTTTCGGCCCATCCCTAGTGGTTTTTGTCAACCTTCCTGTGAAGGTTATCCGGTAGTACAATACACTTGGCATCAAAAGTAGCGGATTACTTTTTCAGATGACTTAAAAAAACCGGCCAAAGTGGAAGTCGGACTGCACGCAACGAGGGCTTCGTAGAACTTTTTAGGAACCTATGTCAAAATATAGTATGCTTTAAATGTCCCTATAATAGCCCCTATAAATATACAGTGAAACCATCCATACTAATATTGCAAAAGTGTGTTTGTATGTTTGTCCGTCTTTCACGCCGTAACGGAGCGACGGATCGACGTGATTTTTGGCATAGAGATAGTTTATGGGCCCGAGAGCGACATAGGCTTCTTTTTATCCCGGAAAAATGCACAGTTCCCGAGGGAACAGCGCGCGATAACCGAATACCACGCGGGCGGAGCCGCGGGCAAAGGCTAGTTTTGTTTATAATTTTTGGGCCAAAAACCACAACTCGTTGTGATGAAGTAATAAAATATAAATAAAGTATTGAATAAAGTTATATTCTCGGAAATAGATCTAGGTAGGTACATAATTATATTCATATATTCAATATAATAATTATTAGTTTCCACGATAACTACATTCTATATTAACGATTTATTTTTATTACAAGGAGTTTGTTTTAACGTCGTCCCATTTTTAATTCAGTCTAGGATATTTAAACAAAAAAAATCTTAATTATGAAAATTCTAAATCGTAGCTTTTTTAAATAATTTCCATATAAAGGCAAAAATGACAAATGCTTTAATAATAATGGTTTTAACATATCACTGAAGATTTAAATGGGACGTAGCAAATAACTTGTTAATTCTCTTACTAAGTAGCTTACCTTCGTGTTAACTCCCACTATACACGTCTATTAGGCTGGCGGTTTTGCTCTGTTATGAGTACCTAAACACACCCACTCTCCATATTAATGTATAGTAGAAGATGATACGAATAAGTAGAAATGCAACTTCACTGCTTTACAATTCTAAATTATTACGCCTTGAAATTGTCAGTATTATTTTCATTAAGCTTAACATTTCTGTTAGTTTCGTTGACGCATATCTCACTCATCCTGAATCACCATCTGATCTACGTGTTAGGTATCTAACTAAGTATGTGAGCTTCTAGTGTAAGTTTTTAACACAAAATATCCCAAACGCGTCTGCAATAACGTAGCAATTAATTTGTGTAGACAAATAAATTGTCAACGCAGCCCGTTGAATACGAATAGTCCGAAGAAATACAGCAAATAGTTTCAAATAATTATTGAATCAGGCGTTACTTTGCGGAGGTCCATACTATATCAATGAATTAAAATAATTTCTTTGCTTGCACCCGCGACCTTAAGCGCGCGCTTTAAGGTTTACTAAACAAGTAGTTTCTTCTTTGACATCTTTGGAATGGAAATGACTTCCGTGCAAAAAGTACCAACGAAGGCTGCCACTAACGTGTCGATGGCCACAGATGCAGCTGCCATTGGTAACATGTTACCTGTGTAAAAGAGCTTGATTCTAAACTGCGTCAGAGTAACGATCTGCCGGGTAGCATGCTGAGATTCTATTAAGTACTTACTACGATGGCTCAGCGATCCAAAGTGGACCTTAGCCTCCAACACCAAAGAACGCCACTCTGCTTTGCACTGAGCTACTCCGGCTGCTGAAGCTTGGCTATATCCTTCTCGACCTGGTCCATCCTCTGGTATCTAGGCCGTCCTACAGGGCGTCTTCGACCTGGCCATCCATTATGCGTCCGATTATTCTATCAAGTGCTAAGTATTTACTTAGTTATTATAAGACTTAAATTCATCGAGAATATTATTCTGGTACGCGTCTTTGTTTTGGCAAAAAAAGAATTATAATGAATTGGCCATTCTGTATTATTTTAGTCTCGTGTTAACGTTGCATAAACAGTATGTTCTAATAACGAGTTCGTTATTTAAGAGTAATTTTGTAGCTAATTTAAATATACATGATTCTGTATCATTGCATTGATAACTTTTAACAACCTTTGTTTGCAATGGCGATTAAAAGGAATCAAAAAAGCAATTTTTACTTCCCAAAGTTTAATGAGTAGGTATATTTTTGAATCGACTTAAAATTTATGTAGTGAATTAAAAAGTTTTTTAACTGCATTATTTAATTAGGTATTGGAAAAATATTCTAACAAAATTACTTAGTTAGTCAGAGTTTAGCCCTGACTTATTTGTTTACGTAGCAAAAATACCTTGAATAGTAGCTTGAATATTAAAAAATATATAATATTTAGAATAATATAATAAAATTTAATCCTAAAGCGGCACGACATCTTATTAAGTAGTTGACGATCATAATAACACTATGAAATTATTCAATATAGTTGACTAATCACACATATAAGTAAATTTGGTTCAAGTTATGAGAAAGTTAATCTGTAATTCTTCTAACTGGGCCCGAAATACTTACAGATTTCGACACAAACCGTGGTCACAAATAGCTAGTTTCAAGTTGTTCACCCTGTGTCAAGTTCTTAACCGCAAGCTCTGCGTTGTAACAGGGTACGGTTACCATAATTTATATCATTAGTTATAGTCGTGGACCACCTCCAGAGTAATTATGTCCTTCCATGTCTGTTTCTTCAGATTTTTCTCCGCCACCACACTATTGGTCGCTAATTTACTTTTTTTAAACGCCCTGTTATAGGATCTACTGTTCTGTTACAACCAGACCTAAATATTTTTAAACTCGATCATTTGGAGGCTGTGAGTGCCGCCGACAAATTAAAGGTCACGTAGCGCCACCGGATCGCCTCACTCGCGAGGTTGCCACGCGCGGACGGCGAGTGAACCACTCGGTGATAACCCGCTGCTCGCCGCCATAGTGACTAGGAAAGACCCGTGGACCATCTGTTGACAACAAGTGGACTGGACGCCGAAAGTCGAGGCGGTGCTGGTCGCGTGCCCGGTGCCAAATATTACCTACGAATATTACAAACTTTGCATTAACCAATATTAATACTAATACTATTTCAAAAGTCATAAATATCGATACTGAAAGGTACAAAAAGCAACACATGTCCAGACAAATCTGAACATAATGGTAACCCTAGTTCATTAGGCACTACTTTTCTTGACGACTTACAATTAAAAACAACTTCTTGATTTGGTATCTTAACATTATTACTTATTATTATATAATCTAAGTAATGTATCTATACTCAGCGGCACAAAATTTGGCCCACCCTTCATACAAAATTACCGATTCTGCATACATTTGAGGGGCAGATTTTTGGCCGCTCAGTATAATATTATCTTTAAACAAGTAATTCTTGTATAACAATTGATTTCGGGAATTTTGAAAACAGTTGTAATAATTTCGATTAAATTTGCTATCTCGGGGTTTTTGGGGCGGGCGAGCAATCTATCTGGCTTGGTTTTATGTGTAGGAAAACATGCTTTCCCGACTTTTAGCCATCCTAGCTAGCGTAGCTCACCCGTGATCTAGGTCCGCGCGTACGTAGGTTAGGATACGTCGGGTGACCAAAGTAATTGTTCATAGTCCATTGATATTATGAACCTCCGAAAATTAACGCCTGATTCAATAAATACTCGGATCGATGTGCGATAGTCAGGTCTGCGTTTTTATATTCACGTAGCATAAAGGGAAGAATACTTGTTCTTAAATGGCCATACCTACCCTAAAAGATCTACCAGCTTTTGGTCAAAGTATCACTTGCGTCTTTACATTCATTCAGCCAAAACTACCATTTCAGGCAAAAATAAAAGTCAATAAAGTTTTTAAAGCGCCTTTAATTTATGATAGCACTAATTGTATCCATGATGACTACACAGGCGCCAAATATAATAAAGGAAACGAAAGAATGTAAAATATTTTACACACTAATTTATATAATTAAAGCATTGCCGAAAGATACACTCAGGCCTCGGAATCGTACCTCAAAAACGGCACCTATGGAAATGTTTTTTTAAGCAAACTTCAATTTCCTTTACAACTTTGCGATTAATGTGTCGAATGATTAGGTAGGTACGTTCTCGGTACGTTACACAATATTCAATACAGGTAATCTACCAACTGAAGTAAGTATTTAAACCATTAAAACTTATTTACAAATTTACAAAAATCAAATATATAAAAACAATCCGTCACATCTCATGACACTTATTACACAACATTAAGCTTCTGAGATTAAGCTAAGGTAAAATTACGAGCGCTCGTCACTGTCCCAATAGTCGGCATCTTTAATCTTACGTCATTAGCATTAGAGATGACAGCAGGGTACCTTTTTTATATACTGAGATAGAGATATCAGTTCAACGTTTCGCACACAGCGCCATCTCGTGCTTAGTGACAGTTGACAGTAAAGTATGCGATTGTCGAGGTTCCTAAATGCTCATATTTCATGTTTTATTTGAGCTATTTCTAATACACCATTTTCTATTGGGCATTAGCCTGTCGAGCACTCGGACGATTACCTTACTTTACTTACTTACAAAACTAAAAACCAGCCAAGAGCGTGTTGTACACGCCCAGGATAGGGTTCCTTAGCCATTACGAAAAAATCAAATAATATTTTTCTAAGGATTACGTATTGTGTACTGAATCTTCCAAGTTTAGGTATATTTTATACCTTAGGCTGCTATTTACTCTTAAACTACTAATAATTCTCAAGCAATCTTAGCCGCTATAATTTTCCTTGTAAATTCGATATATTTACTACCATTCTGTTTTTTTTTTTCAAATCTTCAATGAAAATATAATACTTCGCAATAATAATATTTCGCAAACAGATCACTGAATAGAAAATTTGTCTTAGCAACCCCCCCAATGGTTTTAAAAAACCTATCCATCGATACCCCACAATATAGGGTTAGTCGAGAAAAAAAATCACCCCCACTTTACGTCTATGGGAGGTACCCCTAAACTTTTTTTTACTTTTTTTTTATTGTACCACTTTGTCGGCGTGACTGATATGTATATTCATGCCAAATTTCAGCTTTCTAGTACTAGAGCTATCCTGCGAACAGACAGACGGACAGACATGGCGAAACTATAAGGGTTCCTAGTTGACTACGGAACCCTAAAAAAATGCGTTTCTATATTAGGTTATCGTCTCGGAAGTTAGGAAGCTGTATAGTGAAAGATAAGGGTTAATGTCAGCCTTCTTTGCATTGTGTCAGTCAGGGGGTAAGGCAAAAGGAAACAAAAGAAAGAAAGAAAACATTTATTCGTGACAAACATGAGAACAATGGATAAAAGAAATAAAAAAGAGAAAAAAAATAAGTTATGCATGTCACGAAATGGTCCCAAATCAGCAATCTGCCGGTCTTGCGAACGGCGCTGGTCTTTCTTTTCTTTGATGATGATGATGATGATACAATTTTGAGTAAAAAAAAAAAGATCAATATATTAAAAATGAAACGACAAAAAATTACAATATTATCAATTAATGTTACCTACCCTACCAAGAAGTAGAAATAGGCATAAGCCAGTCTCCTTTACCCATTGACATCTCTATGCATGGACCTTACGGCATAGATGTCGATGCCTTTACCCTTCCGGTTCCCAACAAAATGAAAAAAGAATAGTCAAGAACAAACAACCACTGAGCAAGAAAAGTAATCACTCACAACAACATACAATTCGCCATCACCAGGCCAGTTCGTTTCTATTATAATCTAAAATATAAAAATTGACTTACATCACGTAACGTTTCGGTGATAAATAATAATGAATGATGACTTATACGCTTAGGTATATGTAACTAAAAAAAAGCAGGCACCTCATCCATTCAACGGTGCAATGCAAATATAAATTTCAATATTAATTTATTTATAAATAACAATTTGTAATGTATTTAGAAATGTAAATTGACGATCATATTCAATAAATAACCTTTAGCTTTGGTCAGAATAGTAATTAGGTACACTTTCTTTCGTTTAGATGTTTTGACTTTTCTTATTTGATTGAAAATTTAAAGGAATCATTTGGTTTCATGTGATTTGATATAAAAAGACTGATAATAATGATAATGACCCCCGTGGATCCGCTATTGAAACTGATCGTCAAATTACAAAAGTGATGTCGTATTTCACACAATATATTGACGATAACATGATACATAACATCTCTAGATAATTAGCCTATTTTTGCCTAAATATTATTTGTCTCTGTCCATTCTAAGATAAACGTCACAATCACAATTGCACTATTTATGGTCCTTAAAATGTTTTACACTGTTTGTATAAAAAATGCGGTGCCGTAATCTGGCAAGCGTTGGAGCCTTGCTATTATTGGAGTATTAGGAGTTTAGACATGCTTTATACTTAACATTGAAGTACCTGGAGCGAGGCTTGAAGTCTAGCATCTCGTGGCATTGCGATCGGTCATGCATAAAGTAAAGAGTTTACGAAGAAATCAAAGGTAATTATGAAAATGGGAGCCAGATTCTAAAATCAAATTTCTAAATTCTAAATTTTGGAGCACCTCCGTCTAGGCCATAATAGAGCCACCTAAACAAAGTATAAACGATGCTTAGTTTATAACTATTAACGTGTTATTTTTGATTTCCTTTAACTTCTACTTCCTGGATCCCAATCAAAATGAAGTTAATATCTCCAGAACTCTAGTAGCCTAATTCTTACTATAAGATAAAACGCGCATATAAAAAGGCGCGGTGATAAAACAGTAGGTATAAAGGTTCTTAATTTATGAATGACTTTTTTAAGTCCATAACTAAAATGTTTTTAATTCATATCATATTATGGGACACATGACATCAATTGACCTAGTCCCAATCCCAAACTAACCAAAGCCATTGATACTAGGCAACGGATAAACATACTTATATAGATAAATAATTACATACTTAAATACATATTAAACATCCCAGACCCGAGAACAAACATTCGTATTATTCATACAACACACATCTGCCCCGGCCGGGAATCGAACCCGGGACCTCAAGCTTCGTAGTCAGGTCACAAAAAGGTTAAACAAGTGAGTTTTTTTATGCCTTTCTTATGTGTCACGTCAGTATCACTTGCCAAGTTTGTCAATTTTACAATTCTACCTTTAACAAAAAATATGAAGCTATCTTTTTTAATTTGGCCAAAAAGTGAATTACCAGGTAGTTTTTATCAATGAACTGAGCCGTCTGCCGAAGTTAACGGAATTCAAGAAATACACATGTATAAACACACTTTTTTGTACAAAAAAATAATTTTGTTTCAATATATCAATTACATTTTATTGGCGTTCTAAAAAAAAGAAAACGTGAACGTTCAATGCATAATCTTGGAAGAGAAAGTTAAATTGATTCTAAAAGATAGCACGTTATAAATATTATGACCACCATCCGCGTTGAACGGCTTCGTTAGGGGGAAGTAAATCGATTTCCGGATCGCAGATGGTATCTTTCACTGCTTCCATCGTATCTGCATATAAAATCCTGTAATTGTAATCGTCAGGGTCCAACGGACCTGCCTGAAACATTGGCAACCTATTCGATATAACCCAAACACTTTGTTGCTCTTCCTGATCAACTTTAATGTCATTTGGAAATATTAAAGTCTCTCTGTTCATAGCCACTACACCCGACGTTTTCTTCTGATACGGTTTCTCCGTGTCCCAACACCCAATACTGTCTCGGGTCACTAGACCGTAAAACATGACTCCTCGCCTGTCTATGGCTGAAGCGGACGACTGGCCCAAAAGCCCTCTGCTCTCACCCGCGAGGTTAAATTCCGATGCGCTGTTGTTCACGCGTGAACTCTGACGCAGAACTGATGTTGACACTACGAACTCTCTGTAACTTGACATGGCATGGAAATATAATAGCCTGTCCTCATTATGGTCTATGGGCGTAAGTGCTAATCCGAATATTCCGTCTGACCATTGGAAGTTAAGCCCGTGAAGTGTGTAGTTGGAAGCCAGTGGATCTGGGTAGAACAGGTGATGACTAAACCTCCAGAATGTTTCATCTCTTTCTCTAAAAACTAAAAGACCGAAACGCCAAGTATCTGAAATATACACGTGTAGATCGGAGCAGTCTTCTGTTCTTGTATCCACGATTAAATTTGCAAAAAGTGAATCTTGAAGCACATATTTTTTGGGAATTGCGTATCGAGCGATAAGTTTGTCTGTATAGAGATCAAAAACCACTAAACTCGGTGGGCATATTTGTTTCGGATTGTCCTGGGAATCTATTTGACCAGAATCTAATACCCAAAGCCGTCCACACGAGTCAACATTTACTCGGAAAACCGAAGTCAATCCAGTGCAGTTTTGGTTCTCATCTGGAATGTAAAACATTTACGTTAAATAACTAATTATCCTGTCCTTAACATTCAGAACCAATAAAGATTTTAAAAAAGCCGGCCAAGTGTGAGCCGGAGTCGCGCACGAAGGGTTCCGTACCTTTATCTATACAATATTAGACATTAGCAAAAAACGGCAAAAAAATCACGTTTGTTGTATGGGAGCACCCTTCAATATTTATTTTATTCTGTTTTTACTATTTTTTGCTATAGCGGCAACAGAAATGCATCATCTGTGAAAATTTTAACTGTCTAGCTACCACGGTTCACGAGATACAGCCTGGTGACAGACAGACAGACGGACAGTGAAGTCTTAGTAATAGGGTCCCGTTTTTGCTCTTTGGTTACGGAACCCTAAAAAGTACTGTATGAAGTGTTTTGTTATTGGACAGTACTTTTATTATTATTAGGTAGGACACTTATTTGACCATGCCATGACTCTCGGTGACGAAATATACATTTTCAAGTAATGTTATAGTACTCGTTAGTACCTGTGGAAACTTTACTTGTTGGTGTATTAACTAAGATTTTTATTGTTATTAGCCGTATTGTAAATAAACATTAAAACATAAAACATTTTTAGAGCTAGCATAGAGCGATTACAGGAAGAGACACACTTACTAAAAGCCCTGTGGTAGTTCCAGTCAGGGTAAGGCCTAAGCAGTGGTGAGGGATGGCCTCCGACACGGGACACCGTGGCGAGCGTCGCTGGCACTCCTCCGCGCCAGCTCGGAAACGTCACCCACACGCGCGACCCGAACACCTCGATTCCCAGAGGGAGCACATTCATTGGAATGAATTTTCTGTAAAAAAAATATCGCGGGTACTTTTGTGTCTTGGATTTGTGAATTATAGTAGTGTACTAAAAATTGTACAGTTGTTCAAATTCGAAACATTTCCTTGAGTTCTGTTTGGGGTGAGAAGAGCTATAAGCGGATTACGTTATACATAAGTTCAGAACCTTTCATAGTTAGATAAGAACACACCGCGTATATTGGCTGGCATTTCAAAATAATATAACTACCTACTTAGTATAAGTACCGTGCATCTCTAAAAAAATAATTAAACTAACTGGGTCAAGGTAGGTTCCTGTTTAAGTTCATAACGGATCCCTAAATCGATTAATGGTCTTTGCAAACCACCCGTTATGGACATTGGACATCCCATATTATCCCACGTTTCTTGTTGGATTACGGAAGCCTAAAAAAGAGTTTACTCTTCTCTATGGTTACTGAACTTACTTTGTGATGAGAGCTTGCTCCCGGTGTATGTGCGAGGGGAATTCGAAGTCCACATATTTCCACTTGTAAAGGGTGGAAAAGGGCGGCGTGTCCCCGTCGGCTGGCAGCGACTGCGCGTGCGCCACGCCCAGCATAGCCAGCCATAGAGTCAACCCGGCTGCGCGAGTTCCATCTGGAAATTAAGATTTCTTTAATTAATAAGAATTAATTCGGGTATTACAAAGTCAAAGTCAAAGTCTAAATATCTTTTTTCAATTTAGGCTATAACAAGCACTTATGAATGTCAAAAAAATCTACCACCAGTTCGAAAAATCCTCTGTTGATAGGAATCCGGCAAGAAATTCAACGAGGTATATATTTTTTTAAACAGATTTAAATGTTATTAAATGATATCAATACATCACAAGTATGTAACACAACTTTATTTTTAACACAGTAGGTTCGCTATTTGAAGGGATCGCTAATGCGGATCGGAATTATTTCCAAATATCCCTGTCCATGATAATATAATCATTAACTTTATAATACGCCTTAGATATTAATGACAATAGATCTGAATTTTGTATTCGTTTCATTTGTAATATTTTTTGGAATTTTATTATAAACGTATGCAATTTCCCAGAAACGACTTTTTGATTTTAGCCAGTCTGTAAGATGGAACTTTAAGCTTCCCTGTGTTTCTAGTAGCCTTTGGCTTATCGACGTTAGTGAAAAATCACATATGTTCTTCCTAACATACATGATTATTTCAAATACATAAAGCGACGGCAGGGTTAAGATACCTGCTTCCTTAAAAAAAGATCTTAAAGATTCACGCGTCTTCAAATTATAAATTGCTCTAATTGCTCTCTTTTGTAAGATAAAAATTGACTCAATGTCTGCAGCAGATCTCCATAAAATAAGGCCGTACGAAATAATGCCTATTAAAGTAAGCAAAATACACCAACCGCGCCGTCGCCACATCGGTTAGCTGCCGTATTTTCCAAACTGCAAAAGCAGCAGAGCTCAATCTACCTGCGATTGCTGTGACAGTACAGTACCCGAGACTTATCGCGCTAATAATACGAGTGATAATTACTTCAACGTTTCAGCCACATTGCAGTGTCCGTTGTCTACGAGTTTCGTTAGCGTGATAAGTCCCGGGTTATTCCTATAATTGTACCTTATTTTATTTTTTACAAAATAGAGAAATTTCGTTTTTTATTTTATTCAGAATAATAATTCATTTTTTTATAAAAATAAAATTAGTAGGAATTTCAATTGATTATTCTACTTACATTATAAATACGAAAGTTTGTAAGTCTGTTTGTAAGTTACCTTTTCACGCCTAAACCGCTGAACCGATTAGATGAAATACGGTATACAGATAGTTTTTATTATTGTGTATTCCGGGAAATTGCACAGATCTCGCGGGACAGCGATAAACGAATTCGACGCGGACAGAGTCGCAAGCAAACTAAATAAATAAAATATAATATCCTTAAAAAAAATAGGTACAATTTAAGTCTCTCAAGTCTGGCTACGGCCCTGGCATTTAGATAGCTACGATGTTTATGATGGCGACTGTAACTCAATATTTTCAGCGAATGTAAACAAAGCCACTCAGGCATGTCAGTTATGTCAGTTAATGCTTTGTTTACTTTAACAGGCACACGTTGAGTTATAAGAAAGAATAAAGAAAAATAAGTGTAAACATTGTTATTTGGAAGACATTAATTTTGTGGGGCTCATTCAAAGTTATAATGTTTTATCAACTTTCTCTACAAAATGTAGAGATGTAAAGACGAGATGTGCACACACGCAAATTTTATAATCAATCACCATTTAAATACCTACAGTTAAATAGACCAATAGGTACAGCTTTTTACCTAGAAATATCACTTAAATCAGCCCTTGACACAAAAGTTAAAGTAGTAAAATTAGCTGTTAAAATCCCAGCCAAATAAAAAATATATCCTAAATTGCGATGGTAAAAATACCTAAATTTTTTATTGTTTTTTTTTTTTTTAATTACTTGATTGATTCTTTAACTTAGGTGTAATCTGCGAAAGTCCATTGCTATGAACTAAAATAAACATCATTCGTTTTCATAAGGAATTCACTATACTTACTCATAGTTTAGTTAGAAAATGCAGTATATGTAGAGATTGATAGATTTTAACGTCTTGTTCATGTGGTGAACATCATTGTTGGGTCTCTGTGACATTGATATTGTGTTCATTTATTTGTAAAAAAAATATGTATACGCTATGCCTATCCAATTTATTAAAAGTGTAAACAAACCAATTTCATCAAAATTCTTGTATAAACACCCACTGGATCGAATCAATAACACATTTCACAATTCGTGTTTTTCAACTAGACGTCTAATCACTTTTTTCACTAAAATTCACTTGATTTCATTTGAAAAATCTTCGTCAAAATCTAACGTTATTTCTTGCTTGAAACATGTGTAAGTATAATCTGTAGTAGCTTAGACTAGCGTAGAGATGGTGGAAAATTTGACATTTTAAAAATCGATTAATGCGCGGATAAATAAGCGATTTGTATTTACTTTCCTTAAAATTAAAATATAGTTACTGCTTTTATAATTGAAGTATTGTAAATAATAAAATAGACAAAAATACGTTGATCTATTCAATTAATAAATAATCGATTTACTGAACAGATTAATTATTTTGCAATAGGTTCTAGGTTTTGACATCACTAAATGTCTATGATCGAGTTAATGGCGTCTTTGTTTACGCTTGTCATAAATTTGATCGGAATACAATATAGTTACTTTTGCATACTAATGTTGATCTAAACATGAACTATTACAAACATAACATTGTAACATTGCGTGATATATTAAATATGTTTCCAAAATCAAGAGGCCTAGAATTTTTTAAGCATGTTTTATTGCTATATGTTGTAGAAAATCCAAAAAAAACTACTTTAAAAATGTTTTGATCTTGCCAAGATAAGGATTAAAAATATACATGATTACTTACAGGAAAATTAAGTACATAAACCAAAATATTAATGAAAAATTACAATCGAGTGTATATGCTGGGCAGAGGCTTATGCTTATCCTCTCAGAATAAGAAGGCTCAGGCTTTAGTCCCCATGTGGGCCTAGAGCGGATTGGGAACTTCACTTCACACACACACCATTGAATTGTGACCGTGTATACAGATTTCTTTCCGATGTTTTCCTTTAACCGGAAAACTAGCGGTAAATTTCAAATAGATTTTTGCAGAGATATTCTGAAAAGATTTAGAGGCGCGAGCCCGGGTTTAAACCCACGATTCTCTGCTTGAGAGGCCATAGGTCAAACGACTAGGATGCCACGGTTTCAATTTAAAATTGTTTAAATTGATAATTTCACAGTCATTAAGAAAGCGATCCCATTCTTTTTACCGTTCTACGAGTAAAATGTGTTATAAAAATATCCACAATTTTCATTTTCTACGACATCATCAATAGAAGAAACACACTTTCTACACACTATCCTAACCTAAACTAACACATCTATCAATTTATATTTTCTAGATATTTGCAATAATAAAATTATACTTTCTACAATTAGAAACTGTTAATAAAAGTAAGTATTAAGTTATTAGATGCGCTTTATGGTCAACGGTTTTATTAGTGCTGTAAAGCATTATACCTTTGAGCCAAGTATAGTAATTTGTTTGCAAACTGCTATTTTACTGAATATTTTATATTCTCCACGTAACACTGCTTGTTACGTGTATAGATAACTCTAGAGGTATATCTGGGGTGAACGCACATTTATTAGGCAAGCGTGCTCCATCTTAATCCACGTCCTCGCTTACCATCAGACGTAATTGTGGGCAAACGCAAGCCTATTTTGTGTAAAAAAATATATGTTGATGACCACTTGAAAGAAATTTCAAACCGTTAAGTTCACTTCCACATTCGAATTATTTAACTTGAGATTTACTAAATTTTGCAACATGCAAAATTACCGAACGAAGCACTTTCACTTACCGGAGAACATTACGTGAGAAATTAACACACTTCTAGATACAAATATGCACTGCACCAGGCGTGTTATCAAAAGATAACTGATTTTGTAAATGAGTGACTCGGTACGAGTTAATTGTTTTGGTGTAATGCAAACCTACGTTGCTTTCATTTAAGAACAAAGCGTGATATCAAAACAATTTCTATAGTGAATCACGAGCCGCACGGCACAAATCTTATGTCGAGTAAATTACATTAAAATTGCATTAAGTACATGTATAATTTCATTCTACTTATTTCTTAAATTTTACAGATTACTAAACTTAGAGCTTTGGAGAATCCAATGTTCAAAGCTAGATGCCCTTATCTTATTTCAGAATATTTAAGTAGGGCATAGGTTTAGTTAAATTGAGTACCTCTGGAAAGGTTTTTGACGCGGTACACGTTCAACATCGATCAGAGTATGGGACTGTTTGTCAACCTCAATTAAAAAATCCTGAATACATGGTATAAACAGTGGTGTTTAGTTAAATTACCTCAACCATCTTTTGTTGAAATATACCGTAGTAAAATGATTACACCTTGTACATTTGCCATTAATCGGTGCAACTGCGCTTCTTTGATTTCATAATTTTAAATATTATTTTATTTGTGACTTTCACTGTTTATTTTTTTTATTCTACTGGGTGGCAAACGAGCAAGTGGGTCTCCTGATGGTAAGAGATCACCACCGCCCATAAACATCTGCAAGACCAGGGGTATTGCAAATGCGTTGCCAACCTAGAGGCCTAAAGTTTAGGTGCTCATAAATCGAAAAGGTTTACTAAATACTTTTTCTCGTCTGTAGGCACAGTTTATCATCCCATCATCCCAGCCTATATACGTCCCACTGCAGGGCACAGGCCTCCCCTCAGAATGAGAGGGCTTGGGCAGTAGTTCCCACGCGGGCCCAGTGCGGATTGGGAACTTCACACACACCGTTGAATTGCTTCGCAGGTTTGTGCAGGTTTCCTCACGATGTTTTCCTTCACCGTAAAGCTCGTGGTAAATTTCAAATGTAATTCCGCACATGAATTTCGAAAAAACTCAGAGGTGCGAGCCGAGGTTTGAATTCACGAACCTCTGCTTGAGAGGCCATAGGTCAAACCACTCGGCCACCACGGCATCAAGTACAGTTAAACAAACTTAATCATGTACCAGGGTGAAACCTTTGTGCTACTATACTAATGTCATGTTGACATCCCATACTTTTGTCAAGAAAATTGTATTGTATTGTAAACTCTTTATTTTACATAAAAACACATGAAATTAACAAAATAAAATCATAGTGAAATTGATTATTAAAAGGTTCCACTTTCCACTCTAATACATGAATCAAATTGAAAATACAAACTGAAATATAGATGCACAGAAAGACCAGAAAAATAAGACCAGCACTGGGAATCGAACCCAGGTCCTCGGCATTCCGTGCCACGTGCTATACCGCTACACCACTGCTGGACAACGGTACAGACACGAATTTTCCCTATGCACCACATATCTCAGCTTATTTGTTTCTTATTTAGCCACTTAAGCAGTGACGCTAGCGACATCTATACCGTAGCCCTCATCGAGAAATTTTCGGTACTCCATTGGAACTAACCGCTCACCCGGACAAGAGATATCGTTACTAAGCAATCAAATTAAGATTGTTTTTTTGGAATCTTTTTGTATTTTTTATTTCAATTCCAAATTTTTACTTTTACGGTCATCCCGTAAAACCTAAAATGAATCAATTTGTACAACGCTAACTGATTAACAGGGTTCACTCTGACTTGCTAAACAAGTGCCTGCTGTCTAAATCATGTTGTTAAAGTTTGCAATAACCGGACTATCTTTGTTGTAATTAGTTATTTTAACTTTATCGTTTTTGTTTTATTTAAAACTGACCAACAACAACTGACCTTTGATGGTCCATTACACGTACTATGAACCACCTACATATGCTCTGGCTTAATGAATGAATGAATTTTATAAAATTATTATGAGAGGGAGGCAAACGAGCAACCGGGTCAGATGACCCATCAGATGATGGGAAATGATCACCACCGCCCATGAGTACCAACTAACTTACAGAAACAATGCAGTTCTTTAGGAATTCGCAGCAGAAGCGGAGCACTTTGTGCAAATGGTAGCAATATTGACAACATAAGGATGGAACCGCTTCCCATGCCTGATCACACCGTGGTGAAATAGAGGTGATGGAATAAGTTCATATTACCATTCCTGCGCACATTCAAAAATATATCCGGCAAAATTAGACAAACAAGCCTCGTCAAGGGAATCTAGGAGTAAGATTTATAATATTTTAAGCTTTCTCAATTTTTACTCATAACTAATTCATCTGAAGACTAATTAATTACTGTAATCACGATTACTATTTATTTCTTGGCCGTGGTCACGAGTCCAGAACTGTTGTAAGTAATTGTGTGCAACAATGTATATTTAGATGTTTCTGTGGTACCTCTAGCTAGATGCATGGTTGAGCAACTAAAATTAAATATTCTGGACTGAGAGTAGTAGTACTATAACTACAAGTTCCAATCTTGTCAGGGTGTATGCTAAAAAGACTACCGTGATCTTTCAAATCTCCAAACATACCGATATTTACTTTCCGGTTGAATGGTGAAACGGAAAATGCTCTTGCGCTTCGCCGGCGTCTTGTCGGTAGATTGGTTGAAATAATTAGAATCGGCAGCAGCTTTCTAGAGATCCTACGCAGAAAATAATACCTTTGTGATAATTATTAATGATTAACGTTTCGTGCAATTATTAATTAGGAGTCATCCAAAAATTACAAACATTTAAGAGGGAGGGGTTTGGAAGGGGTCAGGCGGTTTATGCACGCAGTAAAAAACTGGAACTAAATAATTACAACTAAAAATGGACCAAATTGGTGTGACTCACTTTATGGATAGCTCCTTAGGTATTTAATTAACTTAAATGATTTGAATAACTAGGTAAGAATGACACGAGCATTAAAAATTAGCATATTATAGATACACGATACGTTACGACTCACACCAACACATAATAAGCATGGTCATACCTTTGAACTAATTTGTGCCACAAAGGTACCTACTACAAAGAACATAAAATGTGCTATTAAAGCCCTGAACTGTACAAACGACAAGTTTTACTTTTAATATTTAATGCAAGATTATAGCCCTATCGCACCATTTTCTGTTAAGTAGCAGGTATATTTAAGTGACAGATATCTATGAAACCATCTCTGTTTAATCAAACAAAATAAAGAGAGACGACGCGACATACTTATACATAGATATCTGTCACATAAGACTATAGGAGTTTAATCAGATACTAGCACAAGTAAAAATTTAAATACTCACGATGAATAATTTGAAAGAATTCATAATTTAAAAGTAATTTTGTTTTTAGTTTAAAAAAAAATAATAACTACAATTTTTTAAAAGTGTAGGTACATTATACGTAATACTTGTATTAATTGATGTTGCCATCTTGTAGTTTAACTCAATAAATGAAAGTTAAAACCTTCGCGTTAAAACTCGACTCGATCTTGACCTGTACCGATTTTTATTTTTTGTCGTTTTGTTTGTTGGTTTTGGACAAAAGCAGGGGTTTGATAAGCGGTAATGGCAATGGCCCATGAAAGAAGAGATCGGTTGTCCACGCGCCATGCACCGGCTACATTCACGTAACGCTGAATGGATTGATTTAAAACCTGCTCACAAATATAGTCTAGCTTCATTGCTTTCGTGGTTACGATGCTTAAATAAACTTGCTTATTCGTATTTGCCTTCAACCGTGATACCTAACAATTTCAAACATGCGGAAGAAGAAGTAATTATCTACTTAAATTGACAACTACATAATTAAACAGAAAAATAAGACCATCACTGGGAATCGAACCCAGGTCCTCGGTAATCCGTACCGCGTGCTATACCGCTACACCACTGATGGTCACTGGTGGTGTTGTTGTCTGTTTTTTCTGTGCATCTATATTTCAGTTTGTATTTTCAATTTAGGTTTTACGGGATGACCGTAAAAGTAAAAATTTGGAATTGAAATAAAAAATACAAAAAGATTCCAAAAAACCAATCTTAATTAGATAATTAATCGTTAGGTACTGTTATCATTTTGTTTGTAGGTAGATATAGGTTAATAATAAATGAGAGATAAAATATTATGCTTTCACTTCTCATGTACTTAAAATGTTACTTTAGTCTCTGCATATCGGGACTAAAGCTACTTTTTATTCTCTAGCGATTAAAGTATTTTTTTTTAATTTACGTTGGAAACCCCTAAGCAGCCAACACGGTGTTTGTGAATGGAGGATTTTTATGGCGTGGAAATTACCTCAAAATGACAACTGTGCAAAAATATTAAAAATAACACGATTTAATTTCGTGAAACACAATTAATGATTACGAATATAAATCTAATCGATTATATTAAGGATTAAGTCATTTTATTAGTTTTCAATTTTGAAACTGTTGGCTAAATATGCAAGCTTTTAAAGTGTCACTTCATAAACAATAAAAGAAAAGAAAAAACCGCGCAACAATCGCAACCTCGCTCTGCTCGGGTGGCTAAAATCCTCGTGTCATTATTGCTTGTTTTAGTCCCTTGTTGAACAATCTACTATTATTTTTATAATTTTCAATACAAAACAACAACACTTTATAATAATATGTTCGAACAAAAAGGTCACTATTTTTAGAGAATTATATCGGCGACCGCTATAACTATAGACTTTGAACAAACTTTAACTACTATGAAATAAATTAGTTTTTTTTTATTCGACTGGATGGCAAACGAGCAAGTGGGTCTCCTAATGGTAAGAGATCACCACCGCCCATAAACATATGCAACACCAAGGGTATTGCAGATGCGTTGCCAACCTAGAGGCCTAAGATGGGATACATTAAGTGCCAGTAATTTCACCGGCTGTCTTACTCTCCACGCCGAAACACAACAGTGCAAGCACTGCTGCTTCACGGCAGGATTAGCGAGCAAGATGGTGGTAGCAATCCGGGCGGACCCTGCCACAAGGTCCTACCACCTGGTGGATACTTTGCGGCGGTCTTGGTGGTTTGTTTTTCGTATCGACCTACCAAAAGTCCGTATCGTCGCTTCTAATCGGTCGATACGGGATAACATACAGGTCGATTCACAAGAGATGGTACGAATGGATTGAATGATTGAATAAAAGTATCTGTGTTACCTATGTGAATACACTTCACACAAATATGAAAATATCATGAATCTGCCATTTTCCTACAAATCGACCTGTACATAGGTTTGAGCTTATTCATTTTGAACCATCTATAGCGGCTACCTACTTGGGCTCCAGCATAGTGCTATTACTAGGGTCCCATGTGCACCCTTCGGGTAAACAACCCTACAAGGAGTAGGTAATAAATTTAGTACCCCATTCACTTAACTGTAATTTCATATTTCGAGTTTAGTCGTATGTTTAGTTCTATTTATTCCACTCTAAGTAGCAAAAGCAATAAAATAACAACATAAATTAAATAGCCTATATCACGCATTGGAAACTAATAATGCCTCCGGTATTAACAATGCCTCTTCGTGCTGGCTTTGTGTATTTTTACTGCCAAATATAAATGATTAACTAATTTCCAATAGAGAAATTGTCATACAATATTGTTAATTAGGTACCTACATTCAGTGAAATACCTAAGTCAACTCCCTACAATATATATATTATTTAATTTGTCTTCGATGCTGGTCTCAATGCGGCTATAATAACGGATTGAGACTTTCACCACGACTCCATGTAGTATCTAGATGTACTGAAATTGCACAAGAACCACATGTCGTGTCCTTATTCTCTTTTATAATACAAGATTATTACTTTATGCCCTACCATATTTGAAGAAACCCCTATTGCAAAAGACACTTCATATAGTATGTTTCATTAAATGCAAGTCTATTTTGTCTTTACCTATTGTAGTTGGTTGAAAATTATTGCGAGAATGTGGAAACAGATCGCAGGTCTGATTGAAATATAGGTAAAATATCACGAAAAAAAACTATAAGGTTTGAAATAAGAAGTTTGTGAAAAGGAATGTCTGTAAGTAGGTATATGCTGCTAACCACGCTACCCATAGGCATCGATCTGGGGATTTTTTTTATTTATAATTTTTATTTATGTCTAGTTTTTAATTTTAGTTTTAATTTATACTGTTGTAAATAGTTTTTTTCGGTGTAGTTTTTAAGTAGGTATTTTTAATTGGTGGTTTCAACAATGAAATTTGAATATAGCCTAATTTTGCGCCTTAATGTTATTTAAATAGCTTACATTTTAACTGATCGTGTTCACCGTCATTTTCATTAATCAGATATTAATAATCAACTATATCTAAGTACTCATCGGCATTTACCATAATTTGAGATAGAGGTCAATCGTTCGTCAGTTTCATAATAAAAAATACTTTCTTATTAATTTTCTTTAAAATGTAATTATTTAGGTGAGGTTATAATCTACCCAGAATTAATAGCGCAGTACTTAATACGTAATTATTTATTAATATTATAGTGGATAGCTCAAACTATACTGCAAAATCTTTATTTTTTAATCACTTACCATTTTTCTCTTTGCGCTTTGATCCAAATCCATATTCTCCGGTATTATACGCGTCCTGAACATTACGCAATTTATTCGTTTCACTGTTCCTGAAAGTGTTCACTTCCAATGGGTTAGCCCGTTCATGTTCAAATTTATTAAACTGTTCATTTACTTGATTGTACTGACTAGTGATGTCTGCATAGATCATGGACGGTGGCGACCATTGTATGAACCACTGATGTGAAACCGCCATAGCTCAGGCACGGATCTAAAACGTAAAATTGGTGAAGTACAAGTTAAACAAACTTTTACAACTAACCTATGATTGTCTGTGGCACGGCCGCGCGCGTGTACGTAAGAACTGTTGCAAAGTCATTCTGCGGGTGAAGTATGCGCGCAGGCACTATGGAGAGACTCGCTCTGCCCCTCTAGAAAGCACATCCACGAGCTTTTGTAATAAACGATGCAGCTCCTTGACAAGCACTTAGCTTTTGATAGCAGCACATCGCAATATAATTGCAAAAAACCTAAGTTACTTAATGTAAATTGCCTAACAACTACGTGAACTAAAGTCATCATTAATAACATGACAATTAAACTATTTCCAGTACAGAATTATTTAAACTTGAGATGGAAGAGAACAAAAAAACAGATTTTGTTAACCTAGTTTATGTTCTTCAGAATCATAAAAAATGTTTCCACAAGCTGTAGTCTGGTACCACGTTACGAACTGGGCAAGAGTAAGATTCGGCTTCGGGTTTAAAATATTTTTTAGTAATCCGAGGAAGAGGCCTTTGCCCAGCAGTGGAACATATAAAATGGCTAAAAAAAAAATATTTTATCAGGAAATGTATCCAATTATATTTTGTATTGTAAGTAGTTCTATGCATTTAAATTACAGAACCCTTTTTCACGCGAGTTTGACCCGCGCTTTCCGTTTTTTTTTTAAATTAAGACTACTTAAAGACTAATGAATCATTATTTTAATTTATTGTTTCTACCTACTCGTATTGCAGATAACACTCAACACATCACGCAATTAATTCTTATTCTTCCTGTATCTTAGAATTTCATAATAAGAATGCTTAACTAATTATTATTAATTGGCATCCTTTTACTTCGCAAAGTCTATACAGAGTGTCCGGTAAGTAGTCGATACGATATCCCGACGTGGCTGGATAGATATTTTTTAATGGTCACTTTAGTTGAACTTTACGTTTAGTCAAATTTATTTGGGTATGATTTTATTGATCATCTAATAAATGCGTATTCGGCGACCTAATAAGTAATATTTGTTCCTAAAATAGTAGATCTGTCACCTAAATTGAATCACCAAGTAATATTAAAACGGTTACCTAAATATTATTTAAAAAACACTCGGAAATAATATTGATCATCAAACATCACGCCTGTATGCCCAAATGGGGTAGGCAGACAACACGAAACGTTACCGCTTCGGAGAAATGGCTTCCTAAAAATTAATTATCATCATCATCCCAGCCCATATACGTCCCACTGCTGGGCACAGGCCCCTCTCAGAACAAGAGGGCTTGGGCCGTAGTTCCCACGCGGGCCCAGTGCGGATTGGGAACTTCACACGAACCATTGAATTGCTTCGCAGGTTTGTGCAGGTTTCCTCACGATGTTTTCCTTCACCGCAAAGCTCGTGGTAAATTTCAAATGTAATTCCGCACATGAATTTCGAAAAACTCAGACTCAAAATTAATTATAATCACTGGAAAATAATATTGGTCATCAAATAATTGAACTGAAATTTGACGATAATGATATACAATTAATGAAATAATAATAATAATAATATCTTCTCACAAATTACACCAATTGACCTAACCCCAAACTAAGCAAAGTTTGTTCTATGGGTGCTAAACAACGGGTAGACATACATACATATATACTTAAATACATACAAACATCCAAGACCCAAATGCCTACTACAAACATAATTTATATTCATCATACAAGTGTTCGGTTCTGGCACTTCGCCGGCCGCTGCAGCGGCACGCTCACTTCGCTCGCTCGGCTCGCGCACTGAGGGTCACAATTCTACCTAACACTCCTCCTCGCTTCGCTCGTAGTCGTACCTAAGCAGACCTGCCTTAGTAGAATAGGTAGAAGCATCGAATTAAGGAACTGATCTATTATTTTGGTGATCGAATTTTGATGATCAAACTGTAATTTAGGATACAGGTTTACATTAATCTGATGACTCATACTTAGAGACAGATTTGATTCATTTGCTGACCAATATATTTCTTAGGGATATATATAATAATTAGGGTATCGCAGTTTAGTGACAAATCTAAATTTAAGTGACAGAAAATATAGCTCCCAATTTACGAGTATTTTAGAAATTTTGGTTCTCGTACTACTTTAAAATGAAAGAACGTTTTGTGGTTACTTATGGCTTAAAAATCTAACTTAACGTACCACAAAAAAAAAATAGAAATAGAGACGACTTTTACAAGACCTTTAATTAAAAGGGTGCATGTATATTTTCGATGGCACAAAATAAGTAAACAAACAAAATTGAAAAACATTACATAACATAAAGACTTATGAGAAAACATGAAATTGTTCTTTTGAGTTGATCTATCCAGCCATAGTGGTTGGAAAGTATGTATATCCACTACTTAAACTGTATACAGTGTGATCAATCCAAATGGGTCAGAAGGGAGAAGTCAGAAACTATGAGAGATAGCGAAATCTGTTCTTAGGAACCATGGCTTCGATTTTAAATTTAATAAAAATGCCATTCCATTTTTTTTTATTCCATACATAACCGGGAATCGAACCTGGTCTGTAGTATGCCAAATTTCAAGTCAATCCGATTACAGGAACTATGTCAAATTTAACTTGCAAGATTTGACCCGTACGCAAGTTAAATAAAAGCTTAATAATAACGAAAAAATGTGCCGAACTTGTAACATATAGTTTACAGAGATTTTGACCAGGTTCGATTCCTGGTTATGTATAAGAGTTAAAACAAAAAAAAATGCCATTTTTTATTAAATTTGAAATCGCAGCCATGGTTCCTAAGAACAGATTTCGCTATCTCTAGTAGTTTCAGACTTCTCCCTAATGATCTATTGGATTGATCACCCTGTATACATTGCTGTAAAATTAAATTAAAATGTGAAAAATAACTCATTAGCCGAGATTTTTTTTAAATATGGATAGCGTGATAAGTAAGTCCCGTTTGTGGTATTTTAACTTTCATAAAAGGTGACCTAGGATCCTAGGAATCTGATGCGAGAGTGAGCAACAACGGTCTCTATTGTCAACTAAGAATTTCGGACTTTAGCACTGTGAAAGTCAAGGAAAAATTTTCACACTACCTATTTATTCACCAAAGTTGTGATGAAGTTTCGCTACCAATCCTTACCCGACGATCACTGTAACGTGTAGCGACGATGAAGAAGAAGATTAAAAAATTTGGCTCTGTGCATATCTAGCGCAAATACTGGTGCAAGTTAAAATAATGCTATGTTGAGACCATAAATAACAATCAAAATCTTGTTTCTATAGTACTGAGTTTTATTACAATCGTGACAATGCTACAAAGTGCGTCTCGTCAAATTAGCCTAATGGAAGCTTTATTATCAATTTGGTTACGTAACATTCGATCACACTAAACGGCCATGTTTGCGGCACGGGCCGTAACAATAACAGCAATAATATCACCGACTCGAAATGAAAATGTAAAAACGTTGAAACTTTCACTCAGTATTTGAAAACCGTATCAATATATTATACCTATATAAGAGTTGTAGTCGACCAAGAAATTTATTTACCATCCTAAGATTTCATTTTAGTTGCGCCGTAGGTACAATATAAACACTATTCCTATAGATACTAGACTATATAAAAAAAAATAACAAAAAAGTAAAACCGACTCCAAAAAAATAAAAAAAATAACAAAAAATGGAACCGACTATAAAACCCATGAAAATATTTTTCTAGCACTAGGTACCTACTAGCTCGAAGTCGGTGTCTCAGCACGACCCAGCAGGATGGATTGAAACCCATAGTATGTAGGTAAGGTAGACGACTATTGTTCCATTCCTGCTGGCTTGTGCTGAGGCACCGACTTCGAGCTAGTAGGTACCTAGTGCTAGAAAAATATTTACAAGGGTTTTATAGTCGGTTCCATTTTTTTGTTATTTTTTTATTTTTTTGGAGTCGGTTTTACTTTTTTGTTAAAAAATTTATTTATAGACGAGCGAGCATTACTTAGCTTTTACGAGTTCCATTGGTCATCTACGGTCTTCTTCATCAGGTTCAGTTTACCAAATGATACTTTCTGAATGTAAATGCTTATCTTAATGCTAAAAATGCGAAAATCGCCATAGGTGCGCCTATAAAATTTGAGGTTTGCCCTCGTTTCTCCTAGGATCCAGTCATCAGATCTTGACTTGGTGGCAGTGGGACCACCTCAGAAGAGTGTCCTTTCGAATAAAAAAATAATTTTGAAAATCGGTCCACAATTGAGTGAGTAATCGGCGAACATACATAAAAAAAATACAAACAATGGAACATAGAACCTCCTCCTTTTTTGAAGTCGGTTAACAAACATGGATAAATAGGTAGGTACTTATGAAACCTACCTTTTTATACCTGCCCCCGACCGGGGATTGGACTCGGGACCTCAGGCTTCGCAGTCAAGTTTTGTAACCACTGGGTTATCCGGCAGACCATGTGATGTAGGAACTTTCATATGGAAACTATGATAAACCACTTAATTGGTTAACTATACCTATAACGTAATACCTACTCACAAGTCACCAGGTGTTCACAACTCAGATTCCAATTTGTAGAACTCACTGATTAAGTGCTACCCAATCAGTGGTCCCCGAGTGGCCTGTATAGGTAGGTACATTTTAACGATGCCGATTGCTTTGAGCTGCCCAACCATCAGTATTTCACAACATGTTTTCCAAATACATTGTCGTTTTAGTAACTGTAAAAGTAGCTTTAGCTATTTACCCATATTTTGATACCCAAGACTTCATATACAACGTGCCTAAGGTGTACAGAATTTCGATCACTTTAGATAAAATGTTGGAATACTATGAGAAGAAACCTTCCAAGGATCCAGAATGGTTTATTGCTTTGGGTATGGCAAGAGGTAAGGGCATAAATAAGTTTGAGGATTTCACTGCCAGGAGTAGTTAATCTTGTGTCCATGCAAACGTGCGTATCTGTAACTGTATCGATTTGCCGTTGTCTAGCCGTTGTGTCTTTCTGTACTACTACCTGTAATGATGTAAAAATATTAACAGCATTAAAATAAAAGGCACTTTCAATAATTACATATTCTTACAAACTAAATGAATACAGGTCAGCTGGAATACACGATCAATGAACTGGACAAGACGGTACCTCCCAAGCTGAAGGAGAATTTGCAAAATATTACCAGACGGATGGATCGTATTCGCAATAATACTGACGTCACCACTCTGGTCTACCGCAGCAAGGATTACGAATATGGTAAGTTCGTGAATCATGTCAATTTCCTTCAATGGAAGTCTAGATAAATATAATAATTACAGAACCTGGTTGTGCAAAGTTAGCACTAGTATTACATATTATTTTAAGTAAGTCATAAGTAATTATTATTTTATAAACATACATTTATACCTAGTTACTAGAATTAAAACGTAATTAATGAATTAATTCGACAAATTCAGTGCCACTGTAGTATTTGTAACGTTATGCTAATAAATAAAAGACCTAGTTTTTTTCGTTTTTTGTTTTCAAAGTGCAGCATTGTGAAACGCGATTAGCACTAACGCACGTCCGTTTACCTAACATTCGACATAACGTGGTCGTGCGCACATTTTAATTGCTGATAGCCATCCGACTGATTGGAACATCGACTGAACGGATAGGTTTTACAAAGGTGCCTGGAACCATGGAACGGTCTTGTCTGGCAGTACTACCAGAATTATTACATACAGAATTATTAATTATATTTAACAAACCCTACATAGTTTCAGCACAGCTATTAGGTCACCTGGTTTGAGATAGAGCCTTCGTGGCGCTTCAAAAATTCATGTAATATTAACTGGATAACATTCGTAACATTATTTTCCTACACTAATCTTTAAACCTCCAAATTTTGCTTAAACTTTGTGTGAGAAATGCATGTTATGGAGGGGTCACATTTTAGATCTCGTATCACATTATTTGCAATATGTATATACTATGAAAGTACAGGTTATATAAACTTTTCGACTAGTATTTAGGTATTTGACAAGATTAATTAGAACTTATTAGTAATAAAGTGGCCATCGATTAATTAGATAGAACTTTGTAGCGTTGATTAGGTATTTCAAGGCTCCATAGTTAATAAAGTCCAATTAGTTGAACTGAATTCGTACTTGCAATATTATACGTAACTTTCAGTTAGCAATTTATTATACCATGCCAATCAAAGCCACGCAATCGCGTACAAAGTTAAAGGTTTATAGTTACGCATATATGTATATAATCTTATCTACAGTCTCAGTTAAACTCATTTATGTAATTGTAGAATTAATGATGCCTCATCATAGGTAGTGCGGTGAGGTTTAGTTAGTCTATTTGTTTCTCTGTTTGATTCTTTCTCACGATTAAATTGAACATCTTGATTGCATACGTCTGATGAAAAATGTGTAGCTCCCGAAAAACAAAAACCCGGATCGAAGACTAACTAAACAAACAGGAACCGTAGGTATTAATGTCCCTAATCTAAACCTAAATAAGTATTATCTAAATCTAAACTAACAATACAAAGACGAAAGATTTGACTGTGTATGTTTTTTTAGGGTTTCGTAGCCAAAATGGCAAAAACGGAACCCTTATAGTTTCGCCATGTCTGTCTGTCTGTTTGTCTGTCCGTCCGCGGCTTTGCTCAGGGACTATCAATGCTAGAAAGCTGTGATTTTGCACGAATTTTTATGTAAGCTATGCCGACAAAAAGGTACAATAAAAATAAAAATATTTTTTTTAGAGTACCTCCCATAGACGTAAAGTGGGGGTGATTTTTGTTTCTCCTCCAACCTTGTAGTGAGGGGTAGATAGGTTTTTTAAAACCATTAGGGGGTTGCTAAAACGATTTTTCGATTAAGTGATTTGTTTGCAAAATATTCAATTAAGTGCAAATTTTCAATAAAATCGAGCGTCCCCCCCCCTCTAAAATCTAAACCGGTGGGTGGAAAATTTTGAAAAAATTCAGGATGGTAGTAAGTATATCACACTTACAAAGAAAACTGTAACGGTTAAGTTTTCTTGAGAATTATTAGTAGTTTAAGAGTAAATAGCAGCCTAAGGTATAAAATATACCTTAGCTTGGAATATTCCGTACAAATTACGAAACCTTAGAAAAACATTACTTAATTTTTTCGTAATGGCTACGGAACCCTATTTCGGGCGTGTCCGACACGCTCTTGGCCGGGGTTTTTTTATAAATTAATCTTAACTAATCTCAAAATTACTTAAGTAATTGATTTCAAACATTCTTTCACTTATATAAAACTGTACCTATTATCAGCAAGTAACACAGGTTATATTATATACCGGGAATATGTAAACTTCTATCCTAAACAGGATGCAAACGAATTTGTGAGCATCAGCTAGTTGTCACTATTCGATTGCGATCGCGAGCGCCAGAAACGTTAGACAATACAGCCCCTTGTTTGTATGATCTGAGATACAGCCTCTGGATTTACTGTTCAACGGTGCATGTAATTGCAAAATGTAATGTAGATTAAGTAGCAATCAATATTGTTAAAGTATCTATCAATTTCAGCTGTAAGGTACAGGCATAGCCTTCAAAAATTGAAAGTTACAGAATACCTACATAAAACTATTTCGCAAATTATACCTACTCATATTCAGAATGTGAGAAGGTCATTTCTTACTGAAATGTTGCGTGAATTAATTATGAATAATCTGGAGTTGTATTAAGACTGACTTTTACTAGCGACTTCATCTGCATAGATTTGTTACAGCAGTGAGGATGGCTATACCATAGAGACATACTTTATTAAGTTCTCGTCTCCAATTTTTGCAACTGCTGGGATGTTAAAAAAGATTAACGACATTTAGCAATGGTATTTATTTACGGACTTTTATTAGACTTTTTATTATTTCTATCATAGTGGCAAAGGCGATATTTGAAAATATGGATGTGCTGGCAAGCGTTTTGGAGCCGATAACACTCGGCACGATGGGCACCCAGAAACCTTATCGATTTGACTTTGAGCAATATGTGCAAGAAGCCAGGACTAAAATGCCTGGAAGGAAGGCTGCAGGTATATTTCTACAGTTTTACAGTTCGATGTTTAAAATTGTTATCTTCTTAATTAGCATCTAAGTCATCGATGTCATCATGATCAGCCTGTATCAGTCCATTGTTAGACATAGGCCTCTCCTACCGTACGGTTACTAAGTTCAATATTCAGCTCTCCTGCTCCAATTGCTGTTCGCGATCTTACGGCGCTTACTAACTAAGTACGTCGACACGCGGTCTCCACTCAAAGACCAGTATGCCCCAACGGCCATCAGTTCTGCGGGTGTGTTAGCTGCCCAATGTCATGTTTCAGCTCGCTAATGATGTGGTTCTTTGACCAAGTTCTCTGATGATAGATATATATATTTGTAGTAATGTATGTTATGTACCTACATAGTATATGTTTTTATTATAGATGCATGCACGATGCAGCTCCTGATATCAGCGATGGAGACACAGACAACTCAAGCAGAGGGAGCATGTGAGCTGACGCCCGAATGTAGCCAGCAGTTGATAAAAGGTTCTGGCCTGGCCTTTCAACAAACCAGCCGACTCCGCGCGGCTACATTAGCTCGCCTCTTCGATTGCATGGAAGGAATCGATCTTTCTGCACATATATACAAGCTGTGTATACAAATTTATAAAGAAACAAAGTCACTTGAAGCATGGGATCATCCTGCGGGAACGAAAACTATATTTATGCAACAAAGTTAGTATAGATATCTTTTGGTTACGCAGGGTTATCTATCTATACCTAGTGCCATCCACGAAGACGCGTGATTTTGCGTGATTGTAATAAGATTGTAGATAAGGCATGCGTCATCGTCTCATTGTGAATGACTCTACCTATATCTTGAAGCTGAAGGTAATATTACTATGTTTCCTTCGTTTTATTCAATCAATCATTTACTTTGTTAAAAGTAAAATAACGTAGGTATTTAGTTTGCTTTTTAAATGGTTTTGGATTTACCCGATAATTTATGTAAGAGTGGTACTTGGTCCTTATTTAAAGGTCAAAGAAGTCAAGATCGATGAAAAAAAATGTGATATGGTTTTTTTAATTGCAGTTTTGTACTGTGCATCACAAGGATACGGTGAATTTATCAAGCCCCGGTGGATGAACAAAATCATGGCTTGGCAGGAACCGAAAGGGTGCTATGCTGACGATCGACAGCCGTTCATGAGACTCACAGGATTCGTGGGCCCTGCCAGTGCGCCGCCGCCGAAGGAGCGAGCGGTAAATAAGCCACGCGTAACCTGTTTTAAGGTTCCGTAGTTTCACAAGGAACTCTCATAGTTTCGCCATGTGCATCCACAGTTTAGCTTATAGCCTGGTCATGGTAGAAAGTTGTAATTTTGCATGAGTAATCCAACCCATTAGTTAATATTGAATATAATATGTATTGTATGCAGCGGGCCGTACCATCAATTTTCAACAGCATTATAAAAGATGATGGCTGTCTTTGACACTTCGTAAACAAAGCTACTCAGCACTTTGCTTATAGAGACTAAAATTATTGCAAAACCATTTGATATCAATTTAATATATAAAAATAACGAAGTTTCATGTTGCGTGGAAAATTTTCATGGTGTAAATTTAGGTTATAGCTAAGTTTTTAAGATGTAAATAATACGTTGGCTGACTTGAAACCTCTTTAGTCTAAAATGACGTACCTACTTACTTTTTAAACTAAAGTCATAACTCCCTCGAGAAGAAAAACTATACGTAAATCCATAACTCCCTCGGGAACAATTGAGGCCATTGTCCTTTAGTATACAGGCATGAAAAAACAATATTGATGAGCAAGTGTGATGAAATAGTAGATTGTACAACAAGAGCATAAAACGAGCCATTTTACTCGAGACGTTTATATAGCCACTCGAGCTGGTAGGTACGGCGAGGGTGGATAGACACGTCGAGGGTAAAATGTGTTTAATGCTCGAGTTTTACACTGCTTTTCGCTTTGATGGCGAGGAAATCAAATAGCAACAGTGGAAATAATTGTTCACTTACTTTGTACCTTTTATTTTTCATGCATTACTGTACATATAATTATAATTTATTAGTTTTATTGATTTATTTTGATTGATTTGATGGATTTTAAGTTTTTTTTTAATTAAAATTTATCAAAAAATATGTAGAAACTTCTTTGTTTGTGGCTGTTGACATATATTTTATATTACCTTGGTCTTAGACGAAGATTTTACTTTATGCACTAAAGCATAAAAAGTCATTTAATATCGCCTAGATCCAGCATAAATAGGAACTTTACGAGCATGAGAAGTGAAAAAGCTTTTGTTTAACTTGCAATGTATCTTGTCTATGTAATGTGCGGGTCAAATCTTGCAAGTTAAATTTGACCCGCTTCTAGTAGTCGGATTGTCTTGATATTCGGCAATTTACTTATGTAAATTGCGTGACAATAAAATAATCTGGTTGTGACATTCCGGTAGTCCGGCCAGGATCGTCTCCGCAGGACGGAACTCTTCAACGGTTAATGGCATCGACTTGAAAGTTGGTATTGCAAATGTAGTTTAGGTGACAATGCAAGTACAGTCACCAAAAAGTACAGTCAGCAAAATCTTTTATTAAAATGAATTTTTTACCAAAAACTTATTTCGTTCAAATAAAAATTCATCCATCAGAGGGCCTAGCAAAATATATCTTGCTCGGTTCACTAATATGTTGCATAAAATCGAATCTCATCATTTCGTTTCTCATAACAACCTTGAGCAGAATCATCATATCGCCGAATTACTTTTCGCATATATTTTTTCTCATACTATCATTTCTCATAATTTTGTAAAGCAGAATATTAACATCACATAACATCGATGAGAATAATATTTATATGTTCGAATAATTGCTACGCAGAAAGACATATCTCATAAAATTACTTTGCATAAGGATAATAAAAAGCAGAATAAAATTTTACTAAACATTCCTTGCAATTAATATTATACTTGCATTGGATTTTTGAAGGCAATAGGTGCTAATTTGAGATTAGTGTAATTATTTCAAGGAATAATTCTGCTTTACACTGACAATTTTGCATGTACTTAACTAATAAATAAAACAATACTACTGTATATTATTATGTGATCTGTATTTAATTTTCCAATTTAATTAAACTTGATATATCATTAGCAATTTGGTTATAGTTAGAAAGAACTAAATAAAGAAACGAAATACATTTATTCACAACACAAGACACAACAAAATTAATGTGTCATTACGGTTGTGAATCTGACACTGACTCAGTATAATGCGGAAGCGTTAAGAACACCCCAGTGTTGTTTTAATTGTAGTTGTTTATTAACCTAACCTTTATTTGCAGCAGTAAGAATCTGGCGCTTCGCCGGCCGCTGCCGCGGTACGCTCGCTTCGCTCGCTCAGCTCGCGCGCTGTTGTGGTCGCAGTTCTAATCTGACCCAACCTACTATGTAGCAGCTATTTTGTTCTGACGCTTTGCCTGCTGCTGTTACAGCACGCTTACTTTGCTGGCCTTACTTTAACCTTAACCCATTCTTATGGTAGCTGTTAGTTCCTTTAACTATGTCATTCATTACGCCATGTTAAAGTCAGCGCTATTTAAAATTCCGTGAAAATTCAATAGTCCAAACTAGTATTTTGCTATGCCATTATGCCGTATAAAAATCGGCGATACTAATGTTCTGCTATTTAATATTCTGCAGAAGTATATTCGGCGATAAGAGTGTTCTACTATTTAATATTCTGAGAAATGACTATTATTCGAACTGATAATTATGCAAAGTTATGCTTATGCAAAAGTATCATTAGGCTAAAAAAAAATATAAGACACATGTTATGCGAAGTGTATTTCGGAGAATCGATATTATGCAAGATAAAGGGAACCCATCTTGCTCATACAAAAACTAGATCGTGGCGGCGTAAGACCTTACACTACACCTTAAAAAAAGAAGATCAAAGAGATGGTACGCACGTTATTTATGTAATAAGATAATCTTAAATTCACGTTTTATTAATTCAAGGAGGAGTACCGAGTAAAAAAGGCAGCTGAATCAGAAGGAGGGACCTGCAACTCACTGGCATCGGCAATGGCACTGGGTTCCTTGGTAATGTACGTTCGCGCTTTGCTGGAAACCGATCAAGCGTTCCAGTATGACGTACTAGTTTAATTTTTGTTATACCTACCTAATTTTATTAGTTTGTATAAGTGGTATTCACTAAAGCACTGCCGATTTACGCCACCAAAGTTTTTTATAGATAATGAACCCTTGAAAATATTTTGACTAAGGAAGGAGTAAAGATAGTAGAATTTTTATAGATTTTTGTAGCTTTTGCCATGTTCGTCCGTCCGTTCGTCCGCGGCTTAGTTCAAAGACTTTCAAGTACTAGAATGCTGTAATTTGGCGTGGCTGTAAATAATAATCACGCCGAGAAGGTGATCCAATAAAAATCAAAAAACATTTTTTAAAGTTGTAAATTTTTGTTAGTGTTAAGAGTCCCTGCCACCCCTACTGTCCACCCCTCCTCCTATCTAAATGTTTGTTTCCGGTTATGTGAAAAAATCACGGCAGAGTAGGTATCATACCTAACGAATTTAAAAGGATTTGTACAGCTAAGTAAATTTTACATGGTAATAAAATGAGTAATTTTGTTAGCAATGAATTTTTTATTTGCCACATGTTAAAAAAAACTAGGCCGATTAGATAAAATTTGTGTCAACTTTTTTAGAGAGAGTTTGGGGATAATTTTTTTAATAAACAATTGTTTAATTTTTTTAATAGTCAACATGTCATGATCTCTTTTCGTCGTGATGTTGTTTTTTAAAGTTTTCATTACACCCTAGGTTTTCTAAATTTTGATATTGGTATTTAAAAGTATGAAATAGCAGATTGTTCAACAAGGGAGCGGAGGACCCGAGGACCCGAGCAGAGCGAGGGTGGCTATAGTTCGAGTGTAATTATGGTCGTTTAGTCTCGCGATAAATACTCTACTTTTCACTTTGAATGCGAGGAAAAAAACGACGTTCTGTACAAATACAATACTACTTTTTAAAAACGTACACTCAATACGACTAATGAAAGAAAGAACACAACACTACACAAGACACAACAATATACGTATATTGTGACAATATTATTAAGTGCGACAGCATAGATAGGTAGTAAGATATGTGTCATTGTGATTGTGAATCGGACACTGACTCAGCATAATGCTGAGGCGTTATAACGCCTCAGCGCTGATTTTCAGCCAGCACTGTCGGTGACCCTCTGACCGCTACAAAAATATACAACACACTGTTAACAATACATATAAAACTACATGAATTTATAAAGGGTGCCTGTCGTATCGCATAACGTTTTTTGTTCTAAAAATGTTTGGCCGAGAATGTTAGGCATACTGTTGAATGGTATACTACTCGTTTGTCCTAATATATTTTGCCCATACTCATTTAAAGTCCTAAACCAAGTTTGTCCTAATATTGACTACTCTAAAATCTAATTACCTAAAGCATAATATTCCTAACATAAAACCTCCCACTTATGTTGAAGCAAGCGAGCGAAGCGAGCGAGCAAGACCTTCCGGGGCACCCCGACTCGGATAGGTTAGGTTAGAAGGCTAAGGCGGGAGCGAAGCGTAGGTAGGTTTCTCTTTTTTGGTCAATACAAGGTCATTACAATATTATGAGGTAGGTATGTAAATCCGAATAATACGGTATTTGACTATTTTGTATATGTTTTATAAATGAAAACTACACAATGCCTGTTATCGAATAGAAAAACAATTTTTAAGCTACCTTTACAAATAACAAAGTTATAAAGGTTTGAAATTCAAGATTAGACAGAGAAAGACATACTGGCATGTGACGTCACACGCCAGTACCGCCATAAGTACTTGCTGTATAGAGAAAAGCGTTTGAAAAAGAGACAGGTATATAGATTTTTCAAGAAATCACTATAAATCCAATTTTGGACCGATTTAAATTTTCTCTTCGCTAAACACTATCTGTATATCTATATTTTCATAATAATATTAAGATATGGCAAAATCAGGAGTTGTCAAATACCGTCGGTAGAATCCTGTCACAGTCAGCATTTTCCACACTTGTTTATCAAAAAAAACTTGATAACGACAGCAGAGGCTCCCTGCGACAGGGTTCCACCGAGTGCTAAATAGGAACTTATCAGGCTTTTCAGATGGGACTTAAAAGATGGGAAGAAAACTTACAACGTCATTTTTAATCTTTTTTTTGTTAACACACTAACCTTTATGTAGAACTTTTTTAATTTACTAACCTGACATTATTTGTTGATTGACAATCAAAGAGTATGTTGACAATATAATACACAAAAAATCTTTGATTTGTACTCAACTAAATTAAATTAGGTCCCTACTCATATCTAACCGCTTAAAATGTTCCGTATACTTGCAAGACAAATGTGCAGTTCTGCCGGCGCATCAAAAAAGACTCCTATACCAGTGTTTGGTAAATATAAAAATTCTCACACGTATTCGTAAGAAACTTGTTAGGTAATACTTGAATCGTACAACATTTTTTACATGAGAGCCATTTACATATTTTTTAAGGAATAGAAGGCCGGTACGTCACTGCGTTGTATAGTGCAGCCAGTCAAAAAAATCAGCTAGATGAAGTTGACAAACATTTACGTAGCCTACAACAAGAACTGCTCAAACCAAAAATTGTTGACTTCATCGAATCGAGCATGGTTTCTTCTGCCGAAAAAGCCAAGCTCCTAATAGATGTCGCCAAACAAGCTGGTCAGTATACTTTGCTATGATTATCATGTAAGGCACCTAAAATATTTATCATTTATCCTTATCTTTATACTTACCTACTGTTTGCAGGTATGCCGGATACTGCTGCAAACTTTTTAGGGATAGTAGCGGAAAACGGAAGGCTGAAAAAATTGCGCCGAATGATAAACATGTTCACGGCTGTTATGGTAGCCCACAAGAATATGGCGCTTTGCGAAGTGATCACCGCTAAGCCCCTAGATGAAGGCACCCGCAAAAGCCTCATGGATGCTCTGCAAAAGTTTGTAAAAGGGGAGAAGAAGATTGAACTCACGGAGAGAGTGGATCCTTCAATAATAGGGGGATGGTGGTGGGAGTGGAAGACAAACATATCGACCTGAGCATTTCAAGGAAAATACAGTTATATACCGAACTATTGCAACAATCAATTTAACATATTTTTAATTTTGCGATATGTTTATTTTTTCACCAAAATATTCAGTTGATAGCAGATTTATCTCCATAATAAATTGTAAATCCATTTTAATATTGTAATAATTTATTAAAAGTAGTTATACCGACATGAATCATATATGTACCTTTAAAAATAATCACCTCTGTATGGCCAATTATACCACATAAAAGTGCTGAGCAAATGTTCAGACATTGCGCGTATTTCTAAAGACGTGACGCAACGCCATATCTGGGAATAATATGTCTGTAACCCGTCGGCGTAATAAGATTCGCATGGTAGCCATGGTACCGATCCTTTGGGGGACTCCTGCACGGGGAGTTTCCCAGAAGACGTGAAATGCTTTGCGCGTGGATTCTGAAGTTCACTCTATTTGAATTAAGCGAGCCTGTCATAACCCTTTGGAAGCTGGAGGTTAGAATCCAGAGTTCCTGATCACCTTTCAGGTTGTTTACAACTTTCATGCCACTGGCGAACTGTAACGTTTCTCGGTCAATAGCGACCTGGTAGAAATTGCGAGGTGAGTATTCGGTCGCGGAGTTCCAGCACCAGATACTTGGTGGTTCCATGAGCCCGAAGAACAAAATGCCATCTCGGTCCATGGCTTCAGCTGCTGACTGGGACGTGCGCTCTTCTGGGAATACCTGTACATTAATGAATTGATTCTAATATGCATCTAATATTTTCCAGTCTTTAATATTCCTATGGGCCAGAACCAGTGAAATTTGGTGATGATGATTTGGTAATGATCAGAATTAATAGTGATAAAGTTATTGTTTCTTATAGTTTGCATCTAAAACCCAAGATCATGCTTTCTATGCATACAAAAGAACGACAATGTTAGTTGAACTGATTATGTTAATAAATTTGGGGAAAAGTGTCTAAACTGTCTTCAAATGATGGCGCTGGACAGCACAATTAAATTCTAAACTACTCTTTGACTTTCGTTTTCGGCGGCGTGTAGCCTTTACGCTGTAAATATCATGTCTGAGGTCACATGTTAAAACTGGAGTCATACTTACGTTAATTGACTTGGCATCAGCATTCTCATCGTCAATAAAGGAGTCGTTGCGGAGGATGCTAGTTCGCACGACGTTCTCGGTGGTTGAGGCGAGGGCGTGGAAATAGAGGTAACGGTCGCGCCCGCGGCGCCACGGGGAGAGCGTCATGCCTAGAACACCGTCCATTAGCTCGAAGCTTTCACCTATAGCAATAAAGGTTATTTAATTAACGTTATCAATATTGGCAGCGCATAAATAAATTCAAAATTTTGCAGACACAGACATGTGCAATTGCGGGATCAACACGAACGAAATAGACAGTATAAAGCAAGGTTTACCATCAATTGTAAATGTTCCTCGTGAAGGGAAGGGGAACATGAGCCGGTGGGTGACGCGCCAGGAGCGGTCTCGTGCTACATCCACTACCAAGATTGCGAAGCCGGTCACGTCTGCCACGTACACGTATGTATCTGCACAGTCACTGGGACTCGATTTTCGGACATCTACCACCTGAAATTTGGACAATGGTGTTATAAACTAAATATTTACCGAGTTGTAAACAAGGTGGGTGCAGCTGCGGTAGTTTTGAGGTGGTTAGGATCTGGACATAAGTGTTATCTACTTGCACCATCTTACTTGGTTAATCTTGCTACCTACTAAACGGCAATATTCGAATGCTTGTGTTCGGCGTATGGGGAAGCTACTATACCTATTAAGAACTCATCTACAATTCATTTTGGTATAGCGGGAGCTCATGGATAGCGGTAATCACTATATAGTGTTTCCGAAGAATATAGGCTTTTAGCCCTAAATTTAAGGCTATCGGTTCTGTTTTAGGGCTATGCTAAAAAAACTCGTCATGACGAGTCTATAAAAAAGCCTTTAGGTCTTTTTTTTGATGGAGTCCTTTTTTTTTCAAGTACTTAACCCTTTACCAGGCGAAGGGATATATTCCTCCCACATCTTATATCGGTTACCGTAGTCAGGTTTTTAACCGACTTCAAAAAAGCTTTCAAAGCTTCCATGCAGATTGAGTAGGTACCTAAAATAAATATATAAGCCCATGGCCGTACCCAGCTTCTGGCCTAGGGGGGTGCAACTCAGTAGGGCTATTAAAAATCATCGGCGGCGGAACTTTGATGTCGATTTTAGGGATCGATGTTTTGTTCGGATATTTCTGATGGAGTAATGTATTTATTATTTCTTTTAGACAGTTTCACTACGAAAATGGAATAATTTACTTCGGTTTACGACAAAATTTAATCAAAATTATGCAATTATGTACATACAGTTTGCAACCGAATGACGGTACGCCGATTTCGGCGTAACTATTTGTTATTTGACAATACGCGGCGGTATCTAGTCGAGCGAGCGCGCGAGACCAATCATTCATCTAAGGCATGAACATACAATTTCCAAGTCAAAGCAAATCTAAACTCGGCTGGTTTTGCGGTCCATAATCAAGGTTCTACTTACGGGAGTTATAAACAGAGAAGAGTCTATATAGTTCGACGCGTTGACTCGGTGCCGAAAGATGAGATTGTCAGTGGCCAGGTCGAAGGCAAGAAGTTGTGGTGGGCAGACCTGACTGTCTCCAATCTTGCCAGCATCCATCACCCACAGCCGGTTGCATTCGTCGATCTAGAATGAATTAAACGCATATATATTAAGGTTTATTTTTTTAAATCATGCATCGTCATTACAAACTGTATCAGATAGATTAAACAATAGCACGCTAAATAGCCACTATTTAGTTAGCGTGCTCGTATTGTATAATGTATTGGTTCAAGTAACCTGAGCACAGTACCTGATCCTAAGTAAAAATTAATCACCTCTATAATCCTATAATCAGAAACAAATGTTATGCAAGGATATCATGATTTTCGAAATAAAATACTTATAGATACCTAGGTATTTTTAACTAAATTTCATTGATTTTATAAATTTGATACTACGATCGTCAGAAAAACAGTTACAACATTCCTATAGCTACATAAGCAACTCTATAGAAAGAAAGTCCCTAAATAGGCCGAGGCCGCACTACGGCTAAACCGCCACCGCGTGGTATAACTTAAACCGCAGTGTGGCCGCTTGTAATATTACTTGATTAAGTCAAGCTAAAAACGCGGCGTTTTTAGCCGTAATGCGTCACATAAGCAAAAATGTATGTAGTGACGACGCGAATCGTTAACAAAACAAACTATTTCTATAATTTATTGAATCAGGCGTTACTTTGCGGAGGTCCATATCAATGAACTAAAATAATTTCCTTGCTCACCCGCGACCTTACGATAGCTAAGCCTATGCAAAATAGTTCATGCGTCCTCCACCTCCACACTGTAAGAACACACACAAATCACACAACCCATCTATTACACTGATTTCGAACTCAAACAGAGCTCATCTTCAGAGTGACACAACCGTACACCATGCTACCAGGTTGTTTAACTAAAACCACAACCATTTTTAAATTTGTCACTGTAACTCCCAAGTACCCACATACGTTTTATGCTACAAAGCAACTCTACCAGAAATTAAATAATATAACCGTCCTTCAAAACCGCGTGATTTTTTATTAAGTATACTGTAAAAGCCATGTTTTATTAACTACCATTGCTGAAAAGTCAAGCCGTAAAAGGGCGATTAGCCGTAAATTTACCTGCTCATTAATACTAACTAACTAACGAATAAATAAATAACTAACTATTTCTATATTTCATCTAGCATCAATACCGGGAACGAATGCAATTTGTTAAACATCGTCGATATCCACACCATCATGCCATGTCATGTCGCAATCAGTTTCATTGCACCAAACCTGGCGTAATGATTAAAATAATTTTCCCTTAAAGGGAATCTGATGGCGTTCCGTCGATTCTGGCGTATTTGGCTATTGAACAAAATAAAATAAAAAACCGGCCAAGAGCGTGTCGGACACACCCAAAATAGGGTTCCGTAGCCATTACGAAAAACCACTTAATAGAGAAACCGACAACTTAGTGAAACTGGCAAATAAGGAAATTGTCAACCAAACAAAACTGTCTAATGAATAAACTGGTCAGGTCAGTGAAATTGACGAGTAAGGAAACTGACCAGTGGTACGCTAACTCCTGCTATTACTCTTAAACTACTAATAATTCTCAAGCAAACTTAACCGTTATAGTTTTTCTTGAAATTTTGATATATTTACTACCATCCTGATTTTTTTTCAAATTTTTCCACCCACCGGTTTAGATTTTAGAGGGGGGGGGCTCTATTTTCATGAAAATTTGCACTTTAAAGTTGAATATTTTATAAACGAATCACTGAATCTAAAAATCGTCTTAGCACACCCCTAATGGTTTTAAAAGACCTATACCTCCAACGATACCCCCCACTACAAGGTTGGATGAGAAAAAAAATCACCCCCACTTTACGTTTATGGGAGGTACCCTAAAAATTTTTTTTTACAATTTTTTATTGTACCATTTTGTCGGCATAGTTTACATATATCTGAAACCACATCGTCGTTAGAACAGAGCGAGTGGTTAGTGGGGCTCTACCGCTCTCTTTCCCAGGTTACCATGAGTAATGGGTGCCATGGGAACGCTAACGTTCATGACATATCCGTGCAAAATTACAGCTTTCTAGCACTGATAGTCGCTGAGCAAAGCCGCGGACGGACGGACGGACAGACAGACATGGCGAAACTATAAGGGTTCCGTTTTTGCCATTTTGACTCCGGAACCCTAAAAGAGGTGAATGGTAAAAAGCGCCATGGATAATCTGTAAAATGTGTTAGTTCAACTTTCAGCGTCACGCGCCGCTTGGCTATGGTAATGCCGGATCGAATTATGTATCCATAACTGATTGATTTGTCCTGATCGATCTGAATCAATAGTGTAAAAAAATGTGACTTTCATTTTGGTTTCAGTATTTGTAAGTTCTATTTATTTTTACAAAGGGCTTTAATCTGCAGGATTATCATATACTTATTCTTCAAAGCAAAATTGGATCTCAAATAGAACATTCGATAGACTCGCTTGGATGGATTCGTCAGATATAATATTGAATAAGTACTGTTGTTACCTAAACTAAACTATGCGATGCATATAAACGTTGGCAGTCTCATTGAACTTTATCACTCTCACACATGATATTAAAAATGCATCAAGGTTCAACAAATCCACAACATTCAACATGCGGTCCACCAAGCTTCTTTGAGTGACCAAGCTTAACGCTCGTATAGATTTTACAGACAAATTAATTTATGCTGCGGCCCGGTTCCCCATAGCCTACAATAAAATAGATTTGTAGCCTCAAAATAGGTAAATGTGCCTGACTGCTTGTTCATCAGACCCTGGTACCGTTCTCAGTCAAAGTACACAAAGTGTACAAAGACTATTCTAACACCCCCAAACGCGGGTATAGGTTACGTTGTTCTGTCTTTAAGTTCCAATGCCTATCCAGCTCCCAACCCCATCATGAATTCAACACGATGGTACCATATCACTGTGTTGCCATCAGAACTGCGCAATATATTTCAAGTTAGATGTTAATGTCGCAATTAGAAATGGGTGAAAATCGAGCATAAAACATGCACGACCGTTCTCTATGAAAGAGTTATGGGCGTTCAATTATTAGTGAACTTTTACGGGTTAAAACGAAGATTCTGCAGATACTGATACTCACTGCTACTCTGAATACAGAGGTCATGCCGTCGCAATTGTAGCCTTGATTGTCGTGCCAGCTGTAGTCAGGGTACGCCGAGATGCGGGCGTTCTCATCGACGAGGCCCAGCGTCATGGGGCGGCCCTCGTCGAACCGCGGGATCGTCACGAATATTCGGGATTGAAGAGCACCTGCATACCCAAATGAGTCTTTATCAGTACTTGAGTAACCCATACAAACCGGACAAGTTAGTGCGTGCGGCGAACGCTCTCACCGAGGGTTCTCTCTAGTGTTGGAATGACCGTGCATTCTTACCATCACAATATGATCGATTTGCTCGCTTGTCATTTTCATAAAATAACTTTTCTAGTCATGCGTATAACATCTTCGTGAGTCTTAGCGTAACTTACTTTATAAAATAAAATCAACTGTAAGAATAACTGCCAAACGTATTTACTACATAAAGTACAAATTATTCAAAGAAGTTTAAATATGTCGAAAATACAAACTGAGACATGGATGCACAGAAAAACCAGAAAAAGAGACCAGCGCTGGGAATCGAACCCAGGTCCTCAGCAATCCGTGCTGCGTGCTATAACCCTTACACCACCGCTGGACAGGAATTTAGACACGAATTTTTCCTATGCATACATATCTCAGGTTGCTTAAAACTACTACGCTACTTATGCAGCAGCACTAGCGACATCTATGTTTCGCTCTCATCGAGAGACATCACATTCTTTCGGAACCAACCGCTCACCCAGACAAAAAACCGTAAAACCGTAAACCGTAAAAGTAACAAATTTGGAGTTGAAATAAAAAATACAAAAAGACTCCAAATAACCAATCATAAGTTTAAATATGCTTAAACTATTTCTAAAATTACAAAACTTATGAATCTCATCAAGGTCTTAACCATGAGGTACCTATATCAGGTAGAAAAAGTCGTGACTCAGGGAGCTATAGTAAAATAAAGAGGTAAATTTTGCTTCTTGATATGTTGAGGCCTATTTCTGGAACCACCGTAGCCATCCAAGTACATTTCAAAAAATAGAAAACTATGTACAATATCCCAAACAAACATCTGCAACTTTTTATCCCGGGAAAATGTTTTCACTACATCCAGTCGTATGATTAACGAACTTTTTAGAACGTATATGCATAAGGTTTATAAATTTAATATCACCTATTTAAACAGTGCGTAAGAGGCGATGGTTCAAATAAGCTAACGTAATTACGTACTAATATTGTGTGAACGTTATTAAACTTTAATTACCTATTCACATGTGGCTGTGGAATATTTTTATAGCTGTTGTATAAGTAAAGATAAAAATAGCTTGAGTAAAAAAAGTTAGAAACATGACCTGTGGTGGACATAAAGATTTCTTTACATCCGCGATGGTGTCATCTAGGGTACTTCATACCATAGAAACAGGAAAAATACTTGAACTTGTGTACTTGAACAGCAGTACCATTGTTCTAGCTACCTTATGTGGCAATAAGAAGAATAAAGCACTTTTTATCAAAAATACTAATAAGTAATAATTAAAATACTTAGACAAGATAATAAATCTCAGATGACTTTTACGAATAACCGTATTTATTTTTCTACATTATTCTTGTTTCTACAAACGTAAAGTTCTTGCTAACTAATTAACAGACTACATTTGATTTCGACGGACCAAATGAAAACTTTTTTAAACTGTCGGAAAAATATTCTTAGCGACTATAGATAGGTACGCTCCAATTCAATACCTACTTACTGTAAACAGTAAGATCCAGCTTCTAAAATCGAGGGGTTAATAAGTACCCCGGCTATTGGGTTATCGAGGGCAAAACAAGCGATCTAGCTTGGTCTTATCTCTGGGTAAACCTGTATTTTCAAGTTTTAGTCCGAGCGAATGTCGGTCACCCAGGTACTATTGTATTTAAGTTCCTATGTTACAAGTATCTAGTAATAGGCTTTGCTTAGTGTAAAAATACACCTACGGGGCTAAATTTATCGAAAAAACCGGGCAAGTGCGAGTCGGACTCGCGCACCGAGGGTTCCGTGCACATTTATAGGTATGTAAACGGGAATCGTATCTTGAAGATATTTCTCGATTTTTCCAAGTGATTTAACACATCCAGTGTATGCAGAGCCCTACTCTTAAGCTACTTTCATACCAAATTTCAAGTTTCTAGGACAACTGGAAGTGCCCTATAGGGTTTCAGTGCACTGGCATTTGTATGGAAACACGTTGTTGAATGACTGTAACTTTTGATTGCGTCAATTTAGAAGTTTGATTTTTTCAGGGCTTCAAGGGTCCGCAGATTTGAGTATTCGATATCAATTTCAGCTTGATAAGTCCACGCATTCCTGAGAAAAAGGGTCTTGACAGACGGACAGACGGACGGACAACAAAGTGATCCAATAAGGGTTCCGTTTTTTCCTTTCGAGGAACTCAAAAAATTAAGAAACAAGTAGTGATCAACTACATACCTCTTCTATGTTGCACATCGACGTCAATAGGCACGGAATTCCCGGGCACATAAAACCGCTTGGCCAGAGCATCCTGGCGTGCTGCCTCCGACGGAAACTGGAAATCTAGTTCGGCCCACTGGCGAACAATGCGGAGATTAGTCCTGTCTCCCTCCCCAGACACCTGCAGCTGGGGCCAGCAGCAAGCCAAGCAGTAGGACAGCAGGAAGAACCGCTCGAAGCCGTGCGCCATCTCCAACTTGAACGCGTCCAGTAATACTGGGTCTGTGGATATAAAGGATCATATTAGATTTTCTCCACTTAGGCTAATAAGATATCTTACAGCGACTCCGAAGATAACGACCGAAGTGATTAGAGAACCTGAATACGAAGCTTGAGGTCCCGGGTTCGCTTCCCGGCCGGGGCAGATAATTGTATGAATAATAGGAAGGTTTGTTCTCGGGTCTTGGATGTTTATATATATTTAAGTACGTATTTATCTATATAAGTATGATTGCCTAGTATCCATAGTACAAGCTTTGCTTAGTTTGGGACTAGGTCAATGAGGGCTATCGTTTTTTGTCTCACTAGATGGCGTACTGTTGCGTGAGGTTTTAAAGTATGGCTTTCGAAGTCTGTTATTACGGGCGTGAAAACAAAGTTTAGATTAAAATCATATTTAATACACCTTAAAACCGTACCATAAAAATATCGAGCATGCCACAGCGTTCCATAGTTCAAAAAGGAGGACAAAGGTTTCCGAAAGACAAAACTGTCGCAAAACACAGACATTCATTGCCCCGGAACGCATATTTGCCATAATTAATTTCAGATATATTTACAAAATTATTCTAATTATAAATAAACCCGCGTAGCTCACCCAAAAACTATGAGATTTGACATTTCGGAGACCTCTCGCTACACTAGCGCCTCTAGCGGCGAATTCATACGCGATAGCCCTCATTGCTGTCAAGTGTCCCAAGATATTTATTTATTTACAGCGCGAGGAAAATGAGGAGTGGTCCTAAAGCCGTGTTGTCTAACGCACTTTGAATTACAATTACTTTAATCATTTCTTTCTATCAAACCGAGGCCTTTCTAAAGAACAGTAATAGATGAGGGTAGAACGAGGAGGTGAAAGTGGTTGCAAGCGTCCGCACGTTAGACAATTCGATGTCTACAAGATACCTTAAATCATTTGGGATGTAAACTGCAGGGATTGAGCTAGATCAAATAATCAATGGAGTTTTTAATAAATTTGCTGTTTGGGAAAAGTACCCCGAAGCACTTTTCACGATTCACTTTTTTAGGGTTCCGTACCCAAAGGGTAAAAACGGGACCCTATTACTAAGACTCCGCGATCCGTCCGTCTGTCCGTCTGTCACCAGGCGTAGATATCTCATGAACCGCGATAGCTAAACAGTTGAAATTTTCACAGATTATGTATTTATGTTGCCGCTATAACAACAAATACTAGAAACAGAACAAAAAAAAGTTTAAGGGGGCAATCCCATACAAGAATAGTTATTTGTGTCACAAGGGAGCAAAATGGTATATTTACGGCGAGGGCGTACATTGAATCCAGAATGTAGCGAAGGATTCTACAATAGAATCCTGAGCGTAGCGAGGGATTCTAAAGTAGAATCCTGAGCGTAATGAGGGATTAAAGTGTTAACGCCCAAGATGAAAATAATTTTGCTCCTGAGTGGCTCATACAGTTTTTCACACCGAGCATTAAGAAAGTTGAAAAAAAAACACTAAATATTATTTAAAGAACAACCAGCATAGAAAAATTATCAAGTTCAAAAAATGGCATTTGCAATAAAACACTTAGAAAAGCCTTAAACAGAAAAGTTGCACTTTGCTCCCTCTCGTCAGGGAGGAAAAGTTACTTTTCTGAAGGAGAGGTGTGAAAAGATATTTTTTTGCCTTTTTTTGCTCGACATTAATAACGGCAACAGGTAGACGCTTGAAATATTCATAGAATAATCAGTCGTATATTCACTTTAAAAATAAATAATTAAATTTAAATAAAATAAATATTTAAGGGGGACTCCCATACAACAAACGTGCTTTTTTTGCTAATGTCTAATGTTGTACAGATAATGGTACGGAACCTTTCGTGCGCGAGTCCCACTCGCACTTGGCCGGTTTTTAATATACTTTAATTAAAATATTATAACACCTCTCGTTGTAGTGAATTTACTATAAAATAAATGAAGGAGCTTAGGAGCTATAATCAGTTGAATCAGTCAGGATTGTGATGGATGATGATCTTTTAAACTTAATGTTTAGATGTTTTATTTAAAAAAATACGCCTTTTTTCCTGGTTATTGTAGTTTTCCATAGACAGCTGAGATTGCTTGCCACCAGATACTTACTTACTTGTTGCATTGTTAAGCACCTATATAAAAATAAAAATACCACCAACATGAACACACTATGCTCCTGCATAGTGTGTTCATGTTGGTGGTATTTTTATTTTTATATAACCTAGGAAGGGTCCATTATATCCACCAATGAGTGGTATCTATTCAAATGTTTTTCACCCATCTGAATTAATACCGACCGGTTAGCGATTAGGCATTAAAGTAATGCCTATTTAAGTATTCGATAAACTACGCATAATTAAGTACTAAGTATATAATTAAGTGTTAAACAATTAATTACCATATTGGCTAAGTAGCGTTCCACAAAACAGGCTTTGTTGATCCTCCAACATCTTGTAATTTTGCGAAGCACGAAAAATATACAACTCAATCACTAAGTTTGATATCAACTAAATTTTATATAACTAAAAATTAATGGTCTTTAGCCTTTCACAGAGAGTTTTAAACATTAAAATAATATATTGTTTTATTTTATTTTATTTCTTTTTTATCACCATGTTTTAATTTATTTAGCCCACCTAGCAAACTGCACGCTTGTCACTAATAACGGAAACCACCCGAGCTATAGCTTTATATCGATTAGTGCACTGCATGCCTTAAATACGTCCAAGTGTAAATATTTAGGGCGCATTAAGCATTACAAATTAAATGTATCAACGTACGCATTAAATAACATACAACAATCAAAAAATTCTGTGAGAATTGGATCAGATAATCATGAAGGCGAACATTACTTAGAAACTGGAATATTTAATCGCGGGTGCGACATTCGTGTGCACCATATACGTTGGCGATGGCTTACATTGAAACAACTTTACCATATTAAAGAGTCTCGTTAATAATTTTATATGTATACAGTATATTTTTTTATTTTCAGCTCTTCGTTTAGTAAGAACTCGAGCTTATATTCCCCTTTTAGAACTTGGTTATTCGCGATAAAGATTGTGTTTTATTTAAAAAAAAACGCGGTCGCCGTGGACGTCAACGCAGGTACAGTTAAAGACGACACTGCTCGTCCTCCCTCCTGCGATATCTATATGTTTTACAACGAGCCAATATTGACTAACGGTACTTTTTAAGTTTGCCTTCTTAGTATGCGGATTTCGTTTGACTAGACAATAACAAGAATAAACTAAACCGCTTAAGTTTCTTCTATTTTAATTCCTTATCAGGAGACCATATATTTACATTTAACCGTTAACGAAGACTGGAACTATTTAATTTGATGACTTCAAATTGGGTAAGTACAAACTAAACTCACAATAAAACAGAGCAAAAAACAGATGTTATCTCATTATAACAACCTAATCATGTTTTTTATGAATTCGATGCCTTTGCAACACGAAACACAAACCAGTTACGTTCCACGCACTGACCACCGTCATAGAGATTAGTCGAAAAACGATTCTGGGGCTCCAGTGATCACTGATCAGTGATATGACTTGTAATTGCACATTCAATTGTCTCCCCTTCATAAAACAAAGCAACGATTTACGACTAGTTTTATAACTCCACTGCCTGTGCTACGCCTTGCAACATTATTCCATTTTTAGGGTTCAGGAGCCAAAATGGCAAAAACGGAACCCTTATAGTTTCGTCAAGTCCGTCTGTCTGTCTGTCTGTCTGTCCGTCCGTCCGTATGTCACAGGTATTTTACTCGAAAACTACAAGATGTATATCAATGAAAATTGAAGTACAGATGTCTTGTCAAAGCCGCTATTTAGTTTTGTACAAAAAATAAATATTTATACACGTAACAGAAATTGAATTTTTTTTTTAACTCTTATCAACGTGTGGCACATAGTTCGACAGCTTTTTTGAAAAGATAGTAAGGTTTCTCAAAAACTTTTTTGATTAAGTGAAGATTTCCGGAAATAATCGCTCCCAAAGTAGCAAAATTGTGTCCCCCACCCCCCTCTATCTTGTAAACCGTTTGTCCAAAAAATATGCAAAAAATATGGAAAGTTAACGCTTAATAAATACTTTCAACGAAAATTGTTTTCAACATGATCGGATATACCGTTTTTGAGTTATTGCCGAAAAACTGCGCTTCTCAACAAAAAGACGTAAGTGCCGTGAAGATACGCTCTTTTTCTAGTAATAGATTTTAAGACTGTAGTAAGTGTTTTAATTGTGTTATAACGCATATTATATTACTTGATTTTTTTCGTAATGGCTACGGAACCCTATCTTGGGCGTGTCCGACACGCTCTTGGCCGGGTTTTTTTATAGATTCATTTTTAATAGCTATGTTCTATGTCATTCCTTTCACAGTCCTACTAAATAATTATTATAAATGCAAAAGTATATACGTGTGTGTTTTTTATTCCTTCATGCTAAACCGGGACGGCAGAACGGATTTGGAAGATATTTGGTATGGAGATTACGTAGATTTCTAAAATAAAAAAAAATGCATATGTGTGAGTGCAACAAGAGTTTTGACAGAAAAAATGATTAGCAACCGGTGAGAGATACCCTCTCCGTTCTAGCTCAATACTCAAAGTAGTTTATAGAGCTAAGAACAGCAGCCTGGTAAACAGCTAAAATATTTTGTACGAGTATTTTGCGTTGATCTTTCAGAATACCTACGTGGACGTGAAATTTAACTGAGAAGATAAACTGTGTTTATTAACCACAATCCACGAGTATACATAACCTAATTTATTTTTCTTCTGATTGGACTTAAAAAAATATTATTGCAAAACTTATTAAGTCAGTACCTAGGTTAAACCCATGGTCCTCTGCTTTAGAGGCCAGGTCATACCACTAAGACTAAGATACCAAAGCTGTTTGAGAAAACAACAGTCGGATATTCTCTCTGTGTTTCAGAGTTACGGTTTCCCCCCGCTTAGGGGGAAACTGCCCCCCGCTTTCGGCTAAAAGCAGCATTTAGGCCGGTGCTCCATGGGTAATAACAACATATATTTCTTCTATTACTTAAACGAAATTAAAACTTGTGTCTTTTTCAATCTCGCCATTGCTGAAATATCAGTTTACTTCATCGGAGTAAGTACCTACCTAGGTAATATTTGCAAAAACAAAATGCGTAGGTAAACATTAAAAGTGGTTTATAACCAGGGCACAGTTTTAGAATAGATATCACTATCGCTACTAGATAGCGTTCAGAATGAAGTTCAAACTGAAAAACTTTTTTCTTTTATTTTTACTCGACTTCTCGAAGGAGGGTTTGCTTTTCGACTGTATGTACCTACGTATGTGAAGAATTTGTATGTATGTATGTCTATTTCTTTGGTCCTCTCTGGAGCCTAAACATAAGAATTTTAACATATAATACTTTTAAGCTAACATTTTCACTGATATATCAGTAAAGTATGGAATAAAAAAAACTCGACTGCCTTAAAAAAATCGGTTACTTAATGTTTTTTGGGGTTTTTTGATTTTTTGATTTATTTTTCCTTCTATGACCATACTACACCTAATAGTGAAAACAAAACTTTAATTTGATTAAACCATTAATAAGTAGCCGAGCCGAGAAATAAACGGCAAAAACAGCATCATTATAGAGTACACTGGGTAATACAAGTAATTAATGAACAACTACTTATCTCTCATTTGTTTATATTTTACATTTTTAGCGGCCGTAGATATAAATATAAGGTTCTCTTTCAAATTACGCCATTGCGTCAAAATTGTATGATTCCTGTGGATGTGAATGCCGTCGAACGAGTACCCTTTATGTCCGGTCTCCTTGATAACGAACTCACGATTCTTCGTTTATCTTTATGCATAGAGAAAACATGACGACACCGTATTTAAATGTAATTTGCTTGAGATTGAGACCATTGTGTTAACTAATTTATGTACAACGCACGAGGAAATGGTTATAACATCGAATATATATAGAAAGCAATTGAAATGGAAATGAAACCAACATAAATAAATAATTCGTTTCAAGAAACGCAAGGTTTGGTAAAATTTAGGAGAGAAAGAAAAAAACTTGCCAAGTGCGGATTGGATTCGCACACAAAGGGTTCATACTATTGTGGAAAATTGCCGTTGTTGGGATTTTGTAACAAAAACATAAAATAAGTACAAATGGCAACCTTGATTTAATTTATAAAATGTATCTTATTTTTATTAACTGTTATTAATACAGCCATAGTAATACACCAAATTAAAACATCCCATGATTTGGAATCTTGAAATAAAGATCGATGTGACCTCTCCCGACTTTTTACGACACTATTTTGTAAATTTTAAATTGAGCCACGACGGTTATAATAAGCCTGTTTTGAAAACTTTACTACGTCATCCTTTTTTTCCAACTACGTAGTGTGCGTGACTATAGGTAGGTACACAGACTTGTGCAACAAATAATAACGATCGGCAACCTAATGAGCGACAAACAATAACAAGGATTTGCCAATCAGGATGAGAAGTAATTAATTGATAAGTTTGTCGACATTGATCTTGTGTCATGAGCGGTAATGACACTTGTTTGATAACCCTGCTTTGTAGGACTTATTAGGGGTATTATTTGCGAGTAGGCATAGGTTCCATACGGTTTCTAAGGGTTCATTGGAATTGTATTACTAGACCTACCTTTTAAACCGTAATAAGTAGACACTTGTCATTTGTTCAAAGTGTGTTTTTGTCAAACTTTAAACCTAAAATTTCTAAAAGTGGCTCCAAAGCGGTAACGTTTCGTGTGCTCTGCCTACCCTTTTGTGTGTGTGTGTGCGTGCGTGCGTGCGTGCGTGCGTGAGTGTGTGTATTACTAGCAGGTGCTATAACAGAAATATTAAAATGACTCGTATGAAACTAAAAGGGATCCCCGTGCAAATAAGAAATAATTATTGCGGTTTATTTGTTTAATTACCACCAATTACCACCAATATCTATAAAAAAGCGTGATTGCCTTGTGGTTTGGCCTCCGGCCTCCTCACAAGCAGTTGCAGGTTTTAAGTGGAAGAAAATATCGCGAGGAAACCTGCATATACCGGCGAAGCACTAACTGTACTGGGTCGGCTTGAAGAATACATTTCAAGCCGTCTCGGTTTAAGACGGTTCATAACTTAAATAAAATTAATAAAAGCCAGACTTTTAATAACACTCAAAACAAGGCAGATTGTTCCCAAATCATTGATTAAAGATCATCATCAGCCACGCTGGCATTTAAATACGCGCACATCCGCATTTATCGATCGTTATGACACTTTTTAAAAACTTAACAGTCCAAACAGGGTCGAATATTGAAGTTTGAAGCCTTGGGGCAACAAAGGAGTGGAGCCCCCCTCCCCCTCTTGCCCAAGCTATTTTCCAAATAAAATGAACAATTGTACAAATTACTATAGGTAAGAAGTGTTCACTCGTCGGATTTTTTAAAAAGAAACCGGTCTCTATTGTGGGGGCCCCTCTTTTGTGGAGGCCCCAAGGCTGTAGCCCCGGACCCCTCCCCTAAATCCGGGCCTGAGTCCAAATAACACCTAAAAAAAATCTAAAACAGTAAAACTTGGTTCACTTGATTCATCAAGTCAAATCTACGTAGCAACATGATTCATTAAACAAAACAATCCCCTTGGCAAAATCGAGTTCAACGTATTATGTTATACTTAATTATAAACAGGCCCACCAATAGGCATCATAATCATCTACGTCAGCAAAAACAGGTTTTCTGCTAATGTCTATGGCTAATACAACTTTTTGTATTAGAACAGCCTATCTTACCTTAGAATGAACACTTCTTTGCCATTCGGTAAAATGTCGTTCTTTTGTTCTCTGAACGTTCGAGAGGTTTTAAACCAATTTCACGAATTACGTGTAAGTAAACAATCAGTTACATGCTTATTATGGTGTCAACTGCCACCGTTAAAGGAGTCGTTACTTTCCAATGGGTATTTTAGATGACTTTACATCCTATTATCTTTCTGAATTCAATAGAACATAATGACTCTTCGGTAAAAAAGACATAGTAAACAATTTAAAAAATATGCCTAAACTACGCGGAACATAATTTAAGCTCCGTGAAGCGGGGCTTTCTTATCAACTTATCTCATACATATTTCGGTAGTCATTTATTACCTTTGGCAAATTGAAATGTTTAATCCCTCTTCCCGTCCACTTTGACGTTATCTTTATTTTATAAATCTCTTTCTTTTCACCTTATTATTTTTAAAACTCTTATTGCTAACGTGGGCTCAGACTGCTAAGTTAAAGTGGGACGTAGATTGCCTGAATGAATCCGAACCGCTGTGCAAAAGTAGTTAGGGAATGAGTTCCTAGCGAAGGAAATCGAAACAAAAGCAGACCGAAGTGGAGGTGCCGGGACGACCATAATGCCTATCGAGTGAGATGTGAAGAACATGCGTACCACAGGACGGAGTGGAGTAAAATATGATAAACTTTTGCTAAGCAGTGATACACAAGATTAGAAAAAAATACATTTGGTGATTAACTAAACATTAATCATTACTAGATATTTCTTATCACGAAGCATCTGTTGGTATCTGCACAAACGAGTATTTTTGACGCACAACAGAAATAAATGGTCTACGATAGGTATGGTTTAGGATATGCATTCACCAAAACCAGACGAAGCTACCTCGACGTACAACAAATATACTCGTAGCTCCCCTAAGTGCGGCTGGGGAAACTTAGTATTCTAAGTATTGGTGTTTTTAATAGTTCCGTGCGTTTGATTGAAAAAGTAAAATCTTACTAAGACTGCTCGTATATATTTGACAGTCACGGGAATTTTTCTCTGAGTCCGAGATAAATTAAGCTTCATTTTGGTGCTTTTTTTTTAGATTTACTTGACTTTTGGGCTTTTTGACTTGTGGAGAGTGTGGCCGCACATTTGGTGCTAAAATCGGATACGTCAGCCACCTGAGAGCACATCAGCGACGCTCTCAGCGTTAGGAAATAGTCGCTGTAGCCGAATACGGCTATATACTGTTGCAGTGTAACGCAGAAAATGAAAATATGTGATGTACAATTGGACAACAAGTACTTTGCAATTGCTTTTAAATTTATACGGAATCCTCAGTCCGACTTGCACTTGGCAAGTTTTTTTCTCGCGCACCGCATTATTATTGCCTGTCTCGCTCGCACAGGTCACATGCGTGGATGCATTGCCTTCTGGGTGACCATGTTTCAGGTCCCGTATCTAGTATTATGTACCGGATTTTCCGCAAGACGAAACATTAGATTTCTTCTGCGTAATAGAAATGGCTATTAAAGTGTAGAAGGAAAATACATCGCCCGAGTCTTAATCGCTGTCATACGTTTTGACGCAATGTTAAAGGAAACTATAGCAGCTTTCAGAACTCAAGGAGTTCTACGTACATCTTGTAATCATAAAATAGCACGTAGTTAGTTTAACAGGGAATCATTATTTTATTGCATTAAAATTTAATAAGTATTTCATTTTTTTTGACACAACCACCTTGCGCACGTCCTTTTTATGATTCAAAGAGATATAATAATAATAATGATAATAATTATCTTTATTTCAGGTAACATATGACTCATTTTGAAAACGTTTGTCTTATAAAATACGCTTCTTAAAAATCTGACTTCATTTAGGAACAAATTCAATGTCTATCCGATGTCACACAGTTCACGAATCTAGAAAGTAAATCTTAATCCAGTAACCTTTACAAATTTAAATTATAGCCGTAAAAGAAAATCGCTTTGTGGTTAATTCTTCACGTTTAGTGGAGCATTTAGTTGTAAAAAGTTTGTTTTCTAACCATAGGGCTTTCTAAAAAGAGAACGAAGGTAGGCAAAGTAGACATCCGCGAAATCCGCGTTGAGTCAATTCTTGCAAAAAACGACAAGGCCGATTAAAATAAGACTTTCACTCATAAATAAACCCTAGAAAAAATTAAGTAAGTTCCTAAATCGCCTCAGCGCGGAAACGTGCAATACTGATCAGCGTACGTGCTATTTTCCGTAAATCTAGAAAAATCATTTTCTCAGCTACGCTAAGATTTTAACTACTTGGAGAATAACTTGCTTATACATCGTAGTCATCAGATGCAAAATAGTCTACTATCTATTTCTATATTTGCTTATTGTGTTTGTTTCTTTTGTTCAATAAAGATTTACATACACATACATAGGTATAGGTAGTGCCAACGGAGTTGAAGTGAATGATTATACACACAGCTACAAAAATAACTAATAGCATAAAAGGGGAATGAATGAAATGTATGAAGTCAGTCAATTTGTTGTGATGTGCTAGTCATATAAAAGTGTAATTATAAATTATAACCGTCAGTGTTAATAAAAGCTTAAGTAGGGTTTTTTTTCTTCTACATAGTTGGTGAACATGTATACTAGTTCGTCATACTGCTCGGCACAAACCTCATCTCAAGATAAGGATAAATTTGCTTGCTGTTATTATAGTATAGTATTGTTTGACGCATCGCTGCGTCAATTATGTTAATAGCACGCCCATTGTTGTGCGTTAACTTCCAACCGACTTTAAAAAGAGATTTTTTTATTTAAATGTATGTTTTTTGTACGTACTTACTATGTTTGTTGATATCTTCACCAACCGTAAACCGATTTTTATTATATTTTTTTGAAGTTGGTTAATGTTTTTAATTTAAGAAAGTTAAATAAGATAAACTAGTTGGCATCTCTGGTGACCCCATGGCCGGGTCTTTCGCCCAAAGGCTGAGCATTTCACCGGCTGTCTTACTCTTCACGCCGAAATACAGGGTTTAGGTATTTTTTAATCTACATAATTGTTCAAGTTTCATTTTTATAGTTACTATATTGTTTGTTTATCAATAAATAACTCCTATTTAAAAAAAGTTGTGTATGATGTCTTAGGATCCGTCATGATGACAGGATATGCCCTGGCAAAATGTGCAAGTGCAAAACTCGAACTTCGTGTCTTGCCATCCCTCTGACGCTAATATAATTTAATACAGATGAGAGGGACGGTACGATACGAACTTCTTTTTTCGAATTTCGTAGTACCCGCCCCACTGCTCTGTAATTTTTCAATGATACTTCATTTAATTTCTCAGTTTTAATTTATTAATTTATTGAAATCACTTTAAATAACTCTAAAGACATATTTTTGTTTATATACCTTTTGTGGTCATACGAGTATGATATTAATAAGAAATATCATCATTTACAGATATTGGGAGTAGAAGTAGTTCTAATTCATAAGAAATTTATGGAAAATCATTATTGCACCTTTACAAATGAACTGGCTCAATTAAAACAGGCAGATCTTTTAGATATATATCTAAAATATAAGATATCTTAAGTTAGTTCTTTTTTATGTATGTAAACTTATAATTGTACAAAATAATGTAAATTAATTAATTTAACATAAATATTTTAAGATGTACATGCAATAAACTATTCTTTAATAAAACGATAGCTTTTCGTACCGAATGTCAATAGTAACGGACATACCGCTTTTTGATTCAATATCCAAGTAAGTAAAATATAACGACGTATTGCACATCAATTAATGTCCGACTGTTCAGAATAAACCCAGCGGAATATTAAAATTCACATTTAAATTCAAACATACTTACATACTTTATAACAGCCGTTACTGAGCACTGCCTTATTAGACGACTTAATATTATAATAAAAACATACCTGAGTCAGATACCGTGGAAAATGCTTAAAAACCAGGCACTTGTTTTTGTAAATTTTAAATATGTGGCATAAATTTTTTGGTAACAATATCAGTTTAGAGGCGGGCGGGTGCCTGTTGAGAGAAGCGCGACAGCACTGGTTGTGTTGCGAAATCCGGCAGAGCATCTCTTATCATTCACGTATTACCGACTGACAACAACCGGCCGTATCCAACTCGGTAAACGAAATTACCATAACAGCTATACACATAGGACATATATTAACGGCCAAGTGAGTGTCGGGCCACACGCAGTTCATAATTCTTAATAGCGTTTATTTAGCATTACAAAAAGAGTTCCTAAACAATCTTAACAAGTCTTTTTTATAATTGAAACCAATTAAAACAATAGTACGCCTCATGAAATCAAAATAATCTTAACACTATAATGCCCTTACTATGTATAATTTTTAGGTACATATTTGCTGTGACTTAATTTCCAATGTGTTTTTTTCATTAAAAAGACACGCCAAGATCGCTTACCTTCTTTCTAATACTAAAATAAACGAAGTTTACGGCAAATATTCAATATTAAGTATTGGTGAACTAGTTCTCGTTAACTTGTAAAGCTTTTATTAAGCTGTAATAGTTTTCCTTTAAAATTCGTTATATTTTTTTGCTATAATAGGTAGACTTACCATTGTTTTTTTCAGATTTTTTGAGCCAACGGTAAGAAATTTAACGGATAATATTTTGCAGACAGATCGCTAAATTGAAAAATGGTTTAAGCATATAGCTACATCGATTTTTAAATATCTATCCCACGATATCCCACACTACGTTTAAAAGAGAAAAAATCATCTTCGCTTTAGATTTATGAGAGGTAGCCCTATATAAATAAATTCTATTTATATTCTCAATTTTATTTCACCCCTTTGTCCCTTTCTTGCACTTTTGTCTTAAACCACGGACAGACGGACGCACATGGACATGGCTAAACTATACCTGGGCACACCTAGCCTAACCTAACCTAACAACTACACCAACACCTAATAACTAACTACACTTAGGGGCTGTTTCACCATCCATTGATTAGTGTTAACTGACGGTTAAATGTGGTGCCGTCTCCGTTTATTAGAACAAAACAAATAGAGACGGCATCACATTTAACCGTCTGTTAACACTAATCAATGGATGGTGAAACAGCCCCTTATTGTTCTTTGTTATACGGAACTCTAAAAAGCAGAGAACGAACCAACGACATAGAATCAAAACCGGTCGTAAAGTCCCGATCCCATATTTGACCTATTGTAGGTACTTACAATATTTTAGGTCCTAAATCTTCGTGTAGCTGCCAATTTACTTAATCTTACCTACAATAGAATTTCCAATTGGCATTGTTCACTTTTTTTACTACTCTTTTCTATCTTATTTTCTTAAAATATAGATAATTTCAAGATACTATTTTGAATATCTTGACTTAAAATGGCATACTTAGGTTTTTTTTTAAATATGAGATACGACGTCCTACCTCTGCAGTCTATGCTAAATAGATTAGTAAAGGCACAATGTAAGGCCTAAGGATTTTGTCCGGTGGCCTTAGAGCAACGCGGGCTTCCTACGGAAGGGAGTAGCCATTCGCCGCGTTCCCCTCTGTCAAAGTAAAGTCTATTTATCCTTCCGTGTCTTATCATGTAAACAAACGTGACGTCACAGGTGATAATAGACAATGACTAGTGATTGGAAAAGTCGTTAAAATATACATAAAACGTGACCGATTATTTTGCTATTAACATAACATAAATGCGTAAGCAAGCCAACTCATCAGAAATATCACAAAAAGAGCACCCGTAACGTACGACATCAAGTGAAGTAGCAAAATGAATGACATTTCTAGATACAACTCTTTATATTGTATTTATTATTATTTCATCTAGTGGAAAAGGCAAAGGTTGAACACCATTACAGCCAAGTTTTCATAATATATTTTCTTCTTTTTAGGGTTCCGGAGCCAAAATGGCTAAAACGGAACCCTTATAGTTTCGCCATGTCTGTCTATCTGTCTGTCCGTCCGTCTGCGGCTTTGCTCAGGGACTATCAATGCTAGAAAGCTGTAATTTTGCACGGATATATATGTAAACTATGCCGACAAAATGGTACAATCAAAAATTAAAAAAAAATATGGTACCTCCCATAGACGTAAAGTGGGGGTGATTTATTTTTTCTCAGCCAACCCTATAGTTGAACGCTGCAGTGCTAAAAATGCCGAATTGTTCAGTTTTCTGCTATAAAAAGAGATCTGGGACATCAAGCTTGCAAAAAGATGGTGTTACATTTCACATGTGTAAGTAAATTAAGCGATAAGACCGCCTATTGTCTACCCTGAATCTAAGTGTTTATATCATAAGTTTTTGTACTGCTTTATGGTGTGCAATAAAGAATATTTGTATTGTAAATTGTTATCGTATTATTGCTATTTAATTTCTAAACAACAAAGTCGTACATTTTATCACAATATTATTGTCGGATTCGTTTACCAACATCGAGTCCGCTCTCCCGTACAAATTTCAGATCGGTCAAGCGATAAATCCGACTTCTCGCCGATGAACAACTTGTCAATGTGTGAGTTTTGAGTCATCTGTAAACGAATTATTAGTATATTTGTTGGATTATTTATGTGTTTACATCATCATTTCAGTCAAGTGGCAGTTTTGTTTTTGCATGTAAGTGTGAGCAACTGCACTTGTGTGCACATTTCCCCCCGCAACAAACGCCAGAACTATTTTGAAGGTAATCTACCGCTAAGGCTGCTCCCTTCCGATAGGAAGCGCGCGTTGCTCTAAGCCGGTGGCGGATCATTTAAGAGTATTCAGAAAGTATTATTTAGTCAATAAGTGTGCGTTTTCGTTTTTTTCCTTTGATTTTCATGTGTCAAAAGGTAAATAACCTATAATTAAGTACAGGATCACGTCCTCGTCCGTCTATCTATGCGTCTGTCTGTTCGTTTGTCAAGTTTTATACTCGCACATAAAACCATAAAATTTGGCGACCAGTAGTCTTCTTTTGCTCGTTGCTTTTTGCAAAAGGAAAAATTCGAAAACTGTATTTTTTTTTATTTGAAAATCGGCCACCGTCTACACTACAAGAAGGTGATCGGATTTTACCTACTATCCAACTGCATAGTTTGTCTTTCAGTTGGATATACCTAACCTACCTGTCTATTAATTACAAAAATATTTATTTGATGCTTTTTAGTCTAATTTTTACCACAGAAATTTAAAGGCATGCCTCAAATTAGTGATATTGTATTAAACACATTTGATAAAGTACGTACGTAAGTTTTCCTGCGAACATGGTTATAGAGCAGTATCACAATAGCAGTACGGAACACTCGATGTGCGTGTCCGACTCGCACTTGAAAGGATTTTAGGGTTTTTAACTGCCCTTGAACCTTAAGTTTTTATTTTTTTGTTAGTTTTTATTTAATTCGAGGAGGTAAAGATCAACATAAAATTCAACTTTGGGGAACTTCAATACCGTTACAAAAGTTTTCGCGATAGTTAATTGATTAATACTTAAATGTTACTTAGAAAAAATAGTGAATTTTATCAACAAACATCATACGCTAACAGCATAATTTAGACTTTTAAGCACTACAACAACACCACTTAACGTTCACATAAAATGTGTTTTTACTAGACGCTTTTTTCCACTCAATGTGCAATATTTATTCAATATCCAATCAATATGCCGACAGCACGTCTGCCCACTAACTGCCCGCAGGGACCCCTGCATCGATCCAGTGCCTCAACAAAGACCGGAAGCAGGCCTTAGGAAACCACAAAATGGTATTAAAATTCGCCCGTAACAAAATGGGCATTTGAGTACAATGACATTAAACAGAAACGAAATACTTATAAATTTTATTGCTGTACATTAACTGCTGCTTTTTTATGTTTTAATGAAAGACATTTGACACACATAAATAAAATACATTTAGGTGAAGACCTAAATATATTTGGTATTCGCGACACAAACTCCGGAGTGTAGTGCGAAGGCCGTCGAAAAGTTACACGATATTATAATTTTATGCAATTAATGTGTGTTGTAATTGTAATTTAGTGCACAGTTTTATTGCTGATTAAAAATTATTCTTATTCTCACATAATTAAACCGTATATCGACAACACCCTTAAGGTACTGTAGTTCTAAAAAGTTACAAAAGATCGTGATCATTTTTGTAGGTATTTAAAATGAAATGAAAGTTTTTATTTATACAGAAACGGTACAGCTAACAAGAAGACAGTGTCAGCGGGCTCCAAACTAGGCCGCGCGCCTGTATCCTTATGTGCTTACATATATACATAGTTGTTAAAAGATAAAGTGAAAGTCAAAATATCTGTTCTCAATTTAGGCTATAACAAGCACCAATGAATGTCAAAAAAAATATACTACCGGTTCGGAAAAACCTTTGCTGATAAGAATCCGGCAAGAAACTCGACAAGGTATACTTATAATACATTTTTTTAAATAGATTTACAATATTATTAAATTATATCTATCTATACATGACAAGTATTGTTTACCTATTGTCTACCTAATTTTTTCTATTTTTGTAATGTCTCTGTACTGCTTTTGGTGATCAATAAATAATATTTGTATTGTATTGTATTGTATTTAACACAACTTCATTTTTAACACAGTAGATTCGCTATTTATATCTTTTATATTTATGTTGCTTTCTTTCTAGTCGTACTGTAGGTACTACGAGTACTTTTATAGATAGGTACGTAGCTTATACCAATACACATTAAACAAACGAACACATAATCAAACGCATAATACATTTATTTGCCTTAATCCCTTAAGGTTTTAGATTATGGGTGTGGCATTTATTTTTATCAAACCGATTAAACTTGTTTTTTAAGTATTTCTAAATATATGTAGAAAAAGCGTGATCGCCTCGAAGACATGCAACTCGTTGACGTCATAATTATGATATACTTACCTAGCCAAGGACAAGATAGGTATTCAACCTTTCTGGTACGGATTTCCAAATAGTGTCTTGATAAGACTTTAATTGTCTATTTTTAACTCCCGACGCAAAAAGAGGGGTGGTATAAGTTTGACAGCTATGTGTGTCTGTATGTCTGTGTGTCTGTCTGTCTGTGGTACCGTAGCTTTAAAGGACCGAACCGATTTGAATGCGGATATTTATTTGAAATTTCTAGCGATGGTTCTTAGGCATGTTGTATCAAAATCGGTTCAGCCGTTTTTGAGATATTAAACTTTGAAGTGACAATGTCGGGGGCCGTACTTAAAGTATAAGTCCACTATGTGTACCTACCAATACGCTTTGGTATCATTATTATAAAGTTTATAATATAAACTATGAACAATACTCGTAATATTTTATATTTAGAGTAACTTAGTGGAAAATGAACTAATATTGTGTGCTTTTGAATTTTGACGCGGAATCTCATTTTAATTCAATTCAAGTTAGGTACGTGCTATAAAAAGAGGTACCTATACTTACTGAGATTCTGTGTACTGAGCTTTAGTGAGCTCATCTCAAAGCTTAAACCTTAATACCCAGACGAACCAGCTTTGCTTGGATTTTGTTTTCAACTTAACTTTAAAACTAACTTAACTAAACACTTTTTTTAAATTAACCTTAAAAGTAAATTATAAACTAAATAAATAAATATAAGTGTATGTCGGCGGCCAATCGTAAAATCCGCCGGATCACGAAATTCCTAGGCATATCGCCCACCAGATCAATTGTTTGCCCCGAAAACCCCCACGTAGCAAATTTCATTAAAATCCTTAGATTAGTGTCCAAGATCCCTGATATAAATAAATAAATTTACAAGAGTTTCGTTTGGATTAGATAGATAGGTAGATATTAAATATTTAGTAAAATTGTCAACAAAATAGTTATAAAATTATGATGGAAATGTGACATTTCGGCCAATGATTGTGTATCATTGAACTACACGTTCGGCTTAAATTCCTATTAAATAAGTATGTATCTATTGCATTTCGAGATAAACTTGTTAACATTTATGCATAATTCGCTTTTAATATAATAAATTGGTACAAGTGCCTGGGCGTAAGGTTTTCCTAAACCACGTCGATTCAGCGCTTCGTCACTGATACGGGTGTATCACGATTCGCCGTGTCACGCTAACGTTATTCCCCCAAGAACATAAGCACAGATTAACTAATAACAATATCATACCCCCATTTATTCATTATTTTATTCATCATCATCGTTACCCTACAGCAGTCCACTCAGTGGCATAGCTAGGTAACCTAGGGCCCTGGGGCAAATAAAAAAATGGGGCCCACTGCTATCAAAACTGGTAAGGTTTTTTGAAGTAAAATCATTATATATACAAATACTTTAAAAATGCTAAGCAACTTTATCATCAGGTATAAAGCAGAATTTCGAGGGCCCCCTGAGCTTGAGGGCCCCGGGGCACTGCCCCGCCTAGCCCCTTGGTAGCTACGCCACTGAGTCCACTGCTGGACATAGGCCTCCCCCAATACGCGTCACTGCGCCTTATCCTTGGCTCGGTACATCCAGCTGCTACCAGCAGCCTTTTCGCAGATCGTCACTCCACCTGGTCGGAGGGCGTCTTACACTACTCTTGCCGAAACGCGGTCACCACTCAAGAATTCGTTTACTCCTCCGGTTGTCGGTTCTTCGGCAGATATGGCCAGCCCACTGCTATTATTACTATTATGTTTTTTATTATTATACATTTCTCAATGCATTGTCTGAACTAATGTACCATCAAAATTAAACTTTTTAACCTAACAATTTGGACTAGTGGATTAGTAGCAAACATATGATATACCTATATATCTGAATACTTGATTTCCTTTCATCCATTCATCCATCAGCTCACAAAAGTTCAGACACTCGCACGCAACATACATCTAGCTGCCCATTCTGAAATATTAAGCGAATCGTAGTCACAGGCACAGCGGCTAGTCAAAATAAAGCAATAATAATATTAACGGAAAGTATTATGTCTGTCTAAAGTAACCTAACCATAAAAATTTCATTTTTAATACAAGATTTTTTGTTGACTGCACTTTTTGTTGACTGTACTTGCATTGTCGCCCAAACTACATTTGCATACCAAATTTCAAGTCGATCCTATTAACCGTTGAAGAGTACCGTCCTGCGGAGATGATCCTGGCTGGACCACCAGGATGTCACTACTAGATTATTGTATTGTCACGCGATTTACATAAGTACCTAGTCCAAATTTCAAGTCAATCCAACTACTGGAAGTTGGTCAAATTTATGTTGCAAGATTTGATTACAGACAGACAGACAGACAGACAATGGGACAGGTGAAACTAAATAAAATCTTATAAAAAGATAGATTTACAATGAAAACTTCTGCGAAGAATTAGTTTATAGAAACTATGCAAATTAACGAAATAAAAATTATTCTATGTCCGTTCCAGTCTCTATTTCCATCCGAATTATAAATCAATTTAGCGACAACAGGCAGACAGACAGAAAGGCAATATTAGATGAGTACTATTCTTGTTGATTTGTTTTGTTATTGATTACCTAGTTGGTTTGCGCTAATATTATCTTATAAAAAGATGATCAAAACATTTTCTCCTTCCGCATTATAATGTAACCTCTTCACCGTCACCAAACAAACCAACAACCACATAAAAACCGGTGACATGAACTTGATTTAAAAACCTATTACAGAAGAATTCATTTCGAGTTGAATGTTCCACGCCACATTAAAACCGGCGACAAATCAACTTGATTTTTAACTTTGTTGCAGAAGAATTAATTTAGAGTTGAATGTTGGTCATGTCTAGATGACCGTGGCGTGTGAGGCATTCCATTCCATTAACTGTCAAGACTAGATGACTGGTGCGGTGAAGATGTTAAACAGCAGCCCTCTAAAAACAAATACTTAATTCAATTTCACTGCAACGAGTAATAAAAGAATTTTTTTAGGAAATAAATTTATTCTTTTATATACAAAGCTGAAAATCATTTATAAATAAGTAGAAAAGAATGGTCTTAAAATAAAACTGTAACTATGTGAAGCAAGCCTCAACAGCAGCCCCCAGTGGCAGAGTTCGGTGGTTAACATTACAAAAACTATCATTATTTCTCGAAGTAATCACTTTCATTCCTAAAATAGCGCATCAATGCAACATATTTTTTAAAGTTCATAAAGGAAAATTAACATCACAACTGTTATATGTATAACCACAAAAAATAATGAGACTAGCAATAATTAACGTACGTATGAATGTAACGTATTGTAGGTACATTCATTTAATACTTTCTGCTTGATGCGGTGAGTTCGAGGAGCTGATGCAAAATTAACACCTAGGCCATTGTGATGTGAACTATGCATTTAGAGGCAAACACATAATAGTTGCAACTCCCCGAGTGCAAAAGTACGAAATAGTATTACTATTTGGTACTGTTTATACTTAAATACCTAGACAGAAATGACACAGATTTATCTAAAAGGTAAGCTTATTTAGTAAGGATAATGATATTATTGATACTGGAAAATTTAAAAGCGTGGAAATAACGAGTCAAATACATCGATATTTTCAATGAATACATTTTGTGGTAACTTTCATACAATTATTATTGTAGGGGAAAGGAAGGTAAAATGGCACAGGAAGGTACAACGGAACAGTCTAGTATCTTGTGAACTACTGACTCCATCTAGCGGTTCGTTTGGCAATATCTAAGTCACCTCTTTCCCGCTTTCGGTCAGTGCCCTTGAAACTGTCATGCGTATGGCCACGTTTTTATCAAGGTAAGTCGTTTTTTTGATGTTTTCATGTAAAAAACGGGAATTTCGCTTAGCTGTCACTTTCGTCCAGTCTCATATAACCCTAACTTTGTGTGTTAAGATTAATAACTGTCAAGTATTGTCTTTTTTAAGTATAAATCATTATGAGATTGGAGTTAGCATAATCTAAAAACTATACATTGTTTGCATTACTAACCAAAAGGCAAAACGGTCCGGGCACAACGGTCCACTGGTCCATTTTGCCTTCACTTTTCGTTTTACATTTGCTCTTTTTCTATATATATATTTTTTGTACCTTTTATTTCCAACCAAGTATAAGTAGTGGTTCTCCTATGGAAATCCGAAAACTTTTAATCCTATTTTTACTACCACTAATTTCATTAGCGCAAAAATGAAAATGCCGAATTTTTAATTTTCCTAACTATTCATTAGCCCTAATTTTAGCATTCCGAATTTACGTGGTACCTTATTTCACTAGCCCTAAAATCAGAAAGCCGAATTTTTGATTTTCCTAACTTTTCATTAGCCCTAATTTTAGCATTCCAAATTTACGTTGTACCTAATTTCACTAGCCCTAACATCAAAAAGCTAAAACATTAATTTTCGTCAAATGTATTGATTGGAACACCTTAATTTAGCAACATATTGAATAGCATCCATCCAACCTACTTTCCTAGTGGGAGTTATCTTGACTGCTATAAAAAAAACCTAACATCGAAGGCTAAGGCGGGAGCGAAGCGGCTCCCGCCTTAGCCTTCTGAACCTAACCTATCTGAGTCGCTTCTGCTCCAAACAGGGTAAGGGCAAGGGTATGGGCAAGGTAAGGGCAAAGCCAAAGAAAAAGGAAGCGATTCGTTAGAAGAAAAAGATGCTAGTGTTTGTATTGCTCCATTTGTATTCAGAGTCCAACGAAGGCTGGATACAGTGTCAGAAATGTAAGAAGTGGGCTCACTATCATTGTGCTGACATTGACACGAAGATCAAGACGCTAGTTTAATTTATGAAAAATGTTATTCTTAAGTCCATTTCGCTTTTAAGTGTGGTCCATTTTACCTACCCATGAGGGCAGAACGGACCAAAACCGAGACTGGAAATCATCCTATATCTCCTTTTTCCTGTGATTTAATTAAAGTTTAACTAATTAATATTATAGAATAATAAATACTTGTTAATTTCTTACAAAAGTCTCATAAATAAAGCTGTTAATCTGTCCTCTCCCAGAGGCACAAATTTGTGCCCAAATTCCTTTGATCCTGTTATCCTGGGAGATGACAGATTAATTATTTAAATATTTATTTTTTACCTTAAGTGTGCCGTTTTGCCATGCTTTCCCCTTCCTACTAAATTTCCACTATCACAAAACAATTACTTTAGTTTCACGTTCATTCGGTTTCGATAGGTATATTATAAAAAAATGGTTGTACCTTGTTTTGCCTAAAAAATGTTAGTTAAAGTGAATAATTATGCGCATAATTATTCACTTTGTCTAATTTGAGTGAATAAATATCATGGGACACTTGACACCAAAATCGTTTTGTATAATCCGTGTTGCATATAATTTTGATTCGTATAATCTTATTTCGTATAATGATTGATTGACATAATTATTTTTCGTCTAACATAAGTTCGATTCTGTCGCTTCACCGGCTCGCTACGCTCGCTCGGCTCGCACACTGTTGTTGTCACAGTTCTACCTAACCTAATTGACTTAAAATAAGAATAGACAAAGTAAGTTTTAAATAAAATAATATTCTTCAAAACAAGAGTTATGAAAATGATCATTTAGGAAACACGCAATTCGACAAAATAATGATTACCACAAAACGAGGCTACTTTGCACCAATTTTTGCTCCAAATTTCGTAATCTTTCTTTTATTTTAAAAATTATTATGCTGTGGCATGTTCATTTATGTGTATTTATGTAAAGAAGATCACCCCTACTATCATGCTGGCTTGCTAAAACTACGTCATAATGTTGTTTTAATATATATATATTAAATCTTTAATTAAGGAGCAATGTTATCCGGCATTTGGGTAACTATGCTACTGAATTTAATTTCATTCATAATTCATACTAGGAGGCGTTTGGTGTACTCTGTGTACTCTGTATTATCACTGTACGGCGTGTGACACGAAAAGAAAAGAAAATATCGAAGGAAAACATTTAAGTTCAGTGTTGCCACTTTATTGGGAAGTGTATCTGGTACCGGGACTTCGACGTGCAAGACATTTAAACAAAATACAGAACTGGAGCATAGTTACCCAGTGAGGGGCAAAGTAGCCTCGTATTACGGTATGTAAAATGTATTTATACATAACATTGACTATGGGCAAAAAAATCATTAATAGTAGTAAAAGTTGTTAGACAAACTGAAATTAGACAAAAAAAATTACACTGTCTACGTGAATACCAAAAAAAATGTGTTTGTTTTGTTTAATTATTTCATTGCAGCAAATGGCATAGCAATGGCAAATACACTGGGTTTCATTAATTTAAAATTGGCCTTAACAAACACAGAATGTCACAGGCAAGTGGGTTTTTCGTTTCTGTACCTACGACCGAGTTTTCATAGAACGAGTATAATAACCCGAGTGTCAATAACGTTGCCTGGCTTGAATTATCCGTCAAGTAACGTTATGTATACGTAACTCCGTAGTCTTGCTTATAGTTACTCGGATAATTCTACTCGCCTTTTGAAAATCAGATGTACAGTCAGCAGCAGAAATAGATGAGCAGTTGTGGTGCTCAAAATGATCTAAGCTCTCTCTTATTATCTTGGCAGTACAGTCGTGTGTAGATCATTTTGAACACCATGGCCGCTCATCTACTTCTGCTGCTGAGTGGTACTAGATGCCATTTGGCAGTCGTTAGGGGCTATCAACGTGACAGCGTCAATGTAACGTGACGTTGGCAGCGCCGACGTGCGAGCGGCGAGCGGCGCGGCGCAACACGTGCGGCGCGAGCGCAGGGTAACCCCCTTCTACTACGCGCACGACGCGTATGTGGATCTAGAAAAAAAAAATTAGTTCGTAGTTAAAAAAAACCAGCGCAAGAACTGAACTGAACTTTTAATTATAGGTTGTGCCACGAGAGTTGATGTGAATTATTACACACAGCTACAAAAAGAAGTCATTGCACAAAAGGGGAATGAATGAAATGAATGAGTAAATTTCAAAATCCTGCTGTCATTACACGACATGTTCTTGTGTGCGTGACTTCAGCTCTGGTGGCACTACCTATACTTATCAGAGTTCAAGACTTTTATGTTTTTTTTTGTTTTGAAACACACACACATACATATACGCGCAAAAAACCCTACCCTCGTTCGGGCAATATTCTCTGTATTACAAATGTGCCCTAGAAAGGGTGTGTTTAATGCAATATGGCTTAAAGATCTGTATTTACTTATTAGTAGTCAGGTTTACCTCGTGCTTGTTGACTTGTCTTCGGAAGTACTTGTGGAAGCGCGTGGAGAGCGCCCAGACGGCGCCATTGTCGCGCTCGGCCCACCGCACTTCCGCGCAGAACTGCAGCTTCTCAGAGTCTTGGGCAAGTACTCTGCAATGTCGCAAGTAAGACAAACATATTTTCATGGATCTATATTGGAATCCATAATCTTTGCCACAATGATCATTTGCCTCTCATTTTCTCTTGAAAACTATAAATAATTCCTGGTTGTTATAAAATAAACCTAACCTAACCTATAAAATTCTACGGGTTGGCCATTTCATGAAAATTTTATGGTTTACGAGAAAAAAGAGTTATGGCAAATGATCATTATGACAAACATTATATTAGGACAAACGATATTATGGATTACGAAGGAGACTATTGTCATACATTATTGTTTAAAACAACAACATGTGGTTCTACAAGTGATCTACTAGTGAAATAGACAATGAGGCCTTAGGGCCGGCTTTAGCCTTCTTATCTAGTTTCTTGCGGCGCATTCTTCTTGGCAATGATGGTCTTTCCGAAAGCGCTGGTAGTTTAAAAAATGACGTGTAAAAAAAAGTGCCCATTGCGGCCTATTTACTGAATAAATGATTTGAATTTGAAATTTGATTTTGAATTTGAATTTGAGGCTCCCTGTGCGAGTCATGTCTTTGGCGCCCTTTTAGATACGTCAAGCGGAAAAATGACAGGGCGTGCGTGTTAGACAGACTCTTACTCACTCCTACGAAATAAGTTTATAAAAGTTATATGCTGACTCAATTTTTCCTTTAGATCGACAAAAATAGGTAGTTAGTACAGTACATACAACACAGGACATTATAATTATGTGTCTAAAAATATATAATACTCGTAACATACCCAAAACTATTAAAGACGAAATAAAAGAAAAAATCATTCCATAAATTATTAAAGGCGTACCTCATTGAAAAATCTTACTACAAGAATCAATCTTATGTCAAGATTTTTTTCAAAATACGTAAATTAATTATATTATTTGTAAATTATCGATCATGGTGTAATTATTAATTATGAAAATATCTTTAAGTTATGTTGCAGTGCCCTACTACAGGGTTTTATGTTTGGGAAATATTTTATTTTAGTTTAAGATCCTATATACCCATGAAAGCAATGATTAAATGATAGTATTCAAATAAAGTGGTGGTTGAGCTGGCGTGTGCGACGCCCTGTTGTTAGTACCTACCCGGCGCCCCGGGTAGCCGCTCTGGCTCTATACACCACCTAAAGCTGGCACTAACCACGACTTAGCTTCAGGCTCTTGAGAGGCAGTATGTCAAATTATGGGGCTGCCGCAGCTTTTGTTAATCACTCTAAATAATGCTTATGTCGCATTTTCATTATAAATACTTTTCCGCTATCAGTTTGAACGCCTGTCCTCATGCTGTGATAGAGCTAAAACTAACTTGTGGGAGTTGGTGATGGGATTCCAAGCGGCGATAGCAGTCTCAACGATGGGACTGAAAATGATAGTGTCGTCGCGAGGATCGACAGCTATGCCAAGTCCTTGCGAAGACTTGCGGCCGACGAGGTTCACTGGCAAATCGGTGCCCTCAGCCGGAGGGCCGGCGGCTAGTACTGCGGTTGACACGCTGAAAATTCTGCAAAGAGAATAAATAATATTAAATGTCATGGGACAATTGACACCAATTGACCTACTGGCCGGATGGCCAAGTGGTTAGAGAAGGAGCTTGAGTTCCCGGGTTCGGTCCCCGGCCGGGGTAGATATTTGTTCTCGGGTCTTGGATGTTTAAGAATGTATTTAACGATATAAGTATGTTTATCTGTTGCCTGGAATCCATAGTACAAGCTTTGCTTAGTTTGGGACTAGGTCAATTGGTGTCAAGTGTCCCATGATATTTTTTTATTTACTACCAAACTAAGCAAAGCTTGTACCTACTATGGGTACTATGCCACGGATAAACACTTATATAGACAAATAATACTTAAATACGTATTAAACGTCCAAGACACGAGAAGAAACATTCGTATTATTAATTATAATAAAAAAATATCTACATTAAAATATCTGCTCCAACCGGGGCTCGAACCCGAGTATGGACGTTATGTGGTGCAAGAAAAATGTAACTTTTTATATTTTTTTCATCAGCAGATGTTTAAAATGACCGCTATCCGTGATTTAATTCCATATCTCAACTTAAAGCAACCATATACGAGGGTGCAATCTGCAACTCGCATTGCCCACTTTTTCATATAGTATATGGGTTTGAATCCCAGCTAGCGTGAACGAAAAGAAAACCAGACATAACTTATAAGTGACGTCTTGTATTTTTCGTTTCAGTGAAAAAAAACATTTATCTTTAATTACCGTAATAATACCCGATACTAATGAAATATAAATTCAAATTTAATACTCGAACAAAAAGACGTGACGAATCTCTTAAGAAGGTAAATAAATGTATTTTTACAAAACTTTCCTGTTGTTCTACATATTTTTTATACCTACGCATCACATTACATTTTCTCGGTAAATGATTTACATAGGTGTACATAACGATAAACGTTTAATTTATTACGCTTTCAGTTATGCTAAGAATATGCAAATTGCAAAAAAATAAACATTTTTTAACTAAACACGGCACGATAACAGCAATAAAGAATAAAATCATGCATGGTTTTTACATAGGTTTTATGACAGTATACAATTAAGAATGTTTCCAAATTTTCATGAGCAAATTTGTGACCTTTTTCAGCCAGATACAAATGAATTGTACGCGGAAATCGATTAATTTATTGTAATTTCTGGAGATACCTGTTTAGACAGGGGTATGTCATCGTCACCTTAAATCCCTATCTAGAAATTATTTGATGGCTCGTCTATGATCTCATCAATCATTTCTTTAGAAAAATGGCACGGTGATACGTAAAGGTTCGCCATCCCTGCCCTATACCTACCTCCCTCTACTAACCGAAATATGCACGATTAATAATACGAAAAAGGCACGAAAAAGGATAAAATGTACATTAACGCCCTAATAAGTGATTCATAATATTTGCATAGGCAAATACGCAAATGCATAAAATAAGAAATCTAATGATAATAATAAGCACAAGCCGACCATAAAGAAAGCTGTTCTAATTCTACATTTTTATCAGGCCTTGCTTGACATTGCTTTTTATATCGGAAAAGTTCGTATTCATCGTGTTCTCTTAATAAGTTTCAGTACCCATCGTACAGCCGATTTGACATTTGACACTAAATAATAAAGTTCCATATTAATGGATATGAAAATATGTCACTCATTTAATACAATAATTGAGTGACAATTCGAGTGCCGTCATATTCCGATTGAGATCCGACTTTTTCCGATGGAAATACATTATAGACTATACATTACATACCTAATACATTATTATATCTTTACTTTTGAAGCTGTGTAGCAAACTTAAAAGTATATTACATAGGGCCAGAAAGGTCAGAAGCCACGGCCCCATTTGATTGGGACAAGATTTATATGTCGTCAGTAACTTTACTACGAATTGATAGGTATATTTAATTCCAAGTAATGATATCTCTTACACTGGTGACCCCTTGTGAATTGGTACAGTCAACTTCATAAATAAGTGATCACTTTTGTACCTTGTCATTTTATCGTCATGTTTGAAAAGCCATACGTAAATTGTGTACAGACTGTAAGCGACAAGGTACAAAAGTGATCACTTATTTATGTCGGTGACTGTACCTGTACTGTATATTATTATCGTAACCAAGTTTTAACGGCGAATTATCAAATGGTGCGTGCTGAGTACCAGTGCACTAAACTCTTAGGTAGGTATATCAAGTTCTATAAAAAACTACAAAAAATAAAGAAAGACCTAATTGCGTGTGCTTATCTTAATCGGTTTATTTGCTGTGTGCTGCGGGCTGTATTATTTTGTATGTTTTTTATTTTCCTTCTTTTTTTAACAAGAGCAGCTTTTCGCTTTCACAGTGCAGTATTGCGCTTAATGTCATACATACATTTTACGATTTTCTATCGTTATTAATGAAGTGTAAATACTTATTAGTTTTGTTGTGCCTAGCACAAAACCGATCGCCCATAGAAATCCTCGGAAAGGCCAGTAATGGACCTCTTCAGGCTAATATGATAATTATCATGGTATAGGTGAAAAACATGAAAAAATTACCTGTCATCTATGCACAAAAATGATAAGGGACTTACCTACTTATGTCATTTTTCGAACATGAAACATCGTCTTATCAATACGGTTTATTTACTCCTACAAAAATTAAATTAAAATGAAAAAGTTTCTTTGGGACCTAGACAAATAATATTTATAACCATAAACCCCCTCCCGCCTCAGTATAAAATGCGGACCACTCAGGGGGAACCAACGCCGGGCCGGTCTTCCGGCGAGACCATCTAGATCATACAACATCATCTACTTAATTTTTCACTTATAAATATAACGTATAGTGACTGCTATATGCTAGGTACTTATGATACCAACCTGTCAGTGGCCAAGGGCTGGTAGTAGAGCAGGCCCTGAGCCGGCGAGTGGGCCAGGCCCACGATCCCGTCCATGAGGGTGAAGCGCTCTCCGTTGATGTCGTACTCTCCCATGTCAGGGTCGGGGTACATAGAGGCGTGGGTCACGCGCCACGCGTTGTCGCGGTGCCCGTCGTACACGATTATACCTGAAAAGATGACACGCATTACATTAGCCTCCATAAAATGTGCGAGAAGGTTGCTAGGAATGTGTTTTCTATCACCCCACAGAAACGCTTCATTAAATTTTTCATCACACTTGCTCGTAAAGAGTGTCGTAACATGAAGGCTACCTTGGTTGCAACCCCCCAAATAAAGCCCTCGACCTTAATGTGCTTGTCATGAAACCCGTGGTCGGTAAATGAGTCATTGCCCGTACTAATTTTCTTGTCATGAAGCCCAAGGTCGGTAAATGACGAGTCAATGCCCGTACTAATGGTGCTGCGCGCGCTGCTGCACGCGCACCTCCTCCCGCAGCTCGAGCACGCAACAGCAGGGGAGGTTGCTGGCGCTCTCCTATAGCGCAGCCTAAGGCAATCGGCAATGAGGCAAAAATAATGTCTTACAAATAAACAATTTTACTCGCAAATGTGATGAAAAACATTGTATGTAGCACGGGCGGTACTAGAATTACGAACATCGACTCATTAAAGCCTTCAGTCTTCGACTTCGGGCTTCTAATAGACTCTCGTTCGTAATTCCTTATTTGCCGCCCTTAAGACACAATGTACTAGTGTGTATCACGGGCCGTAAGAGGATTACTAACGAGGGTCTATTAGAATCCCGACCCCGGAGGCGCCCTTCTTCTTCTCTTACGCCCCTTAATGCACAACGTACTATTATAGCCGCCCGCTCAAAATTGCCGCCCGGTGCGGAACGTCACCCAACCCCCCCTCCCCGCCCACCTACGCTACTGTAGCTATGATATTATTTTGTTATCGCTCTGCCGCTTTGTGAGTTACTAAGCTGAATATGAGCAGAATAGCTTGCAGGCTTGGCTTAGTCATCGGCAATTTTTTTACGCCGAACTTCCCACTAAACTGTTTTTAAAAAGCAATTCATACCACATTGTTTGCCGTTTGCAAATACGCTTTACCAAATTTCAAACGAATCCAGTGCTGCGTTGTTTTTACGGTTGTTATGAAAATGAGGTCAATGACCTTAGTACATCCCCGGCATATACTGTAGGCTAATTATTTTGATCGTGCACGTGCAGCTAACTAACAACATAATAATTGATAGTTTGATAACCTTGTAGGTAATTGCTATTGGTATAATAATACCGTATTCTGTTAACGAGTAAGGTCCTACATGGATAAACTAGATTAGCTAAACACTACCTGAAGCACAAATAAAACTTTGCCTTTTGAATTAAAATTCTTAAGTTTTTAGTACATACCACAATGTTGTTTGAAATACCATAACTATAAACATTCAATATTATTATGGTAGAGTCATTTTACTATAATCCCTAAATCACTTGCAATTTTATTAGGGTTGTAAGGGAGGCCGTTTTAGCGGAGGCGGAGGTTTATGCGAAGGCAGCTTATCTTATTTTAACGGAAACGGATCTGAAAGTGGAAGGGGAAAAATTAAAATGTATTATTTATCAAAGTAGTGGAAAGTGTTTTTTTTATTTTCAATAGGAATACATAGTACCTACACTTTTTACTGGAACTTACTATAATAATCAAAACAAAGGTAGAATTTTTTTTTATTTCCGAAACACTGTTGTTTATCGAAAATACAAACTGAGACATGGATGCACAGAAAAACCAGAAAAAGAGACCAGCACTGGGAATCGAACCCAGGTCCTCAGCATTCCGTGCTGCGTGCTTTAACCCCTACACCACTGCTGGACAGGAATCTAGACACGATTTTTTCCTATTTGCTACTTAAGCCGCAGCACTAGCGACATCTATGTGGCGTCGACAGACGTCACACTCTTTCGGAACCAACCGCTCACCCAGACAAGAGATGTCGCTACTAAGCAATCAAATTATGATTGTTTTTTTGTCGTCTTCCAAACGCTATGTACTCGTATGTCAACGCGTGCAACGTAAATAAACCTCTGTTATAACTTCGCAAAAATTTTACCGAGGTAAAGTTAGGATTTCTCACGAAAATTCCGCAGTTAGGGAGGCGGAGGCGAAGATTTGTTGCAACCCTACTTGGCAATTACAGCTCTGATAGTGATGTCAAAAAGTCGATAAGTAATATAATTTAAACGGAGTATCATATATTATAACAGTATTTTAAAACTCTACCATAATCATTATTTAACAATCGGATTCAGTGTATCCAAATACAAAAGTAGGTATCATCCTTGATAACGTAAACCAAAAATGGTAGAATGTAGAATTATCATTCACTAGCAAGCAATCGTTAACGTTCGCTAACTCGCAAGAATAGCGATCACGGCCACTATTCGACGCCAGTTAAGTGATATCGCAGCTACCCGCACCGCATCTAAGTCAGACAAGAAATTTGTTTAAAAGGTAAATTCACAAAGGAAAGAGACTTTAAAAAAAATGAGAATTATATTTATTTGGTGGTTTTTTGTTTTCATTGTGAGCTGAACAGCGAACACATTACGCAATGCGCGTGAGAGTAGGTTTAATCATACCAATTTGGGCCTACAGTAGAGAGACACATATCCGATATTAAAATTGATAAGTGGTTAGAAAACCTGATTAAGCTTGAGGTACCGGGGTCGAACTTAGAATCTAAGAGGAAGATTTTTGTAATTCAGTGAAATAAACAGTTTTTTTTTTAACCCCGGTCGGGGCAGATATTTCTTATGAATACGAATGTTATTTATCAATCAATGTGTCAATTGTCTCATGATATTTATTTTATTTTATTTTATTTATATGCACATCGCAATAGGCCAGACGACTAAAAAAAACTGTTAAGTCCGTCAATTAGGTAACTAACAAATATTGTACACGTATTTTTAATTTTGTTAGACAAAAAAAATGATGAGGATAAAGTCACTATATGGTACGATTTTTACCTAATAGTGACGTCACAAACTCTCTATAGTAGATTCTATACCTTTGTCGATTTTTAATAATTTGATAAACCAAAAATACGTGTCCCATATTTTCCATAATCTAACTGTCGGACTAAATTGAATGATATATTTTTATTTTAACCCAGTCGTCATATTCTTAGGCCATTTTTCCAACAGATGTGTCAAGTAGTTAAAGATTAATGTTATCCACTAGATAATTACTTAAGATTTTGATTTTCCATAACTTATCTCAGTTTAACACTGATGAAAACGGGAATCCTAATTCTGAACGTTACCTATACCTATACCTACCTAGCACATCTATTAGAAATTACTCTTGCGCTTGGTGATGATCGCCTATTCCCAGCAATTGACTCGGGCTCGCTCGCCTGCGATATCACTTGGACAGCTTCGAATATTGTTGCGCACGCGTTGCGAAATATTACCATTTCACCTGTAACTGTAACTCGTCTTCAATTTAATTAAAGCTGGCATGGTGGCCGTTGCGTCACTGTTTCGGAGAAAGCTTAACCAGTGATACACAACGAGGGGTTTAGAGTTGAGAAAATATGTATTCCGTACCAACACTGTATTTTGTGTAATTTCCTTGTCATTGTCGAATTGTCAACGCTAGTATATAATGGTGGCGTAACTTACTTATTTCTTTGAGTAAACGCGTGTTCTCTAGTTTTGTACGTTTTTAGCTTAATTGTGATAGCTCTATCATCAGCTTAGTATAACCGGTATAGTGATAGATTTGCAAACTTTTAAAGTTTATTTGAATATTACTAGGGAAGTTCGGTCGCTCATGTACTTTAACGATTATTGTTATCAATAACTATTAAATAAAATAAAAAGTATATTTATAGAAAATCGAGAAAACCAAATTTTAGAGTGATTTCATAACTGCGATACAATTTTTTCAATTAGTTTAGATCGTATCGTAATCAAACGTGATTGTGGCACCGCCTTTGGTCTCACACCGGGGGGCTACTACGAAATTCGAAAATCGAAGTTTGTATCGCGCCGTCCCTCTCACTCTCATATTAAATAACATTATCGTCAGCGGCACCGCAACGAAGTTCGAATTTTTCACGTCGTAGTATAGGGCCTGCAGGGCTACTACTAAACTCGAAACTCGAAGTTCGTATCGTACCGTCCCTCTCGCTCTCGTATTAAATAGTATAAGTGTCAGAGGGACCGCACGACACGAACTTCGAGTTTCGAGTTTCGTAGTAGCCCTGCTAATTGATAATTGCGATTGCGAAAAGTCTCTACTCTCTGGACATGACCGAAATCCTGAGTAGAGTTTCTTCTCAGGAATGTTCTAATCCGTACTAATATTATAAATGCGAAAGTGTGTGTGTGTTTGTGTGTTTGTATGTTTATCAGTCTTTCACGTCGAAACGGATCGGATCAACGTGATTTTTGGCATAGAGATAGTTTATGGGCCAGAGAGTGACATAGGCTCCTTTTTACCCCGGAAAATGTACAGTTCACGAGGGAACAGCGCGCGATAACCGAATTCCACACGGGCGAAGCCGCGGGCAAAAGCTAGTATTGCATATCATTTGATTAGATGAATGAAATAAAATTCCTCTATGTTCCGAGTCATCACCATCATCATCTCAGCCGTTACGTAGCTCCATAGACCTCCAGTTGCTTCGGTTGGCAGCGGCTTGCATCCACCGTTAACCCGCGGACCATGTTCCGAAGTATTAAATCGCAAATCAGTTATTTTTCCGTTAATACTGTGGCGTTTTATTTGAGGCTTTGTATATAGGTTAGAAATATCCTAGTAAAAACGTTCTAAGATTCATCATTTGTCCAGAGGGTGGCACGTTGTATTATTATTTTATTTGTGATATTGGTTATCAGCAGACGAACCATAGGCCATTTGCAACAGTCTTATGACTACGATAATAGAAAACCGGCCTAATGGCAGTCAATATGTCAATATGGGAGCTTTTATTGCAGAAATTCATCTTTTGGAGTCAATATTACTCGTATAATATCTCAAAGTTAGTAACTAAGACTTTTTGCTTACTACAATGTGCAATTCAAATACCAAAAGCTTTATTTTAACACCAAGGTGACACGTCTAATTTAACACCTATCAAGTTTTTATCTTGCGCGTTATCTGTCAAGACATCGAATAGTACTAATGGAGCGGCCAATATTTTACGGTAGTCACGCCAATGCTCAGACGCCACAAAAAGTTAATAATACACTGGGCTACTACGAAACTCTAAAATCGAAGTTCTCACTCACGGTCACTCGCGTATTAAATGACATAAGCGTCAGCGAGACTGCAACATACGAAGTTCGAGTTTTGCACTTCGTGGTATAGGGCCAGGCAGGGCTACTACGAAACTCGAAACTCGATGTTCGTGTTGTGCGGTCCCTCTGACAGTTATACTATTCAATACGAGACCGAGAGGGACGGTACGATACGAACTTCGACTTTCGAGTTTCGTAGTAGCCCTGTGGAATATTATGCATATCATTCATTACATCATAAGTGGCCCAGTTACCTCTATCAGTTTTCCCACTGTGAGAACTAATTCATTACTTCGTTGAGAGAATAATGTGTGACAAACAAATCATGTCATAGGAACACATTGAATAATAACGCATTGAATGATCCGTAAATGGATATAAATTAACCTTAATCTAATTTATGACAGTCATTACTCATTATTTGTAAATAATGGTTCGTTGTTTAAAATTGAATCGATCATGGTTAAATAAATTAAGGATTTTGATTGATATTATTATCAAAACGTTGAGGTAATTTAAGTTTAATACATACTTTACTTGATTGAGACCCGACTACTGTAGGTCATTGCTTTAATGTTATTGTTCACGATAATGACACGTTGAGTATAACTTACGGCTCGTATCTACACGTGTTATCGATATAAGTTCGGTAAAAATGATTTTTGATAGTTCTTTGTCAGATATCCATAAGAGGATGATATTTTTGAACTGTGTGGTGTGGGAAAGATTGATGAATGTAGAGGAAGTGAGAGTTGTATGCCAGGATCGTAGCAAGTGGAAGGATGTAGTCTCGGCCTACCGCGTTGGGAAAGCTGTGTGATTTTATATATGTATGGATTTCGAATTTTTTGCAGAAAAAATTAGGTAGTGGAAAATTATTACCAAATATTACTGGAGCTGGAGTGCTACGTGACAAAAAAAAAACTAAAAACCTGATCTCACTAATCACTTCTTCGATACGCCAGTATATAATAAACTAAATTGGTTATAGTTGTTCCTGGTCACGTCGCGAGAGCTGGCCTGCATTCTGCTAATTAAGTGTCTCACCTGGTGCAACGGTGTCACTGATGTACGCGAAGATGTGGTCGCAGGTGGCGGTGAGGCGAGGAGACGACGACCGGGTCTCGTCCAGCACCAGGTTAGTCAGCAGGGAGCTTGGGCGCAGCAGCTCGCGGGGGAAGTAAACGCTGCGCACCTGCAACCGACATCAATATGACGGTGAATTGTGGACAAATTAAAGGATTATTATGTAAAATTACGAAAGCTTAAAACATTATAGTTATGCTCACATTGAACGACTCGAGTGAAATTTTCATTCGTTAACGCTAGTGGCACAAACAGAATTATTTAAGACCGAATTTTTGGATATTATTATAATATACAGAGCGGCAAAAAATCTGACCCTCAAATGTATGCAAAAGTAAGAAATTTGGTGTGTAGAGTGGACCAAATCGTATGCCGCTTAGTATATTATGATCATCCACTAATTGCCACTTAAATATCCCGTAAAATAGAATAAAAATGAGTAATTTTAACATTACTAGGTACCTTTTTAAGTATAGTAAATATACTTACAAACTTTTCATATATTTACAATACAGTGATGTTGATTGTGCATAATGAAGCAAATACATATTTAGACTGTTCCATAAGGAGTTTTGGGGGGCGAGCTGTCGGTAGGCCTCCAACAAGATGGAGCGACGACCTGGTTAAGATCGCGGGATCGCGTTGGATGCGGAAAGCACAAAACCGGTCTGAGTGGAGAGCCTTGGGGGAGACCTATGTCCAGCAGTGGACGTCTTTCGGCTGGCATGATGATGATGATGATATGGAAATTTAATCGCTACATTTAAATTATATGATATAATGATAATTAATATCACTTTCATTACCTATTACATCACTCGACTAATGATATCGACTAATAGTTATAACCTAAAAACTTTGTAATTATAATATAATATTATAAGTGCGAATGTGAGTTTGTTTGTTTGTTTCGCTTTCACACTTTAACTACTCAATCAATTGCCATGAAATTTTGTATAAATCATATTAAAAGATCAGAATAAATTGTAATAGGAGATCTTGTATCCTGAAAAAATAGTTGTTCCCAAGGTATTCTTCGCAGTCGAAAACGCGGGCATCAGTTAGTTCTTATATGAAACAAGACTTATGGTATTCTATTTGAACCTGGCATATAATTGAAACTACATACTTACGATTATGACATTATTTAGCTATTAAACAAGAAAAAGTGTCAAGATAGATCACTTTATCTTAAATATTCAAAACCGATCGTAAGTAGTTTTATTGTGCTACTTACGATCGGTTTTACATGCAGCAGCCACTCTATTTATTGGTTTTACCAAATAGCTCCACTCTACTAATAAAATCAATGTTATCCATGTTTAATGATGATATTATGCGTAGTTAATGTTTTGAATAAGAGCTAAAGAGATGGTTTGATCTCGTTTAGCCGCAACGTTTTAACACGGTCGTTCGGTTAAAGAGACTTACGCTGTAAATGTGATCCGCAAGTTTTGCAATGAATAAGTTGCGAAATTGCGTAAAGGTTATCCACCTTATTGATGTTTAAGGAAAACTGGAACAATTTTTTTAAAGCTAGAAAGATTTATCGACCTGTCAGTACCTAATTACATTCCTTGTCAATGAAATTAACACACAGTTCAAGCCAACTAGGCCGGTACTTGAGCAGCATTTCTAAGGGCATAGAGACAAGCCTTTTAAATTTAATTAGGCGAAAAAGTAAATTTGAGTAATATTTTACATTACATGGCTTGTGTGTCCACGGGGCAACGAGAGGTCCTTACTTTACGTCTTGGAGAATTTGAAATATCGGTAACCAATTGGCGTTGTCCATTTTTTTACAATGTAGTAAACGAAAACAATTTTGAGATAAATGCTTTTTTAATTATTTCCTGCAATTATTTAACCTTTTAATATAATAAATAAAAAACCTAATGACCGTTATTTGACTTTAAAAATTATGACGTTGAGTTTTAGTTTATTCCTCAGATGAAAAAGCCACTAGATGGAGTTCAAATATGAGTGAAGTCAACCGTATATAGTTGTACGCCTCGATCATGTAACTAATGCTATTTGTTAAAAAAAGTCAACTATACTGCAAAAGCGACATCCGATTTCAAGATTGTCGTTTTTTGGTCTAACGTCGAACGTCAGTTTTTGTATGTGTACTAATAGTGAAATGTACATTTCAGTGTCAGTCACAGCTTACTTTGTCAATAAATTTATCCATGAACTCAATTATCGTTTGAGCAGAACCAGACGAACAGTAAGAAATGCATTTGGAATCATGTCTGCTGTATTTCACATATTAAGAAAACCTATTCTACTAACACCAAAAAAAGCTCAAATATAGGTGAAAAACTTAAGCTAATGACCTGTTGTATGTAGTAGTGCACAGAATGAATATGGAGCAAGTGATTCACCTACAAGACATTTATATTTGTATGCCCATGGGCGCAGCATAGTGATACAAGTTTATGATTAAGTAATGCACCAACTATTTTAACCTATGTTTGACAAATAAATTATTTGTATTTGCATTTGAATCTGGAACGTCAATTTGTTTATACGGACAAGTTACTAGTACTACTTACATACAACATATCATAATAACATTCGTTTTGTATGCGACTGACGTCGTTTAAGGGAAAATGTGACGTAGCGTAAAGAGACGTGACCACAAAATAGAATGTTCTGAGAAGAACAGGGGAGCCTACTACGAAATTCGAAAATCAAAATTCGTATCGTACCGTCCCTCTCACTCTCGTATTAAATAACATTAGCGTCAGCGGGACGACAAGAATAGGGCATGCTATTCGAGTATTCGCTGTTTTCTAGTATTCGAATACTATACAATTAAGTATTCGAGTTTTACGAGTTTTTCTAATAACTTTATTTTGCTAAAATGGTAGTAAGTTTTTTCGTATGGCTACCCTGAAACGTGCGAGACAAAACTGCGAAACGCCTCCTTTTCAGGGTTCCGTACCCAAAGGGTACCAGTCAACGGGACCCTATTAGGCCGACTCCACACGTTGGCACCAACGTTGGTCCTAAGTGGGCGCGGTTATAAGGTGAAATGAGATGGATACATTGGATGAATATATACATCTCACGACGAAATGCTCACACTTAGACGGCCGTTTGCATAACAGTGCTAGAATCATACCGCGACTTATTTTAGCGACGACAGCGAAGATACGAGTTTTTTTCATCACCGCATGCTCTAATGTGAGAGCACGGTGATCCGACGCCCCTCTCGGTGATTAAAATATAAATAAAAATGAACTAAAAGAATTTCCTTGCTCACCCGCGACCTGACGATAGTAATGGTTACGATGGTGGTGGTAGGTCGCGGGTGAGCAAGGAAATTCTTTTAGTTCATTGCTATGGATCTCCGCAAAGTAACGCCTGATTCAATAAATTATTTAAAATCGGCATGCGTAGCCGTGCAGGCACGTTTATATCTTAAATTAACTAAGCAACATCGTCTAGCTGTTCAAAATATTTGGTTTAATCAACAATGTAAACGTTTGAATGTTGTACCTAATTATTAAGGTCGCGGGTAAGCAAGGAAATTCTTTTAGTTCATTGATATGGACCTCCGCAAAGTAACGCCTGATTCAATAAATTATTTAACAATGAAAAAGCTTATTAGAGACACAAGTTATAGGTAAAATAAAACAATAACAAAATATAAGAAGGGATAAGATACAAAATTACATGAACTTACTATGTGGTGGCAGAACTAGAGTAAGCTATGACGTCATCAATCAAAATGCTTTTAATAATTAACTAAAAAATTATATAATATCGAAATTAGGTCACATACTATTAAAAGAAAACATTGTTTTGTTTATACAATAGCAATTCAACAGTGTCTTATAACAACTTGACGTGTCACCAAGATTTAACACGACACGTGCGAAGCGCAAATCCAATTCCGATTGAGCTGGCGCCGACTAACTACCGACTTATTGACTAGGCAGTATAATGACGGCTGTCGGACAATGAGGGCTATCGCGTATGAATTCGCCACTAGAGGCGCTAGTGTAGCGTGAGGTCTCCGAAATGTCAAATCTCATAGTTTTTGGGTGAGCTACGCGGGTTTATTTATAATTAGAATAATTTTGTGAATATTTTGCAATATCTGAAATTAATTATGGCAAATATGCGTTCCGGGGCAATGAATGTCTGTGTTTTGAGACACTTTTGTCTTTCGGAAACCTTTGTTCTCGCTTTTTTCCGAATAAAACAGGGACTATGCAACACTGTGGCATGCTCGATATTTTTATGGTACGGTTTTAAAGTGTATTAAATATGATTTTAATCTAAACTTTGTTTTCATGCCCGTAATAACAGACTTTGAAAGCCATACTTAAAAACCTCACGCAACAGTGCGCCATCTAGTGAGACAAAAAACGATAGCCCTCATTGCAACAACTTTCGATAATTAATTGAAAAATAATATATATCGAAGTTAGCTAGCACTTTCTATACAAAAAATAGTAAAAAGCTTTGTTCTTTTAGACAATCCTAATTCGGCAGTGTCTTTCTAAAACTTGACATGAACCAGCAAATCAAATTCCGATTGAGCCGGCTAAGTACCGACTTATTGACTAGGCGGTATAATGACGGCTGTCGGACAATTGTAACAACTCGACCCGAAGCGTGCGGCCACGCCCGCCGGTAATAAGAACGCGACCTTGTCGGCCCTGAGCCGTCGATCGCAGGACGACTGACATGACCAGCGTTTTCAATCAACACATTTGCATCCGTGTTTCTTTTTGTCTCAATGCCCACGTAGTAATCTTAATGATTGCAAATGCTATTAAGAATTTCTATCTCCAATAGTTGGAATTCGGGTAGGTATATGATTGTGCGTCAGGGGCGGCTCTACTAATACCTAGTTGCGTTCCGCCTGGATCCTTAACGACGTTAACAAAGGCATGTCTGAGTATGTGACTCCTATCTCCTGTTTAAATGCAATACTAAGGGCCTGTTTCTAAGCCTATTTACTAACTTTAAGTGTCAGATAAAAGTAATGCCGTCTTTGTTTCTTTTGACAAAACAAACAGAGACGGCATCACTGATATCCGTCACTTAAAGTTAGTCGACAAGTGGTGAAATGGCCCTAAATATCACAAAAGAGATTTTTTCTCAATCTTACCTTACGCTGATGCGGTAAGATAAGTCATATACCCATATGTTTGCGTATCTCGATAACGAGAGTCTAGGATGAAGCAAAATGACGCCCGGTTTGAATTTGTAAACAAGCCGCCGAGTTAAAATCGCATGGGTAGCTTCTTATCGGATCTCATCTCATTGTTAATTTGCATAGCTGATCTAATAGTACTCGTATAATATAATTACATAAAATTAATATAAACTTCAAAGCATTTGTGATATGATTACCAAAAAAATGTTGCGGGATAATTTGGGATAAATTTCAGGTCCCAAGATACAACCTCAGCCTAGTTTGGGCTCCGCTGGGCATAACTACGTACAATGTAAATTTGACAATTGTTGTGAAGCAAATGAATATTTTTGTATTTTTTTTTTTTGTAATTAGTAATATCGGAGGCTCTATTCTTAGCAACACCTTAATAACCAAAAGAGCTATCGCTAATCAATATATAATTAGCAATATCGGAGGCTTTATTCTTAGCACTGCGAGTAGGTACACACCTTAAAAACCAAAAGAGCTATCGCTATAACGTATCTTATAATTGGATAAAAATTGTTGGTAAGCAATTAAAATGTATAATAAACACTAAAACTTAGTTTTAATAGCACTATTTAGTTTAAAAAAACTGCCATTTCCTGGCTTGGTTATGAATAGTCTCATTATAGCATCGTTTTTGTTTTTATTTACATAATATTTGGCTTGCAGTATTATTAAAAAACTACAAAAAATCATTTTGAGTAATTAAAATCTAGTAATACGTTAGAATTTGTACTTCGCTTTAGGATATAATCTAATCAGTATGCGAAACGTTTAATAAAGACGTCGAAATAATTTAATTTAATTTTAATTAACAAGATCATATTTTAAAACTTTTTGGCATCTCAAGGTAAACACTGAATGGCAACAAATTCTTTGTTTTGTAGATATTACTTAGATAACATAAGATACTTACAAGCAGCAACTGCTGTCCCTTATAACACTTCCAGTCACGATGGAGTTTTGCTTCCCTATTTACTAAGGTACCTTAAAGTATTACCAGAAGTAGTTTCAACAATTTAATATTGGCAACAGGATTTCAACTCTAGGTAGGTGCCTTTCACTCGGCTTAGTAGCGGCATAAACTTATAGTTTGTCCTAGTCAGACTACTTATTAATTCGCATTGTCGTGATGTCTTGCAAGAATATGTTCTATTTCTGTTGATTCTGTTTCCACTAGAATACATACCACTACATGTGAATAATATTCCCATAATACATAGTCATTCATTAGTCATTTGCCCCAAAGCAATCTATTGTTTATTGTACACCCACTCGATTTCTCATAACACCACCTTGCAGGTAGATTAAATGATAAACGGTTTATGCAATTATTTGTACCATGGCCAAAATTATTTTTGCTGCAAGATAAAATTGCTTAGTCACGAACAAACCATTCCGAGTTGTCCGACAACGTTAGTGATATGGTTTTATTAAGTGAACAATCTATACTAAATTTGTCAAAATGATCTTGGGAGACTAACTTTATGCTAAGTTATGCAATCAATTAGATAATTTTGACTTGTGACATAATTTAGTCAAATAAAATTATTAACAGGTAGTCATGATAATATACCGGAAGCCGCACGGATCAAACTCTACAAGAATTAAATGAAATGTATAGTAATACTATAAAATTCCACCATGAAATGAGAGCTATGATTGTCATGTAGAAGTGAGCGTAGTGTGTAAATGAAAGAAACAATGAAATGAGTGCCGTAGCCTTGACAATACCAACATTTTGATCTTGAACGCGATGTGAAAGAGGCGCAAAAATGTACGCGATACAAATCAAACTAGGTATTACCTAATATTTTTTCTACTCGCGTAGTATAGACTAGTCAGTAAAAAAATAATTTTGGATTCATTCTTACAGTTTCGATTACTTTTTGTCAACAATATTTTGATGGTTTTAGACACCCTTATAAAAATGTTGGCTCACCCCTCCAGAAGAATTATGAAATAGGGGTGGAAATAAACTTAACGGGTTTGCTCGAACACAAAAAACCCTACAGTAGGGATTAGCTTAGTGTACACTTTCAATTATTAAGAGATCACTATCCTCTAAATAAACTTTCTCCAGTTTTTTATAAGTTTCCAGTCATAAAATAAATTTTAGCGTATTTGTAAAAAAAAACTACTTACAAAATCATACAAATAGTGAAAACTTGGGAATACAAAAACAAAGTAGTTTAGAATGTATCTGTAAGTTTTCACCAAGGTGACTTAAGCAGAACTAATTAAACTCAAACTCAAACTCAAACTCAAACTCACAACATTTATTGACAAGAAAAACACACTACAAATAATTAACAAATATTATGTTCGTTTCTTTTATTGTTTTTGTACCGACAATAAAATTGTACATCGAATATCTTATTTTACCTATAAATTTTTACATGTGAACCGACAAAGCTTAAATTATCTCTAAAATTTTCTGAAAGGAATAAAATGATTCGCTAATTAAATTATTACATAAAAATTAAAAGCGCTTGACCTTGAATGCGCAACTCGCTCCTGGTCCGGCGGGTCGGTGTGCGAATAGGATAGAAATATATCGGCAAGTGCGCGCGGGCCGGCGGCGGCCTTTCATCTATTTATTTTCTTCGCTCATTTGTTTACAATTACGCGAACGATACGAAACGGAAGTAAAAACAAAACAAAGTGTGGTAATTATGGATTGCATTATTTGCAATTCATCGTTAGAGGAAGAAGATACAGTTACGGTGAAAAAGAAAGGTGCCGAGATGGGAATAGCCTTTATTTAAGTAATTCCTAAGTTAACAACTTTTCTAGATAGAGGTTATTAAATTTAGTTTATTTTCTATTAATAATATATATATAACTAGCTTTTACCCGGGGCTTCGCACGCGTAAACTATTCGGTCTGGTAGTTGCAATTTCCAAAATTTATAACGTGGTCTTCATTGAGGTTTTGTTGTGAATAATTGTACAAAATTCAAGACTCAGTGCTGAAATTTCAAAAATTTTCCCTATCCAAATTAAAAATTCAAATTATTTATTCAGTAAATAGGCTGCAATGGGCACTTTTACACGTCATTTTTTAAACTACCAGCGCTTTCAAAAAGACTATCATTGCCCAAAATAAAATAATTACAGATAAAATACTTAAAAACTACAGTATACAATTCATCATCATCATCATCCCAGCCTATATACGTCCCACTGCTGGGCACAGGCCTCCTCTCAGAACAAGAGGGCTTGGGCTATAGTTCCCACGCGGGAACAACAACAATACAGCGGGGCAGTATACAATTAAAGAAAAAAATTAAAAAATAATAATAATAATAATAATAATACAGGGATGTATGGGGTCCCTTAGTTACAAAACTATCCCGTGGGAATATCGGGATAAAAAGTAGCATATGTGTTATTCCAGACGTCCAGCTACCTACGTACCAAATTTCATGCTTCTAAGCCCAACTGTTGGTATTTCGACATTTTATCCCTAGGTATTCCGTGGGAATAGCAGGTCAAAAAGTCGTCTATGTGTTTTTCTAGACATCCAGCTACCTACATACCAAATTTCATGACTCTAAGCTCAGCGGTTATTATTTTAAGATTTTATCCCTATCCCGTGGGAATATTGGAGTAAAAAATAGCCTATGTGTTATTCCAGAGGTCCAGCTACCTACATACTAAATTTCATGGCTCTAAGCCCAGCGATTGTTATTTCAATATTTTATCCCTGGGTATCCCGTGAGAATATCGGATCAAAAAGTCGTCTATGTTATTCCAGACGTCCAACTACCTACATTCCAAATTTCATGACTCTAAGCTCAGCGGTTATTATTTCAAGATTTTATGCCTATCCCGTGGGAATATCGGGGTAAAAAATTGCCTATGTGTTATTCCAGAGGTCCAGCTACCTACATACCAAATTTCTTTGCTCTAAGCCCAGTGGTTGTTGTTTCGAGATTTTATCCTTAAGTATCCCGTGGGAGTATCGGGTCAAAAAGTCGCTTATGTGTTTTTCCAGACGTCCAGCTACCCACGTACCAAATTTCATAACTCTAAGCCAAGCGGTTATTATTTCGAAATTTTATCCTTATCCCGTGGGAATATCGGGATAAAAAGTAGCCTATGTGTTATTCCAGAGGTCAAGCTACCTACATACTAAATTTCAGGGCTCCAAGCCCAGCGGTTGTTATTTCAAGATTTTATCCCTAAGTATCCCGTGGGAATATCGGGTCAAAAAGTTGCCTATGTGTTATTCCAGACGTCCAACTACCTACATACCAAATTTCATGACTCTAACCCAGCGGTTGTTTTTTCGAGATTTTATCCCGATTTCGTGGGAATATCGGGATAAAAAGTATCCTATGTTTTAATCCAGGTTATAAACTAACTTTTCGCCAAATTTCATCCAAATCCGTTAAGCCGTTTCAGCGTGAAGAAGTAACAAACATACTCACTCACTCACTCACTCACTCACTCACTCACTCACTCACAAACTTTCACATTTATAATATTATTAGTAGGATTATATTCAATAAAATCCCATTGTTCAATTTCTTATTCTCAAAACGCGATATTCAGTCCGCTTGTTCGAAAAATCGGCAACAAGTTAGCAGCTTTCTAAAATTGTCCTTCGGAATAACTGGTTCATTGCTGTCACACATATTTCGTAGGGTATCTTATCCTTTAACTAAATACTTTTTTGGCTGGGTAATGTTTGCCGAAATGTTTTGTTCGCAAGCACTGATTCCTGATGGCCTAGATTTTTGCACGATGTATAAATCTCTACCAGAAAAAGTTCAAGCAAATGAATTGAATTCAATGAAATATATGTAAGTAAAGACTAGCAGCTAATGTTCACACAAAGGATAAGATTTTTTTTAATGTAGTTTCACCAGTAGTTAATAAGTATCGTAGAAAACGCCAATCCGTCCAAAAGTTAAGTTTAGGCGTGTTTGTATTGCATACATTCATGTAGTCGTAACATCGACATCAAATCAACGTAGTAGGTATACTAATTTACCTTGCTTGAATATAGCGGAAAAGCAAGGTAAATTAGTGTAGGTATTGGTAAAATTATTCTCCATGAAATGCCACGCGGCATAACCGATGATTTTTATTCGGTGATCGGGTACCAATTGTTCTAATTCAGTAGATACTTAATTAATAGCGGTCACATTGAAGTCACAATTATACATGGAACCATACTTTTTATGTAGTAATTTACGTTTCTAAAAATAAATCCAATCACCTTATCAATGGTTTTGTTTTAGTCAATGAACTAACAATCTCTTTTGTCTTTTGTCATTGTCAATGCGAAAAACAGTCGTGAATATTGACGTAAGGCCTACGATTTACGGCGAATTCCACTTCAATACTTTTACTTTACTTTATCTATTTCAATTTCACTTCAATATTAAATGTAGGATGGCCATGTACCTACCTACTAGTTATTGATCTAGCAATACCTAACATTAATTGTAATTATTTAAACAGTGAGGTAATTGCGTCACACATCAGCTATTGAACTCAATTTCGGTTAGCTAATAATAATGTTATTCACCTTCTGATCACCGAATAAATATCATCGGTTTATACATATTAAAAGTACAGGTAGGTGCACAGAATGAAGTAGGTGCATGGTAACTAACTAAATAGTACGCCTTCGTATTTCTTTACCTGGTATAAAGTAAGGCATATACTTACTAGTCGGTCAGTTGCCATGTCGAAGATGAGAATCTTGGGTGGGCAGACTCGTCGGAAGTCGTCGAGGGAGGTGACGACGCCAGCGTCGAGGACCCACAGCCGGTTGCACCGGTCAGCTCGGATGCGGTACACGGAGACCAGACCGGTGCAGTTGATGTCCCCGCGACCGGCGGTGTGCCACGACCAGTCTGGGTACGCCTGCCAAAAAATTAATACATGTTACTAATTTACACCATCCCTGGCCGAGTGCCCCTAATGTGAGGTCATGAGGCTTTTTTTTTTCAGAAGTTCGTGTGTCCACTAAGGGTTCACAATTTCAAACTGTCCCCAAAATGGAACATACTTCGACGTGTAACTTTGTCAAATCATTTTTCATGGGGACAGTGAACGTGTTAATTTTTCAATAGTAGATAAAACAAAAAAAATGTAATAATATTTCGTCTGAAGTTCTCGTGAGGACTGGGTGATTTACTGTACCGCTACCATGAGTTTACAGTGACCGTACTCGATACCGACGGCGTAAATTATTTGTAGAGGCGCTGTACAATTCTCCATACAAATAATTTACGCCGTCGCTATCGAGTAGCGAGCGAGAGCTGTCTTACCGTTTACTATAAAACCTGTGTGACAGACGACGGACTGACGGACACATGAATGACAACAATAGGGCTTCGTGTGGATCCTTCGGGTACGGAACCCTTCTATACAATTATAGTTTTAATTTCCATTACTAGTTTCTCGTCTAGTACGATTACGTGTTTGTTTCCTGTTTGGTACATGTTTAATACGCCGTAATTTGACAAAACGATCACATTTCGACGGAAACTTGAATCGCTTGATTAGTCGCTTTAACCGAGTACTACAATTCCAATTAAGCATACAAATATGTAAAGAGGTAGCTAACTGTGAACACACATGCTATATTCAATTTTAGGTACATTTTTGTTGGATTACACTTCAAGATCATAGATTGGGAGCCTTACCATAAAATATCGCAATATCTTTGACCCGTTCACTGTATTTTTGTACCAGTATGTATGTGCTTACTAATCAGGAAGATTTATATTATCAAATATTGATCTCTATATCCATTAAAAAGCAGCTTTTAACAATCAGTTTTTGGAGTTCCGTTCCTATGAGAAGAAAAGCCTTAAAAATATTAATCATGGTTTTAAATCGATTCTATAACCTATTGAAAGCAGCGTCTCCCCAAAAACCCTATTATTTAGGATAAAGCTACACTCATCAAAAGTGCCTAGGTATATTTTTAGACAGATTTTGAAGATTTCAATATAATATGCAGGCATACGAGTAATACTATTAAGTCAAAACATCAAATTTGTCTAAAGATAACGAGTATTTCAAGACTTTTTTGTTGTAACTATGTATATCTTTGGCTGCTTTGATTTCTTAAATAGGAATGTACTCGTAGTGCTTAATTTATCATCGAGCGAAAATTGGACCTTACTGGAACTAAAGTCACAATTGATGGCACTTCACGAAGCTGCCATTAGTACCTACGTCGTGTGTAACTAGAGCATAACAATTAGCTACCGGCCACCAAATTATGTGCAATACAAAGTTGGATTATTGTTTAAGGTAATCCGTTCAATGTGCCTTCTACAAACATTTTTTTTACGACTGCCACTTTAATAATGTCTGTGCTATTGTTTTGTCTCATCTCTACTTAATAGACAAAATTTGAAACTTGAAATAGAGTAAATTCCTTAAATATCGACTAGGCCCATAATATGGTCCACACTAATATTCTGCTAGTCAATGCTATCTCAGTAAAGTTTGTCACTTTCAATTCGACGCCCTTGAGCCGCCACTCCTCGCCAGTGAATCGCAGTGAAGTTACATAAGCATGTACGTGTCAATTAACGCCATTTTTAATTTTTTGGCACATTTGATGTAATTTTTCTCTAATTTTTAGGGTTCCGTAGACAAAATGGTAAAACATAACCGTTATAAATTCGCCATGTCTGTCTGTCTGTCCGTCCGCGGCTTTGTTCAGGGACTATCAATACTAGAAAGCTGTAATTTTGTACAAATATATATTATATATAAACTATGCCAACAAATTGGTACAATAAAAAGACCAAACAAAATGTTTAGAGTACCTCCTATAGACGTAAAGTGGGGGTGTTTTTTTTTTCTCATGCAAACCTTGTGGGGTATCGTTGGATAGGTCTTTTAAACCCCAGCCAAATACAAAATTCTCAGAATACTATTAGGTACTTAATTTTTTCGTAATGGCTACGGAACCCTATTTCGGGCGTGTCCGGCACGCTCTTGTTTTAAGGTTACTTTGATGAGATACTTAATTACGCTACGCTTAATCTTGAACCTAGTTACTTTGGGAACTTTATTTCATTACTTAATTTCTTGTTATTTTGTATTATCGCAGGGACTTCTCAGTATTTTTTAAGAAATATTTGACTTTCAAGTGATACTAGTTTTCAAATAATATGAACTAGTGGTCCATATTATGAACATGATCATAAAATGTACCTAAAATAAGTTCTTAAAACATTTTATACAAGTTTTTGTTGACTCTACCAACGTATCTGTAAGAAGTTTCAAGTTTATACCATAAGCCGTTGAGAAGTTCCTTCCTGTAAAGACCAGATTTAATTAACGGATTATTGTATTGTAACCAAACTTACATAAGTATGTCAAATATCAGCTCAATTAGATACTAAAAAGCAGGGATGTTATGGATATAACATTTCGGATCTAGATATGGATACGGATATATGTCAAACAATATACCGGTTTCGGTTACGGTTACGGATGTTAAATTATTACGGATTATCCGATAGTTTCGGTTTTGGTTACGGATATTGGATTTTTTAAGGAAGTTTAAAAGTAAAATACAAATAAATAGGAATAAATAAAAATACAAAAAAAAAACAAAAAAAAACAAACGTAAACCTATACTTACTTACCTACAAACTAAGGCTTAAAAACACCTATGCGTATAATTTTGTAATTTTTTATTATAAGTATTTTTATTTATTTTCTTTTGTACGATAAAGAGTTTGCTTTCTAATAGGAATATAGATGACTTGACTTTAATTTTGTTTGAATGCAATAGTTACGAGTCGTAAATTCACTGACTTATCAATGGAAAATAATAATAAAACAATAAATGCAGAAGACGCGAAGCGCTCAACTGTTTCTGTCGACTCGGCGGGCAAAGGACAAAAAACCTCTACAATGTCGCAATTTTGACTCCGCCCCTATCCAAAACTATCCGAATAATTTTTATGATCGGATTCGGTGCGGTGTTTTACGGATCAGTTTATTATTTCGAATAATCGATAGTTTTGGTTACGGATACGGAGCTCCAATAACATCCCGACGCTAAAAAGCAATTCGAAAAAATATGCGTTTGTCCAAATTTTGGTTCCATAATATAGGTTAAATGTCCTACCTATTTTGAAAAATCTTAGAATTAAATATAGTAAAAAAATGGGTTAAATTGTTAGACATTTATTCCTAAATGTATTATAAATTACTTACTAAGAGTCCGCAGCAAGCTTGATTCTCCATACAAATCGTAGTTACGTCCTTATTTTAAAATAACAAGTAGCATCATCATGATTTTTTGTAAATACAATGAGATAAAGCATATCTAGGCCTGAAATTAGTTTATGACTCTTGAAATGGTATTACAAGAAAATAGAACGAGTACAAGTTTTGCATTTTAAGAGCCAAAAACCCTGTGCAGTTCGGTTAAATACTACGGCCAAAATATAGTTCAGATTGAAGTCAAAACCTATTTTCCGGCATCGACTAAACTATGTAGTTTCATTAGAAAAAAAGCATTTTTCCGAAATGATTTTGTGTTTTTCAAAATGAGAACGAAACTACGAAAATCAGTAAAAAAACTATACATTTTTTATGCGAATCTGCAGCGAATCACTCTAGCGCGGGGAACGGTACGGGGGAGGGCGGTACGCGCCGCCCTTTTGTCCTTGGTTTACGCTGGCCGCGTGCGTGTGCGTCGCTCGTTAGTAGTGACTCGTCAGCTGTGCGCGAGAGTTACGTAATATTATTTTGGTGAATTCTCTTCGTATCATAAACGCGATCTAACTACTTACGACTTGGGACTGATAACGGATTTGATATTTTCTTGGTGATACTGGTGGTGTGTGTGCACATACTGTTCGACGACCTTGGCTTTCTTATATGGACTTTGCATTTTTATGTTACAAAAATGGATAAACAGGGTAAGTACCTACCTAGATGCATTTTAGTCAATATTACCAAGTACTTATAAAAAATGGGTCCATATATCGGCTCGCATACTGACAAACGATGATTTGGACAAAAAATAATTATGGTTTTACTAGAAAAGAGAAAAGAGTACCTATGCGAACTATGGCGCTCCCATAAAAAATAATTATTAATGTTCTTGTTTCCAGAAGTGAAAAGATCATCGAAGACAAGATTATGGTTATCGGCTCGTAGGAAAAAAAAAGGACCGGCTCGTCATAAAAAAGAAACATTAATCCTAATAGGTAAGTTATAACTAGGACAGTAGCGTAAGATTTTTCTTCCTTGTCCTCTATTACAAGCTTTTATTTAGTTTCACCTGTCCCGATATTTGTCTGTAATCAAATCTTGCATTCGACCAACTTCTAGCAGTCGGATTGACTTGAAATTTTGCATAATTATGTAAATGCGTGACAATACAATAATCTGGTAGCTGACATCCTGGTAGTCCGGCCAGAATCGTCTCCGAAGGACGGAACTCTTCAACTGTTACAATGTTATCGACTTGTTTTTGGTATAAGGTACAAAATAAATAGTTTGGGGTACAATGCTAGTAAAGTCGACAAAAAGTACAGTCAGCAAAAAAGCTTGTATTAAAAATGAATTTTCGTACTCGTACCTTTATTTATTATTTTTGTACGACGTAGGTACACCACACAACTTGTTATTTCACTTATACAGGTCATAGCACGATGTAATAGCACATTGTGTATTAGGGCGCGTAAGTAAGGTATTACGAACGAAGTATTACCTCTGTAGTCTCTGTTATTTACTTGACTAATGGCGACTGACGTCATTTCACCATGTATGTATTTTTCACATGTGCAGTACGCTTGGCCCACCGGAGAGCATGCCAGTGAGCAGTCTGATAGTGATAACAATACCGATCCTCCACCTCAACCTCTAATTTAAGCAGGTTAGTGTTTTTATTATTATTTTTACTAGCTTACAATCTTTATTTAACTTGCAATGTATGTACCTATGTACTCGTATGTATCGGTATGTGAGGCTCAAATCCTGCGAGTGAATTTGACTCAGTTTCAGTGGTCGAATTGACTGTGAAAATTGGTGGTATTTACTTATGTGAATTGCGTGACAATACAATAATCTGGTAGCTGACATCCTGGGTAGTCCGGCAGGATCGTCTCCGCAGGAGGAATTCTTCAACGGTTAATGGCATCGACTTGAAATTCGTAATGATGTAGTTTAATAGGTAACAATGCTAGTAAAGTCGACAAAAAGTACAGTCAGCAAAAAAAAAAAGCTTGAACAGATTTTTTTTTTTTACCAAAAAACTTATTTTCACAGCTACTTACGTTTTTCACTTGTAGTTTTATTTTCGCTCTTGGACTGCAACTGCACTGAGACTAGTACCTACTCGTACCTATATTGACACGGCTATTAAAGATGATTTCAGTTTATTATCTTGATCGATGTACACCGCACTTCTGTTATTTTCACTTATACAGGTCATAGCACTATAATATCCC
>NC_133477.1:11029355-11104760 GCF_025370935.1 Choristoneura fumiferana
AAGTAGATAGAATATTTACAGTAGTATTAGAAATTTTAGCCAATTATATTATAAGCGTTTGGTAGTTAATATGTAGACAGTAGAGTAGATTTTATGATATGTATATATTAGGCTTAAGTACCTGGGAAAAAAAAAACCACGTAGGAAAAGGTGATAAATGGGAAGGATATTTATGATTAGGATAGGGTAGGAAAAAATAATGTTGATGGGAACTATCAATGAAAAAAAAGGGGTTAAGAAATAATTTTAAAAGTAAAACAAAAGATGTCTAGTTAAACTAATTGGGGTTGTTGGTTGTACAGGACAGCGAGTAAGAAGAAAAAAAAAAAACTGGATGTACCACTAGTGAAGGATTAAAGAGTGAAGGTATTATGATAGTGCCATGTAAGGGGCTTTGGAAAGAGAATGATTAGTATAGTTAAGGAAATGAGGGTCCTGAATAACTAATAATTCTGTAGTATGATTGGATCATTTATTGGTAGTTATAATTGAACACATTACACTTACAACTAGAATTCTTGATAGAGGTGTTAGGATAGGCCAGTAGGCAAAATCAGTTTGTAGACTGCGTTCAAGGATTTTAGTACTCTACTAGTGGACAGAACTAAAAATTTACACTACACATGCTCCAAGACTAGGAAGTCATTATTGAAGGCTAAGTCTGGACTGGGAGGCAAATGGATTGGGCATTTTGACCTTCTGGTAAGTGAATAATCGAAAGGAATGCCTGGGCTTAAGGAGAGAATCGTAGTTCTACTAGGACTTGATAGTTAGACCTTGCTATCATGCTTTTATTAGAAGCTGAGATACGATTTACTACTAGAGTTATCTTGCCTCACAACCAAGATCTTTCGCAGAGTCTTAGACATTCTGACTGGATTGTAACTGTGTTCATATCTGTGAGTTTCAACACTGGTTCAAATGTAGGCTAGAAATAGTGATAGTCTTAGCTTGGTTAAAAACACACCACACAAAACACATTTCAATTATAAAGACTAATAAAATTTTATTTTAAATTTTAAATATTGACATAAGTGTGATAGACCAATTCGGGCGTTAAATTGTATATTAACTACTTCTTAGTCTATCAAGGGGAAAAGCTGTAACGGTTCGGATGTGTCACACGACCGTCACTGGGAATAAATTAGTAGAAAATTGTTAGTGGGGCCATCTATGAAGGTTTGATGGAAACTCGAAACAAAAACATGTCGACAAAGACAGTTAAATAAGAGTAATTGAGATTAGAATGTCGATGTAATTAAAGCAGGGATAATTTAGCAGTCAATTTAATGAGTAAATGTTAAATTTAATTGGAGATTAGAATTGTGTTGTTCGGGTATAATAATTAATAAAAAAACGCCATCTATGGTCAATTAAAGGAATTAATGGTAGGCGTCATGGAAAATTAGTGAACTAATGCCGAACTGGGTTTAGCGGCAGATTAACCTGGGAGGCTATTTAGTTAGTTTCACGTGGGAATTATAGAGGTCGCTTTAGGTAATGGAAATGTAAATTTTATCTAAAAACAAGAAATATGGTCACAAATTCATCAAAAATAGACTTGATATAGTAATAGAATCATTAGTATTAGTCTACAGTAGATCTTAGATACATTTGATGTTAATAATTATGTTAATTTAAAGAAATATCAACGAAAGCATCATGGAAACGGCAAGTTGTCGAAATTAGCTAAATAAGTTAAGAAAAACCGAAAATGCAAGCATTACGTAATCGTAGTATAGATTCATTGGTTCATTATCTATTATAAATTTAAGTTTTCATTCAAAACGGAGTAGTATTAGCAGAGTAATTACACATTTAGTTAAGACGAAATTACAAGTACTCTGTCGCACTGACTTAAAGTAGGAACGTGGCGAAATTATAAGCAAATTTTGAGTGGCGTTAATTCGACAAAGGAAACTATGAATAAACGGCGCGAATTGGGGATACCAGTTAATAATTGTAGGCAAATTAGCTATTTTATAACGAACAATAGAAGTATGTAATTGGCTATTTATATTCAAAGAGTGTAGGGAGTAATAAGTAGAAAATTATCATTAGAAGTAAGATTATTGTTAGATAGGTTAAGGAAATTAAAACGTTGAGGTAAAATTGAAGTATTTGACAATACATATAAATATTTATTGAAAATTATTGTTGTAGCACAATATAAAAATGAAACGTATTTACTAGAATAGTTAAGCTAGGATAGTGTCAAGATAAATAGGAAATTTTAGTTCAAAAATAATTTTACGGTTAAAATTTGGCTATTTTGAGATAAGGATTTGGCAGAAGAAAAAGCGAGAGCTGGCAATGTCAACGTTGTCGACTTTGGTAAGCTTGGCGTCGTTTGGTCGCTTGGCGCGAAAATACCAGAGGTCCCGGGAGAGAAGCTATAAATAGAGGTGACACAAAAAGGGCGGGAGCCAGATGGATTTAGATTTCGTAGAGTCAACATCGTTATTTTGCTAGTCGGGGGTTTAGTTTCTGTGCGCCATTTTGTTAACAAATTAGAGTCAATAGTATCGGGTAATTTTATTTCATTAATTTTAATTGGGTTTTTGATTTTATTTAATTTGAATTAATTTTAATTTACAAGAAATGTGAGTATTTCTTCAGGAAGTAAAGTGTCGGGGTCTTGATCATTAATCTGCGGAATAATGATTAACTCTCTGGTTTTTTAATTATTTGTGAAATATTTAGTGCTGATTTTCATTCGGAAAATCTTTGTGTGAGGGACTTTGCGGTCTTGTGGCGGTGAAGTCCTTATTTGTTCTTGTAGTGTGGAGTGATCGTTTTATAGCGTTTCATTTCAGCCTACGTATATTTTGTACTAACCCATAACTTTTCTGTGTTTTTCCCAACTTAATGGAAATGACTTTGGTTCCTCCATAACGTACCTTGGTTGAGCTTTAAGTCCGTTTATATCGTCTGACACCTAACGGTGACAACAGTGGACGAAATAGGCTTCCACTTCCTGAAGCTGTGGCGGCTTCAGCGGCAAAATACTGTCGTACCAGCCACCAGTGGATTCTGTTTGTCTTTTGTAACGACTAAGTAGCGCTCGTCGAAGTGAATGCGTGTCTTGTTGACGCTTGGTTTGTACTTAAGAAACTCAGAATTCCTGTCCCCTATTTATTTACGTATTTATGCACAACGTTAGGTATTCTGCTGTTCCGCGGGGCTCTCCGTCATAGGGACTTTCCTTCGGGAAAGTTGGGAGCTCAGCACCATTTAGGGACCGATAGGGCTTTAGGTATACACACCATCATTGTTGATAGGAGATTAGAAGAAATTCATTGCACCGTGAATTTCTACATTACACTAAATGTACATGTGGGATTAATTCTCTAGTTTTGCTAATCACAGACAGAGAGTAGGGGCCTCAGGCAAGCTTAAAGTACAATTGTAGGATTTATTAGGGCTATATAGGTAGGGAAGTTCATAGGGCTTAGCTAGAGTAGCGTTTCCTTACACCGGGAAAAGTTACTATTTTAACTCACCACACAATTAGTTCACCTATGAGGGTTTTCCTCCAAATTGCTAAACTTCAACACAGAGCTAGGGAAAGCTTAAACTCGCACACACATAGTTTTAAGGCATAAACTAGATTTTAAGAAAATAAAATATAACATTTATTTAAGTACTTACGTCAAAACTTCATTATACAAAACTTAGTTCATAAGAACTTGACTACGAATAACTTTATTAAAATTAGTAAGTTGACTTCAATTTAAAACCAAAATACGGTTTGATCATTTTGTTAAGAGTAAATAACAATAACATATTTTAGCTGTCTTTCCTATAATGAATAAGCGGGAATTGATATGACACGATCTCATAGCTAAGTGGACAATTAAATGCCAGATAACTTACTGAATAATATTTAACACAATTATCATCTAATTTCGATTTGAATTACGATTGCCAGCTAAAATAAGCTTTGTTTTGATAAAATTAATATCAAACATCATATTCATACTTTTGATTAAGATCTCATCAAATTATATCTAGTAATAAGTTAGAGATAAAATCGTAGAGGGTTTTGGACCATCTATCAATTAAAATACAAAAGTCTTTCGTGTTATAAATACATACTATCTGTTTTAGTTGTCGTACCTACTTACATTGAGTGAACGGATGTAGAAATCCTGACTACGGTCGATAGCTTACGTTGACACATACCAGGCAACAGTCTATCTGGAAATTTACGTACTTTTCATTCGATCTCGATTTAAACATAATTGATTAAGGATTGATAGTTGAAACAGTTTATTGTTCATTTAAAATATATGAATTGAGACAAAACTAGTCATAGACGAGTCCAAAACCTAATACAAAGGTTATCTTGAATACCCAAGGGTTATCTAGTTATAAGCTAGTTAGATTATTATTAACGCTTGTGTTCTGGGCGTAAAGTATAGAAATCGGTACTTACTTTCTGCTTTACTCTGGTAACGCCAAATGCTGGTAGAACTAGAAAATTAGACTAAGTAGATAGCTCATTAAAATAAGTGAAAGTCACTATGAGATTAGTAATTATACCAAAATAAAATTATGTCAAATTAGACATTCCATATATCTAAGATAGATAAGACATAATCTAAATTAAGAGATACTAGTGCCTATAGTAAATGAATAGCTATAGTGTCTAAACTCATTCCTGAACTAATTATCAAAGTTATAATTAAGCATCTCATAGAGTATTCTAATATAAGCATAGAATAAGTAACCATAAGTCTAAAATTAGATTCAACTTGTTACAAAACATTGTGTTTGTATTTCCATACTTTGATTTGAATGCACCGAAAGTTAGTGCTTAGTCTAGTAAAATCACAACTTGACATATCCATAGAGATATATTGCTCTGGTGTGCGAAAGAGAAGGACGGGGGGCAAGGAGAGAGTCTTCGAGACCTTGGGTCTCGGTATTAAACTTAGTTTTAAGTCAAAATAGATTCAGAAGTAATACAAACACAAACACTATCCGTAGTAGAAATTTTCCTCTCATTTTTCCAAACTGATTATTCTAGGTAACCTGAAAGATCCATTTCTAGAACTATCCAGTCTAAACATACTAGTATATCTAAATTCACATCTCAGTAATTAAAGTTTCACCCTAAAGTTCAGTAGAGTTCAATCTAGAGTCAAAATTATCACGAAGTTAGGTACTGCTTAATTAATTATAACATTAGAAACACAACTGTAGGCTTTTCAAATTAATTCTCAAATAAAAGCACTTAGGTTATTGCTGGGCATAAGGTAGGTTCCTAATCCACTAGACGATTCACGATCACAAGGCCATAAATTAATTTAAGTTAAATCACCATAGCGTTACCACAAGTTAAGTGTAGTATTAAGTAGGTTAAGAAGGGGTAGTTAGTTAGTCTTTAAAATTAGCTATTAATTCAAGGCCAGTATAATAAAAAAATATAGTAATCAAGGGTTTATTACATTATACAACTTGACGTGTCACCAAGATTTAACACGACACGTGCGAAGCGCAAATCCAATTCCGATTGAGCTGGCGCCGACTAACTACGACTTATTGACTAGGCAGTATAATGACGGCTGTCGGACAATGAGGGCTATCGCGTATGAATTCGCCACTAGAGGCGCTAGTGTAGCGTGAGGTCTCAAAATGTCAAATCTCATAGTTTTTGGTGAGCTACGCGGGTTTATTTATAATTAGAATAATTTTGTGAATATTTTGCAATATCTGAAATTAATTATGGCAAATATGCGTTCCGGGGCAATGAATGTCTGTGTTTTGAGACAGTTTTGTCTTTCGGAAACCTTTGTCCTCGCTTTTTTCCGAATAAAACAGGGACTATGCAACACTGTGGCATGCTCGATATTTTTATGGTACGGTTTTAAAGTATTATAAATATGATTTTAATCTAAACATTGTTTTCACGCCCGTAATATTATATTATTATAATATTATTAATTATTATATTAACTTATTAATATTATTATATTATTATTATTATATTATTTCCTAATAACAGACTTTGAAAGCCATACTTAAAAACCTCACGCAACAGTGCGCCATCTAGTGAGACAAAAAACGATAGCCCTCATTGCAACAACTTTCGATAATTAATTGAAAAATAATATATATCGAAGTTAGCTAGCACTTTCTATACAAAAAAATAGTAAAAAAGCTTTGTTTTTTTAGACAATCCTAATTCGGCAGTGTCTTTCTAAAACTTGACATGAACCAGCAAATCAAATTCCGATTGAGCCGGCTAAGTACCGACTTATTGACTAGGCGGTATAATGACGGCTGTCGGACAATTGTAACAACTCGACCGAAGCGTGCGCCACGCCCGCCGGTAATAAGAACGCGACCTTGTCGGCCTGAGCCGTCGATCGCAGGACGACTGACATGACCAGCGTTTTCAATCAACACATTTGCATCCGTGTTTCTTTTTGTCTCAATGCCCACGTAGTAATCTTAATGATTGCAAATGCTATTAAGAATTTCTATCTCCAATAGTTGGAATTCGGGTAGGTATATGATTGTGCGTCAGGGGCGGCTCTACTAATACCTAGTTGCGTTCCGCCTGGATCCTTAACGACGTTAACAAAGGCATGTCTGAGTATGTGACTCCTATCTCCTGTTTAAATGCAATACTAAGGGCCTGTTTCTAAGCCTATTTACTAACTTTAAGTGTCAGATAAAAGTAATGCCGTCTTTGTTTCTTTTGACAAAACAAACAGAGACGGCATCACTGATATCCGTCACTTAAAGTTAGTCGACAAGTGGTGAAATGGCCCTAAATATCACAAAAGAGATTTTGTCTCAATCTTACCTTACGCTGATGCGGTAAGATAAGTCATATACCCATATGTTTGCGTATCTAGATAACGCGAGTCTAGGACGAAGCAAAATGACGCCCGGTTTGAATTTGTAAACAACCCGCCGAGTTAAAATCGCATGGGTAGCTTCTTATCGGATCTCATCTCATTGTTAATTTGCATAGCTGATCTGATAGTACTCGTATAATATAATTACATAAAATTAATATAAACTTCAAAGCATTTGTGATATGATTACCAAAAAAATGTTGCGGGATAATTTGGGATAAATTTCAGGTCCCAAGATACAACCTCAGCCTAGTTTGGGCTCCGCTGGGCATAACTACGTACACTGTAAATTTGACAATTGTTGTGAAGCAAATGAATATTTTTGTATTTTTTTTTTGTAATTAGTAATATCGGAGGCTCTATTCTTAGCACTACACACCTTAATAACCAAAAGAGCTATCGCTAATCAATATATAATTAGTAATATCGGAGGCTTTATTCTTAGCACTGCGAGTACACACCTTAAAAACCAAAAGAGCTATCGCTATTACGTATCTTATAATTGGATAAAAATTGTTGGTAAGCAATTAAAATGTATAATAAACACTAAAACTTAGTTTTAATAGCACTATTTAGTTTAAAAAAACTGCCATTTCCTGGCTTGGTTATGAATAGTCTCATTATAGCATCGTTTTTGTTTTTATTTACATAATATTTGGCTTGCAGTATTATTTAAAAACTACAAAAAATCATTTTGAGTAATTAAAATCTAGTAATACGTTAGAATTTGTACTTCGCTTTAGGATATAATCTAATCAGTATGCGAAACGTTTAATAAAGACGTCGAAATAATTTAATTTAATTTTAATTAACAAGATCATATTTTAAAACCTTTTTGGCATCTCAAGGTAAACACTGAATGGCAACAAAATTCTTTGTTTTGTAGATATTACTTAGATAACATAAGATACTTACAAGCAGCAACTGCTGTCCCTTATAACACTTCCAGTCACGATGGAGTTTTGCTTCCCTATTTACTAAGGTACCTTAAAGTATTACCAGAAGTAGTTTCAACAATTTAATATTGGCAACAGGATTTCAACTCTAGGTAGGTGCCTTTCACTCGGCTTAGTAGCGGCATAAACTTATAGTTTGTCCTAGTCAGACTACTTATTAATTCGCATTGTCGTGATGTCTTGCAAGAATATGTTCTATTTCTGTTGATTCTATTTCCACTAGAATACATACCACTACATGTGAATAATATTCCCATAATACATAGTCATTCATTAGTCATTTGCCCCAAAGCAATCTATTGTTTATTGTACACCCACTCGATTTCTCATAACACCACCTTGCAGGTAGATTAAATGATAAACGGTTTATGCAATTATTTGTACCATGGCCAAAATTATTTTTGCTGCAAGATAAAATTGCTTAGTCACGAACAAACCATTCCGAGTTGTCCGACAACGTTAGTGATATGGTTTTATTAAGTGAACAATCTATACTAAATTTGTCAAAATGATCTTGGGAGACTAACTTTATGCTAAGTTATGCAATCAATTAGATAATTTTGACTTGTGATATAATTTATTCAAATAAAATTATTAACAGGTAGTCATGATAATATACCGGAAGCCGCACGGATCAAACCCTACAAGAATTAAATGAAATGTACAGTAATACTATAAAATTTAATGACCATGAAATGAGAGCTATGATTGTCATGTAGAAGTGAGCGTAGTGTGTAACAGAAAGAAACAATGAAATGAGTGCCGTAGCCTTGACAATACCAACATTTTGATCTTGAACGCGATGTGAAAGAGGCGCAAAAATGTACGCGATACAAATCAAACTAGGTATTACCTAATATTTTTTCTACTCGCGTAGTATAGACTAGTCAGTAAAAAAATAATTTTGGATTAATTCTTACAGTTTCGATTACTTTTTGTAAACAATATTTTGATGGTTTTAGACACCCTTATTACACCCTTAATGTTGGCTCACCCCTCCAGAAGAATTATGATTTAGGGGAGGAAATAAACTTAACGGGTTTGCTCGAACACAAAAAACCCTACAGTAGGGATTAGTGTACACTTTCAATTATTAAGAGATCACTATCCTCTAAATAAACTTTCTTCAGTTTTTTATAAGTTTCCAGTCATAAAATAAATTTTAGCGTATTTGTAAAAAAAAACTACTTACAAAATCATACAAATAGTGAAAACTTGGGAATACAAAAACAAAGTAATTTAGAATGTATCTGTAAGTTTTCACCAAGGTGACTTAAGCAGAACTAATTAATTAACAAATATGTTCGTTTCTTTTATTGTTTTTATACCGAGAATAAAATTGTACATCGAATATCTTATTTTACCTATAAATTTTTACATGTGAACCGACAAAGCTTAAATTATCTCTAAAATTTGCTGAAAGGAATAAAATGATTCGCTAATTAAATTATTACATAAAAATTAAAACGCTTGACCTTGAATGCGCAACTCGCTCCTGGTCCGGTGGGTCGGTGTGCGAATAGGATAAAAATATATCGGCAAGTGCGCGCGGGCCGGCGGCGGCCTTTCATCTATTTATTTTCTTCGCTCATTTGTTTACAATTACGCGAAGGATACGGAACGGAAGTAAAAACAAAACAAAGTGTGGTAGTTATGGATTGCATTATTTGCAATTCACCGTTAGAGGAAGAAGATACACTTACGGTGAAAAAGAAAGGTGCCGAGATGGGAATAGCCTTTATTTAAGTAATTCCTAAGTTAACAACTTTTCTAGATAGAGGTTATTAAATTTAGTTTATTGTCTATTAATAATATATATAACTAGCTTTTACCCGGGGCTTCGCACGCGTAACTATTCGGTCTGGTAGTTGCAATTTCCAAAATTAATAATGTGGTCTTCATTGAGGTTGTGTTGTGAATAATTGTACACAATTCAAGACTCAGTGCTAAAATTTCAAAATTTTTCCCTATCCAAATTAAAATTCAAATTATTTATTCAGTAAATAGGCTGCAATGGGCACTTTTACACGTCATTTTTTAAACTACCAGCGCTTTCAAAAAGACCATCATTGCCAAAATAAAATAATTACAGATAAAATACTTAAAAACTACAGTATACAATTAAAGAAAAAATTACAAAATAATAATAATACAGGGATGTATGGGGTCCCTTAGTTACAAAACTATCCCGTGGGAATATCGGGATAAAAAGTAGCATATGTGTTATTCCAGACGTCCAGCTACCTACGTACCAAATTTCATGCTTCTAAGCCCAACTGTTGGTATTTCGACATTTTATCCCTAGGTATTCCGTGGGAATAGCAGGTCAAAAAGTCGTCTATGTGTTTTTCTAGACATCCAGCTACCTACATACCAAATTTCATGACTCTAAGCTCAGCGGTTATTATTTTAAGATTTTATCCCTATCCCGTGGGAATATTGGAGTAAAAAATAGCCTATGTGTTATTCCAGAGGTCCAGCTACCTACATACCAAATTTCATGGCTCTAAGCCCAGTGGTTGTTATTTCGAGATTTTATCCCTAAGTATCCCGTGGGAGTATCGGGTCAAAAAGTCGCTTATATATTTTTCCAGACGTCCAGCTACCCACGTACCAAATTTCATAACTCTAAGCCAAGCGGTTATTATTTCGAGATTTTATCCTTATCCCGTGGGAATATCGGGATAAAAAGTAGCCTATGTGTTATTCCAGAGGTCAAGCTACCTACATACTAAATTTCAGTGCTCCAAGCCCACCGGTTGTTATTTCAAGATTTTATCCCTAAGTATCCCGTGGGAATATCGGGTCAAAAAGTTGCCTATGTGTTATTCCAGACGTCCAACTACCTACATACCAAATTTCATGACTCTAACCCAGCGGTTGTTTTTTCGAGATTTTATCCCGATTTCGTGGGAATATCGGGATAAAAAGTATCCTATGTTTTAATCCAGGTTATAAACTAACTTTTCGCCAAATTTCATCCAAATCCGTTAAGCCGTTTCAGCGTGAAGAAGTAACAAACATACTCACTCACTCACTCACTCACAAACTTTCACATTTATAATATTATTAGTAGGATTATATTCAATAAAATCCCATTGTTCAATTTCTTATTCTCAAAACGCGATATTCAGTCCGCTTGTTCGAAAAATCGGCAACAAGCTAGCAGCTTTCTAAAATTGTCCTTCGGAGTTTGCCGAAATGTTTTGTTCGCAAGCACTGATTCCTGATGGCCTAGATTTTTGCACGATGTATAAATCTCTACCAGAAAAAGTTCAAGCAAATGAATTGAACTCAATGAAATATACATATTGTAAGTAAAGACTAGCAGCTAATTTTCACACAAAGGATAAGATTTTTTTTTATGTAGATTCACCAGTAGTTAATTAGTATCGTAGAAAACGCCAATCCGTCCAAAGGTTAAGTGTAGGCGTGTTTGTATTGCATACATTCATGTAGTCGTAACTTTGCGGACATCGATATCAAATCAACGTTGTAGGTATACTAATTTACCTTGCTTGAATATAGCGGAAAAGCAAGGTAAATTAGTGTAGGTATTGGTAAAATTATTCTCCATGAAATGCCACGCGGCATAGCCGATGATTTTTATTCGGTGATCGGGTACCAATTGTTCTAATTCAGTAGATACTTAATTAATAGCGGTCACATTGAAGTCACAATTATACATGGAACCATACTTTTTATGTAGTAATTTACGTTTCTAAAAATAAATCCAATCACCTTATCAATGGTTTTGTTTTAGTCAATGAACAAACAATCTCTTTTGTCTTTTGTCATTGTCAATGCGAAAAACAGTCGTGAATATTGACGTAAGGCCTACGATTTACGGCGAATTCCACTTCAATACTTTTACTTTACTTTATCTATTTCAATTTCACTTCAATATTAAATGTAGGATGGCCATGTACCTACCTACTAGTTATTGATCTAGCAATACCTAACATTAATTGTAATTATTTAAACAGTGAGGTAATTGCGTCACACATCAGCTATTGAACTCAATTTCGGTTAGCTAATAATAATGTTATTCACCTTCTGATCACCGAATAAATATCATCGGTTTATACATATAAAAGTACAGGTAGGTGCACAGAAAGAAGTAGGTGCATGGTAACTAACTAAATAGTACGCCTTCGTATTTCTTTACCTGGTATAAAGTAAGGCATATACTTACTAGTCGGTCAGTTGCCATGTCGAAGATGAGAATCTTGGGTGGGCAGACTCGTCGGAAGTCGTCGAGGGAGGTGACGACGCCAGCGTCGAGGACCCACAGCCGGTTGCACCGGTCAGCTCGGATGCGGTACACGGAGACCAGACCGGTGCAGTTGATGTCCCCGCGACCGGCGGTGTGCCACGACCAGTCTGGGTACGCCTGCCAAAAAATTAATACATGTTACTAATTTACACCATCCCTGGCCGAGTGCCCCTAATGTGAGGTCATGAGGCTTTTTTTTTCAGAAGTTCGTGTGTCCACTAAGGGTTCACAACTTCAAACTGTCCCCAAAATGGAAGCATACTTCGACGTGTAACTTTGTCAAATCATTTTTCATGGGGACAGTGAACGTGTTAATTTTTCAATAGTAGATAAAACAAAAAAAAAATTTAATAATATTTCGTCTGAAGTTCTCGTGAGGACTGGGTGATTTACTGTACCGCTACCATGAGTTTACAGTGACCGTACTCGATACCGACGGCGTAAATTATTTGTAGAGGCGCTGTACAATTCTCCATAAAAATAATTTCCGCCGTCGCTATCGAGTAGCGAGCGAGAGCTGTCTTACCGTTTACTATAAAACCTGTGTGACAGACGACGGACTGACGGACACATGAATGACAACAATAGGGCTTCGTGTGGATCCTTCGGGTACGGAACCCTTCTATACAATTATAGTTTTAATTTCCATTACTAGTTTCTCGTCTAGTACGATTACGTGTTTGTTTCCTGTTTGGTACATGTTTAATACGCCGTAATTTGACAAAACGATCACATTTCGACGGAAACTTGAATCGCTTGATTAGTCGCTTTAACCGAGTACTACAATTCCAATTAAGCATACAAATATGTAAAGAGGTAGCTAACTGTGAATCCACATGCTATATTAAATTTTAGGTACATTTTTGTTGGATTACACTTCAAGATCATAGATTGGGAGCCTTACCATAAAATATCGCAATATCTTTGACCCGTTCACTGTATTTTTGTACCAGTATGTATGTGCTTACTAATCAGGAAGATTTATATTATCAAATATTGATATCTATATCCATTAAAAAGCAGCTTATAACAATCAGTTTTGGAGTTCCGTTCCTATGAGAAGAAAAGCCTTAAAAATATTAATCATGGTTTTAAATCGATTCTATAACCTATTTAAAGCAGCCTCTCCCCAAAAACCCTACTATTTAGGATAAAGCTACACTCATCAAAAGTGCCTAGGTATATTTTTAGACAGATTTTGAAGATTTCAATATAATATGCAGGCATACGAGTATTACTATTGAGTCAAAACATCAAATTTTTGTTGTATGTATTTCTTTGGCTGCTTTGATTTCTTAAATAGGTAAATGTACTCGTAGTGCTTAATTTATCATCGAGCGAAAATTGGACCTTACTGGAACTAATGTCACAATTGATGGCACTTCACGAAGCTGCCATTAGTACCTACGTCGTGTGTAACTAGAGCATAACAATTAGCTACCGGCCACCAAATTATGTGCAATATAAAGTTGGATTATTAATTAAGGTAATCCGTTCAATGTGCCTTCTACAAACATTTTTTTTTACGACTGCCACTTTAATAATGTCTGTGCTATTGTTTTGTCTCATCTCTACTTAATAGACAAAATTTGAAACTTGAAATAGAGTAAATTCCTTAAATATCGACTAGGCCCATAATATGGTCCACACTAATATTCTGCTAGTCAATGCTATCTCAGTAAAGTTTGTCACTTTCGACGCCCTTGAGCCGCCACTCCTCGCCAGTGAATCGCAGTGAAGTTACATAAGCATGTACGTGTCAATTAACGCCATTTTTAATTTTTTGGCACATTTGATGTAATTTTTCTCTAATTTTTAGGGTTCCGTAGACAAAATGGTAAAAACATAACCGTTATAAATTCGCCATGTCTGTCTGTCTGTCCGTCCGCGGCTTTGTTCAGGGACTATCAATACTAGAAAGCTGTAATTTTGTACAAATATATATTATATATAAACTATGCCAACAAATTGGTACAATAAAAAGACCAAACAAAAATGTTTAGAGTACCTCCTATAGACGTAAAGTGGGGGTGTTTTTTTTTCTCATCCAACCTTGTGGGGTATCGTTGGATAGGTCTTTTAAACCCCAGCCAAATACAAAATTCTCAGAATACTATTAGGTACTTAATTTTTTCGTAATGGCTACGGAACCCTATTTCGGGCGTGTCCGGCACGCTCTTGTTTTAAGGTTACTTTGATAAGATACTTAATTACGCTACGCTTAATCTTGAACCTAGTTGCTTTGGGAACTTTATTTCATTACTTAATTTCTTGTTATTTTGTATTATCGCAGGGACTTCTCAGTATTTTTTAAGAAATATTTGACTTTCAAGTGGTACTAGTTTTCAAATAATATGAATAGTGGTATCATAAAAGCAAGGATGTTTATGGATTAACCATTTCGGATCTAGATATGGATACGGATATATGTCAAACAATATACCGGTTTCGGTTACGGTTACGGATGTTAAATTATTACGGATTATCCGATAGTTTCGGTTTTGGTTACGGATATTGGATTTTTAAGGAAGTTTTTAAAAGTAAAATACAAATAAATAGGAATAAATAAAATTACAAAAAAAAACAACGTAAACGTATACCTACAAACTAAGGCATAAAAACACCTATGCGTATAATTTTGTATTTTTTATTTATTTTCTTTTGTACTATAAAGAGTTTGCTTTCTAATAGGAATATAGATGACTTGACTTTAATTTTATTGTAATAGTTACGAGTCGTAAATTACGACTTATCAATGGAAAAATAATAAACAATAGGTGCAGAAGACGCGCGAGGCTACTGTTTCTGTCGACTCGGCCGGGCAAAGACAAAAACCTGTCACAACATGTCGCATTTTGACTCCGCCCCTATCCAAAACTATCCGAAATTTTTATATCGGATTCGGTTGCGGTTACGGATAGTTTATTATTTCGAATACGGAGCTCCAATACATCCCTGCTAAAAAGCAATCGAAAAATGGTTTGCCAATTTTGGTCCATATTAGGTTAAAGTACCTATATTGAAAATCTTAAATTTAATATATTAAAAAAATGGGTATATTGTTAGACATTTTATTCCTAAATGTTATTATAATTACTTACTTAAGAAATATCAGATATACAAAGCAACTTTAACATTCTGTGTTTTATTTAGTAAAATTCATATGATAGTCGTGGCCGTAAGCCGTGGTGGCAGAGTGGTTTGACCTATGGCCTCTCAAGCAGAGGTTCGTGGGTTCAAACCTCGGCTCGCACCTCTGAGTTTTTTCGAAATTCATGTGCGGAATTATATTTGAAATTTACCACGAGCTTTACGGTGAAGGAAAACATCGTGAGGAAACCTGCACAAACCTGCGAAGCAATTCAATGGTGTGTGTGAAGTTCCCAATCCGCACTGGGCCCGCGTGGGAACTACTGCCCAAGCCCTCTCATTCTGAGGGGAGGCCTGTGCCCTGCAGTGGGACGTATATAGGCTGGGATGATGATGATGGGTGATATGATAGTCCATATTAAGGGAACTAACCTATGCTAATACTTACTATACTGTTACCCTTTAGTTTTGCTCATCACTGTATTAATTTCATCGTGACAGTGATTATATGTATCATATACACCTAAGTGTGATAACTTAGCTGCTCAGTAGGTAGTTAAAACAAAGAAATAAAATATGGCGATTGTATGCCGTCCTTTTACGTGATTTAGCAACTGAAGATCTCATTCAATTCAACTTTTTCTACACAGAATACAAATAAGAGTTCAGAAACAAAGAGTAAAATCTTTGCGCATCACGTTAGTATTCCACGCAGTTGTGATGTTTTCACATGTTTGTTTTTACCCAACTGGCCGAAGGATGGTTATGTTTTTCGAGCGCATGTTGTTTGTGTTTTTATTTGTTCATCATTAGATTCGTCAAACTGTGGGAGTGATATTATAGTACCTTATAATATTATATTTATTGCGGAAGTAACCAATATAACTCTGTGATAATTACAGGTAATTCTAGTTTTAACAATTAGGTAGGTAAATCCCTCAATTGTAATGCTGAATTCAAAGCAATGATAAACGTTTTGACATATGAAAGCAGTATACAAATAGCGTGTTGTATGTGTATTAGAATAATTAAAATTCAATTGAACTTAACTTTTGCGGTTAATTAACCGCACACAATTGTGTCAGCCTATTTAACACAGTAGGTCACGATCATTGATTAGTTACAGTCTAAGTCATAATAACGATCATAACATGTGCAGCGTTGTTTGCTAATTAAATAATTGCGCATAAAAATAGCAATATAATTCAATATCACTATTGACAAAGCAAAGGGTAGCACACTGTAGCAATCAACTATTTAATCGAGAATGCCATGGCCTGACCCGCGAGATCGTTCTGCGAAGGCCACGATACACTTCACTCCCTGCCGGATCCTTTATAGCTTTTCCTCGATAATGTAAACATGTAGGCTCGACTAGTTGATAAACCTTGCCGTTACACAACAGTGAAACCGTGGGCCTCAAAGCTTTCACAAGAGGAGTCGCATAGGTACATGTAGAAGTTGCTCATGTTACGATTTGCTTATAACCAAATTGGTACACAATTGAAGATAGATAGGTATTTATAATTTTGAGGAGAAAACAATGGATTGCGTATATCAGTGCTATCATGCAGAAACATACTGTTGATTATGGACTCGGTAATACCAGAAAGCGTCCTTACCATTTATTACACTTTGGCGACGATATTTTGGTTGTTTTATATGATTACGCCAAATTTACGTATAAAATGAACGGTATCGGTGACGTTCTTAATATTATTCACGACCTTGCATAAAGTTCACTTTGAATTCAGTGTATTTTAGCTTGTCGTGTCGGAATTTTTGTAACAGGAAGGCATTTAAATATTCAGTCCTCACACTTATAAAATGTTTAATTACACAGATGTTTGATAGTAGCAACATAGCAATATATTGGTATTTGAAAAATTGCTCATTAGTGTTGCTCATAATAATTGCTCATTGGCACCACAGCTTATTAGCTAACGAATTTCTTGGCAAGGTGCCAACAACATACCTATAAAATAAGAAATAAAGTGTCGAGTATGTTTGCAAATTTCAGAGCAAACCTGCTAAATACCAAACACAAATGGAGCTAAAGCGGGCGTCAGTCCAGTACTTGTATATTGAGCAATATCGAGCCGTTGCACTTAATCGACGCTGTTGGAGCACATTGTTCAAGTCAGTGATTTTGCGACAAGGTACAGTCACCAGCACCAATATCTGACACAACAAGCGTGCATAAATATCTGATACGACTCTATTTCTAGGGCCGGAAGGACGTGTCAGATATTTTTGCACGCTCCGCTGTGGTAGATATTAATGCTGGTGGCGGTTTTTCTTTAGTGTTGAAAATATTTGATGATTTTGTCGTTAAAATATCGATGAAAACCAGTACGTAAAATGTTGATAAGTAATATCGGTTGGTTGATTGCAAAAGCCGTTAAATACTCAAAGACGAAGTGGAAGACTTTCACGTTTTTTAACTCAAATTGTCGTTACTAATTAAAAAAAACTGATTTTTGAAAGTGACATCAGACAGGGAGGAGCAAGCTTCTCAAAAACACCACCTTAATTCTATCAATTAAGGAATGGGAAGGAGTCAATCTCGGAATGAGGGATAATAAACTAAAAACTCGTATACAGCTTCATTTTGGTGTCCTAAATGTTGTCTCAAAAGTCACATTTAATCTCGTGTCCGCGTCGTAAGTTATTCAAGGTCAAATGTCAAAAAAGTCAGTTTTTCGCGATTATCTCGGCTTTTATAGATCCAGTGATATTAACATTTATTAAAAAATTGTAGAGAATAAAATGTGGAACAAATATTGTGTTAAAAAATTTTTGTAGGTCCAACCGTTATTGAGATAAGAGGGCAGAGAGTCCGCAGCGCTCAGCCATACTGACTGATGCAAGGTCAACCGTGAATATCAGTGAATAAAACCTTGTATACAGTTTTAAGTCATTGAAATATCATTAACAATAAATTATTTATTATATTTTTTGTTTAACTTGCAATTTTCGTATGTACGTATGTAAATATATCAGAAAATACGTCGTTTTGTTACCAAGATCCTGTGGTCACTTTCCGGCTCCATCATCAGGATCCTGGACATCATCCAGGTAAAGAGTACTCGTGAAAACCAATCAAATGAGCCCAAACTCGACGGGGCTGCATAGTTTTGTTACTGAGATCCCGTGCTCACCTTCCGGCTCCATCATCAGATTAACTTGATGGTGCCATAATCTTGCATTGTCACCAAATATGCATAATTGTACCAAATTTAAGCTGAATCGGAGTGCTTGAAAAATGGTTTGTAAATTTTAGAACATCACTTACGTCTTTTCTGACATATTTACATACGAACATTGCAAGTTAAATAAACAATCAAATAAATAATTTATTGTTAATGATATTTCAATGACTTAAAACTGTGTCAATAAAACTAAAAATATAGTTATATAGTAATGCATGAAAAATAAAATGTACATAGTACTTAAGTGAACAATATGTTTCCAAATGTTTGCTATTTCGTTTCCTGCCATCGAAGTGAAAAGCAGATTGTAAAACTCGAGCATTAAACCTATTTTCCTCTATCCACCCTCGTCGTACCGGCTCTGGAGCTATATGGACGTCTTGGGTAAAATGGCTCGTTTTATGCTCTTGTCTACTATTAATGTAATCTACTATTTCGTTTCTCTCTATTTTGTTCAATACTTAATTACTGCCTAGAGTTAAAAATGGCTCGTTTTATGCTCTTGTCTACTATTAATGTAATCTACTATTTCGTTTCTCTCTATTTTGTTCAATACTTAATTACTGCCTAGAGTTAAAAGAGACCAATAATGCTAAGCTACCAACTGCAATATGCTTGTACCATGTAGTTCAGTATCAACCGAGTCCGTTTCATTTAAATACCAAATAAATTGCTGTTATAAACTTGCTACACGAACACTTATCGACGCTCTATTGGTTACATGCTTACGTTTTACCAGCGTATTTAATTGAGTGTTATGTTATATAAGTATTATTTACTAGTTTAATAACAATTCACTGGCTTATTGCCTATTAATAACCAGAAATACACATATCTCTTCTATAATCATATGTTTTAGTAAATCAGGAATATCATTTAATTTTTGAATTTGACTTAGGTACTTGTAATGTTCTATTAGCATAATAAGGATTAAGACAGTTAGATATTGAAAAGAATTTATCAAACTTTAATTAGTTTGATCTTGATATTAATTGGTTTTAGTCATTTTATCTATTTAGTTCCGCCAAGACGTATAATTTATGAACTTGGATTATAGTTCACGTTCACTACGTAAAATATGCAATTAGCACAACAAATTATGTAGAAAAAAAGTATTGAGTAAATTGAAATATCGATAACCCTTGATATGATAGTATTTTACCAATTACCTAAAAATGGGAAAATACTGTCATATCAAAAATTCTATTTAGAAAAATATTTGAACACTACTTTACTTTGACTCTACATAAGATTGGTATTTTGGAATCTTTTTGTATTTTTTATTTCAATTCCAAATTTTTTGTTACTTTTACGGTTATCCCGTAAAACCCATATCGAAAATACAAACTGAAATATAGATGCATAGAAAAACCAGAAAAATAAGACCTGCGCTGGGAATCGAACCCAGGGCCTCGGCATTCCGTGCCACGTGCTATACCACTACACTCTACACCACTACTGGACTGCTCATGCAGCTCAGCACATGTCTCCTCAGGTCCAGTGGTGGTGTAGTGCACGTGGCACGGAATGCCGAGGACCTGGGTTCGATTCCCAGCGCTGGTCTTATTTTTCTAGTTTTTCTATGCATCTATATTTCAGTTTGTATTTTCGATTTCTCTACTATCATGGACTGGTAGTCGATGAGAGTTAAGATATTTTCCTATAGTAGTAACCACTACTATTTGATGGAAGACTATATCGTTATTATTACTAATTAAATGTAATCACTTTAAAGTGCAATTAAAATAAGAAACGGCTATACTTAATGGGCGTTTTATCATTAACGAGGCTTCATTAAGAGAATAACTTAAAGGTTGGCCCGTAAAAACTATCAATATTAAATTTTGCAATGACAATGTATTGCCAATCATTCCATTGTACACATGTCTATTGGAAATAAGTAAATGAGGAGACATGTGCTAGTTTCGTACGTCACAACTGCTAGTACAGTCATTAATATCTGCCACAGCGGAGCGTGCAAAAATATCTGACACGTACTAACAGCCCTAGAAATAGAGTCGTATCAGATATTTGTGCTGATGACTGTACCTACGTAATATCCCGAAATAAAAAAAATACATTCAGCGATTTCAGCATTATCTTCAACAAAACCTAATCGGTATCTAATTCAAATCTATATACCTCTATTCTAATGTAACAAAGCCGTAAGCTATCTTTGTTTGTACAATATTATGTAGAGAGAAAACTTTAAATTTGACTAAAAAATCTTTCACGAATAGAACGCTAACATTATTTTTGATTTGTACACTTCTATTTTTTACGGGAAATTGTGAAGTGCCCGCAAGCCGCTGACTGAGTAGCGGGTAACAAATATTTATTTTTTATTTGTTTGGTCATCTGTTTATCATGATTTATTTATTGTTTATAAATTTATTATAAATTATTGATTTATTTATTTCGAGTAGTTTAATGATAAGTAGTTAAAACAACTTTTGAAGAAGCTTATAATAAGTAATAATATGACTTAAACAGAATTTATAACAACAAACGTTACCTGGAGTACGGGACTGACGCCAGGTGGTAAGCTCCTCGGGACCCAAGCGAGCGTAGCAGGCACACCAGCACGCAGCCGCGGAATGCCTAAATAGATCCTGTCCCACCCAATCTCCAGACCAGTCGGTACGGTATTCTCAGGCTGGAACTTCTCCAGAAGTACTGGATCCGGGGGGAAATCGAACTGCATCACATTCCACTGATTTACCACCTCCAGGGTAGCGCTGGCTGACGCTATCCACGCGCATAGCAAGGCAATATGGATACCCATAGTGATGCTCTGGAAAATAAAAAGTTATGTAAGTTCGATGCGGCAATGACCTGTCCGAGTCACGACCGTTTATTCATAGTTCAAGGACTCTTCCGCCTAGCTACAGTACTCGTAATAGAAAAATCAGCCAGGGTTGTTTCTATTTTATGACAAATACAAGGCAGGTTAAGTTTTTCATTGAAAAAAATATATAAAAGCAGTTTACCGACGTGTATCAAATCTGAAGTCAATCACACCACAGAAATAGTGTTAAATTACTTTCAAAAGATGCAAATAAACAAATTGCATAAAATTCTTGTTTAAATAAACAGTAGGTATAAAAAAATCGTAATCGTAAATATTCCGTTTTTATTAGGCTGACTAAACTGGCCAATTAAACAGTTAAATTGGATTATAAGTATCGTAAAATAAATACCATAATCAACTAATACAAGTACCCTACGCTTGTAGTAGCTCCACGCTTCAACGCATGAACTTTAACATACTACAAAACCTACAAAATGTATGAATCGTGTCTAATTTAAACATGGTACTGCTTTGTACCGTCCGTTTGTCAGTAATTTAATACGGATAATAGAATAGAGAACACCGTGTTAATTACTTTTGAATTATATAATTGTCTCTATTTTTTATATGCGAAAGGTGTTAGTTGCTGGCTCCCAGACATGTATATTATAAGGTGTTAATTAAATAACTGAAAACCAAAAAGTACTTTGCTCAGAATCGAGAGTAGTTTCGATTACTTACACTATGTTTTAAATTACGTTGTATTTGTGTTCTTAAATCCCTTTTTTATTGTGTCCAGTGTAATAGTTACGACTGCAACAGTCGCCAATTTAAAATTTAGCGCGGTTGCATACTATTTCTATAATTTAATACTGGCCGTTTTGCTGTCAATGTGTGATTTTCTTCTAAAAACGTCAAAGCGAAACTGACAAATACACAAACTATACAGAGAACTAACGTTCAAATAATGAGTGTAACTGTAGAGTTGGAAACGACATAGAATTACTGATTTAGCAAAACACACACACACACACACTAAAATAAATGCAATCAACTAACTTAAAATGAGAAAATATTTTTGGGGTGTCTGAGGTTTTCAGTTATTTAATTAACACCTTGTAAAATAATGAAACCATGACAGTATGGCAGTTGGTATTTTATACATAAGGTCAGCTGCTGATACAGTTCACTTCGCTGGTATTTATCTCCTGACCGGAGAAGGCTTAGCGGGTAACAAGGATTTGTCACTATGTATAGCTTTATGGCGACAGAATACGGTATTTGACTATTTTGTATATGTTTTATAAATTAAAACTACACAATTCGTGTTATCGAATAGAAAAACAATTTCTAAGCTACCTTTACAAATAACAAAGTTATACAGGCTTGAAATTCAAGATTAGACAGAGAAAGACATACTGGCATGTGACGTCACACGCCAGTACCGCCATACTTGCTGCATAGAGAAAAGCGTTTGAGAAATAGACAGGTATATAGATTTTTCAAAAAATCACTATTAATCCAATTTTCAACCGATTCAAATTTTCTCTTCGCTAAACACTATCTGTATATCTATATTTTCATAATAAGATTAAGATATGGCCAAATCAGGAGTTGGCAAATACCGTATTCGATCATTGAGCAACTTCGAAGCTTTTTTCGAAGCTTAATTTTGTCGTTTAATACGATTTTGCTCTATAGATACTATAACACAAAAGAGTTGCTTGGTCGTCAATCGGGTCAACCTATAAATATACTGAGCGGAAAAAAATCTGGCCCTCAAATTTTCTGCCGCTGAGTATAGTTGGATGCCACACGTCGTTGTTTTTATTAGTTAGGTACCTACCTAAGTTTTTTTTGCACAACGGTCGTTTGTTCCATTTACAATTAAGTAATCATAGAATACTTAAACAATTAAGATTGTAGAATAATCAAAATCTTATCACACTTATGTAAGAGTTATCTAGGTACACGAAAGTAATTATGCTTCGAGCAACAGGCTACAAAACTTGATTGTCTACTCTCGTTTTCTTTAAATAATCAATCATATGTGTTCCAAAAATTAAACTGGTATTATACAACCTACTACACCATTGTACCTAATTATTACGACACAGGCCGTAAATAGAATTAGCTATGTTTTCTACTGATTTAGCTATCAACCTTTATGTAAAGCCAACCCACAACAGCAGAATAATTGACTGGTACCTATATACCGAAAATGTTCGTTCATCATGCATGAAAAATTTAACTACATAATTTTATTAAGTCTTTATGACTTGCAGTTGTTGTAGGCGTGGTGCTAAGGGAGGAAACGTGGTTAGAAGAGTATATCCATTCGCCTGTTAGAAGCCTCTCAGTGTGACAACTTGCGATGGTGTTTATCCGCTAGCGGGCGCTGCATTCATGCAGTAATTATTTTTTCTTCCAACTATGCTTTAATTTCATCATAACCGCACTAAATACCCAGCACAAAACGGGACTTTTCTGCTCTAGAGCAGAAAAAATGTACGAAAATCCTTTATTGCAATGTTTTAGATTTTTTTTAAATTGCACCACCAAAGAGGTAACACAAGTATTTCTGCTTTAAAATTAGCCTGCATAGTATAAAAAATCTAGTTTTAGTGTTAGGTTGGTCAACCTGACGGTCTTATGAAATTTGACAGATTGCGTACAAAAAATTGTTGCTACATATCCTAACAAAAATTGTAAGTAGCCGTATATTTAAAAAACCGGCCAAGAGCGTGTCGGACACGCCCAAAATACAAGCAAAAAAAAACATTTCGCGATTATTAGGCTCCCAAAAGTTACGCACAACTCCCCTGGAAATAGCAAACTCGGATTACACGCATTTAGGACCTAACGAAAAACCCCATTCACTGTAGCACCGCGTTTCGAGAACCTGCCATTGAAGGTCTCAGAGAGTATTGGAATCCTGGGTGTGGATATCTCGAGTAATGTCCAATTTTGTGATTACGTGATCATATAGAAAATAAAGCTAAAATTGCTGGCCGGAAATTAGGGGTTCTTAATCGTGCAAAGCGGTACTTCGAACCGAGCCATCGCCTACAGCTCTACAAGGCTCAGGTTCGTCCTCACTTTGAATATTGCTCTCACCTTTGGGCTAGAGCCCCTCAGTATCAGCTGCTTCCCCACTTGATCGACTGCAGCTCGTATTAACGGCGATCCAATACTTTCTGGGAAACTTGATCGTTTGGCCCTACGCAGAGACGTTAGTTCTCTCTGCGTTTATATAGGATCTACAATAGGGAGTGTTACGACGAACTCTTCAATCTCACCCCAGCTGCTAAGTTCCATCACCGTAGCACTCGGCATAAGGGTGGTTTTCACCCGCACCATCTCGATGATTGGTGCTCTTCCACTGTGCGGTTTAAACGTTCCTTTCTACCTCGCACGTGTAAAATATGGAATGGACTCGCTGCTGGGGTTTTTCCATCTAGCTGTGATTTGGGTACCTTCAAAAGGCGAGTGTATCGCCTATTGCAAGGCCAACAAGGCTGTAGGTGTCCATGAGCGGCGGTGATCACTTACCATCAGGTGACCCAAATTAATTATTCGAAAAGTTCTAATACTATTGGCCTATTTTTGAAATCTATCGGAAATATTGTTCGTACGTATGATAAAATAAAATAAATGGTTTCATCCGCTTGCATTCAGAACAATGAAATTTAAAAAATGATAATAATGATACTTAAGGCGTGATGGACAAAAAACGGATAATTAAATGAAGGCCGGCAAGAATGTAATTATACCTGACCTACCTGAAATAATTTAACAAATCAAGTCGTTTGATCTGAGAAAGTAATCTCTTCATATTTCAGCGCTCTAGGCAATTTGCAAAAGCAGCAAATCATAGATCTCAAAAATACAACCGAATTGATAACCTCCTCCTTTTTTTTGAAGACGGTTAAAAAGATAACAGGGGCCACGTGAGTTTCATTGCTAAAACTTAAATACTAATTAACTATAATAATTTCTTTGCTCACACGCATATCTTGCATTAACTTAGCGAACATAAGGTCGGGTGAGCAAAGAAATTCTTAATATGAAATAATTCGCAAAGTAACGCCCGATTCAATAAATTACTTAAATACTAATAAATACAATTATTTATAACATTCATTGTCTATAGATAATGGTTTTGTTAATACAACATGTATAAGCTCCTCTCCTCCTTTAATAAATAAATAAAAAATAACACAATACAAATCCCACCAAAACATTTCATGTAAAACTAGCGGCCAAGACTCACGATAATTTTCTACCGTACATACTTAAGTCTATCATCATCGATATTGTAAGAAATTCACAATTTACTTTTTGTTCAATAAAATTATTAAAAAAAAACGTAAATATATTTTTGACTAGCTGATGCCTGCGACTCCGTCCGCGTAGAATTCGCGCGGTCATCCCTAGCTAGCCCATGCTATCCCGCGGGAACTATGCAATTTTCCGGGATAAAAACTATCTTATGTCCTTCCTTTCCTTAAACTATCTGTATCCCATCTATCCATGTATTCCATCTAAATCGGTTCAGCGTTTTAGACGTGAAGAGGTAGTTAACAATCAAATAGACTTACATACTTTCGCGTTTATAACATTAGTGGGATTTAATTTTACCGATAAAACTCAAGTGGCCCTTATTTTCTATTGACTAGTATACCTACTTAATATTAAGCTAAAGCCAGTAAACTGACGTGCGTTTTAACGTATTGATGTTTCTAACGATTCGATCAATTACGAGTATAAAGGGTTCGTACCTTTTATTGAAGAAATCTACTATTACATCCGCTCATTAAGGTCATTATTCTACAGTAATCAAAAAGTTTGTCGGTCGGGTTCTATTAAGTCGATTTCATTCCAAATAATGTTGAGCATATTTAACCGCAATGTCGAGGTTGCATAATATTGGTAAATATAAACTTAACACGACAGGCTGCGTCACTTGTTCGCGTTTTCTGTTATTTTGCAAATTAAAAAAAAATATCCCGATGAATTTTAATGAGTACCTCCTTTTTTAGGGTTCCGTAGCCAAAGTCGCAAAAACGGAACCCTTATAGTTTCGCCATGTCTGTCTGTCTGTCTGTCCGTCCGCGGCTTTGCTCAGGGACTATCAATGCTAGAAAGCTGAAATTTTGCACGAATATTTATGTAAATTATGCCGACAAAATGGTACATAAAATTAAAAAAAAATTATAGTAGGTACTTCCCATAGACGTAAAGTGGGGGTGATTTTTCTTTACTCAACCAACCTTATAGTGTGGGGTATCGTTGGATAGGTCTTTTAAAACCATTACAGGGTTGCTAAAACGATTTTTCGATTCAGTGATATGTTTGCAAAATATTCAACTTTAAAGTGCAAATTTTCATTAAAATCGAGCGTCCCCCTCCCCCTCTAAAATGTAAAATTTGAAAAAATTCAGGATGGTAGGTAGTACTTATATCAAACTTACAAGGAAAACTATAACGGTCAAGTTTTCTTGAGAATTATTAGTAGTTTAGAGTAAATAGCAGCCTAAGGTATAAAATATACCTAAACTTGGAATATTCCGCACAAAATAAGAAATCCTTAGAAAAATATTACTTAATTTTTTCGTAATGGCTACGGAACCCTATTTCGGGCGTGTCCGACACGCTCTTGGCCGGTTTTTTTTTAGGCGGTTAAACAAAGAGGAAGTTCTCTATTTGACTGATTGTCTGTAGTTATTACTTTTTATTTTTATGAATGTCTATCGATATCTTTAATGCCCTTGAATCGGTTACGATATTCTTTGTATCAATAGCTTATTTATGTATCAGAAATTTCTGGGGGAACGGTAGTGAGGCCGCCAAGTCGAGCGCAAGGCAAACTGCCATACCGCCTTTTCTCATTCCATTTCGGCATATTTTCACATTTCTGTCTGCACTGGGTTATAATTTGGGCTGAATTTCTACTCGTTTGATAAGGAAGGCTGAATCTACTCGTTTGGCCAGACTTTACAATTTTTCACCACTTTCTATCACATCTATCTTCTGGGCTTGGCTGTTTATGAGATTATTCTACTTTTTATTAGCAAATCATCTCAATTGGCACTTGGTCGGTTATGTTTGGATAAGTATGCGAATTCTGCATGTTTAGGGGATCCCATGCCCCAATGACCTTCGATCTGAAGTCCTTAGTTTTCTAATGTTTTTTGTAGCTTATTATATTAATAACAACGGCTTTAAGCAATATAGTATCCCATATTTACTTCAAAGTTCATTGTCTTCGAGATATTTGGCATCAAAGTTGAACAATTTTAGGTCAAAAAACTGGTTTTCTGGCCATAACTTTTGTGTTAATTAGTTTCAAATGAAAACCCTGGACACGTTTTTAGAGACGTCAAAGACGAACCCAAATATGTAGATTTCGTATATGTTAGATCTTTCACGTCAATAGAGATACGAAATAAGTGTTTTTTCAGACAATGTTTAAAAAAACATACAAAATTAAGTATTTTTTTTTTTTTCAAAATCCGCTAGACGAAAATGGAGATAAAAGATTGGAAAACCGATAGCCGTTTGACTTATAATTCTATCTGTAGTGCAAAAGTAGGAGATACGATTCAAAACTTGTCAAAAATCGATGAAAACCTCGGGTAGCCCCTTAAAATCGAAACTTATAAAAGTGCAGACGACATGTGATCTCACATTATCAGTAGGTAGGTACAAGCAAAAAACAATAAGTCAGTTGATTTTCGGAATACTTCTCAAGCAGCGAATCAAGATTTACATCTCTATTATAGGGTAGGTACTGAAAAATATGTTTTGTGAATGCACGTGTTTTGTTGTAGGTAGTACCTAGGTAGTTTCTTACTACGTTTAGGTTCTATTTTTTGGTATTATTTTCGTATACCGTGTATCACCTACTCGAGTGCTATCATTTCCCACGCACTGACATGTAACTTGCGCGTTACATGTTATGTAGTTATATAATTTCTAATACTTAACACTAAAATTAGTTACGGCATATCAAATACCGCATAGGAAGCAGCTATAATTTAGTAAACGCGAAAAGCAATAACTTTATTTTAACATCCTAACATTTAATTATATTTAAGTTTTATTAGTCCTATCCTGTATAAAATAACGCTGTGACATAATAGTACATAACGCTGTGACTTCGTTAAAGTTGCCTCTGAAGACTTATATCCATCCACCCAATCCTACTCATGAAAATCCGAAAATAGTAAGTGCAAATGCATTTTTGACGACAAGGTATTATAAAGCAGTTGGCCTTATCCATAAAGTAATAAATACCTACATCATTTCCGCATGTTTTGCCTTTCGCTTATTGAAGTGGAAAAAATGCGCACCTCTGTTAATTATGAGCAGATATATTTAGTAAATTCCAGGTGTTTAAGTAAATGTGTAGCAGTAGCGAAGCGTCTATAGAACCCGAGTCCCACTGGCTTGCCCAACATTTACAAAATAGGACAACAGTACGTTCAGGATTTGTGAAAGATGTAAGAGATTTTGCTTCGGCTTTACCATGAAAATATCTGACGCTTCGCCACTGATTGTGTAGTAAAGTAAATAAGTGGAAAAACTTGAAATTATTCTGATTTTCTCTTCGATATGCTGTCTTGATTTATCCAGTGACAGTTATTCGCTAGTTAACAAACAAATCGTGGGATAAACAAGATGTATAGTAAGGTCACTTTAAATTCCAACATTAAAACTGGGTTATGTCTTTCAACATATCATATTGTAGTGAAGATATTTACATAATATCAACTGGTGGAATCACGCGCAACGTGCAAGGTCGTAATGAGAGAAAACGGTCGCGGAACCTTTGGTGGGACCTTTATGCAATGTGCGTACGACACGGAGGCATCGTAACTGTCAAACGCACTAAATAAAGGCGTTATTTCAAATGATAAGCTGTATGCGCTATTAAGCTCGCTGCGCCCCCTTAAAAGCAGCAATGCAATGACAATCTGTACTATATAATATTTCAACTACCTATTTATCATATTCAAAAGATAGACAAAGGCAGGATAGACTGGCAAAACAAATTTATAGAAATCGTAGGCCAGTGCCCTTAGTGTAAGTTTTCGGTTATAAAATACGTCTCGATCGCGTTCGCGTTTAAGTCTCACTTTGTATGCAAACACGAACAGCGCCTCTAGCGGAACGTTTGCGATGTTCGTGTTTCCATGTACCGGAAACTTACACTAAGGGTACAGTAGGATAGACAGCGTAGTTACGCCCCCGTTTTTTGGGATTTCTCTACCCTCAATAATTTGAAAGCATCCCGACTGACTACTTTTAGAAAATCTAAAAGTGGTCAGTCGGGATTATAGAACAAGTTAGGATGTGCGTTACTGGGCAGTTATTAATAAATATCATACGTATAGGGTACCTTTGTTATGTTACATAAGTGGGGTCGCATCAACATGATAGGTACTACTTATTAACTATGACCTTATTATGACAAGAAAGTCTTAGTATTCACAGACTCGATAATCTACTATTTACACAGCTATAATAATTTGAAGTATAAGAACATTATTGCAGTATAAAGCAGTTAACACTTAATCTTAATTTGGGTCCTTCCGGATACAATTAAGTAGATCTACTGGTTTTTTTTTGTATATAAAGTTTGACACTTGTTAGGTATTAATTTTTTATCTTGATGAATGATGAAATGGCTCATAAGATGTTGAAAAAACCGATCAAGTGCGAGTCGAGCTTGTGTATGGAGGGTTCCGTACGATAAAATATTTTTACTATATATTTACTGTAGCTTTTCCAGGAAGTTATCTTAAAAATATTTTATGTATTTATTTCAAAATGTATCTAAAAGTAGAGTTTGCAAAATCTTTTCTTTTTTGTAGATTAGCTTCCCAAAAGTGCCCTCCAAATTCAAAATACATTTATTTGCGAAACTCTTTTTTTGTATTGGGAATCATAATTGTATAAGTCTGCCACAACTTAATTGATCCGGTCAAATCGGAGTAGGTACAGTCGAGGGCATAATTCTTTTTATTTTTTTTAACAGTATAGGCTTGCGTTTGGCCACAATCACGCCTGATGGAAAGCGAGGATGAGGCCTACGATGGATCACGCTTAGCTAGTAAATGCTCATTCACCCTAGACTTGAAAGCGGCCAAATTGTAGTGTTCAGGAAACACAGTCGCAGGCAGGGAATTCCACTCTAAATAAATAAATGTCTATAAAGCTATATAGCATCAAATATATGTAGACAGCGACCTTACGGTTATTGACATGAAGGTGTATAGATATTTGTGACGTCTTGGTAATGTATATATTTTATGCCCTTGACTGTGCCTACATAAATTTTGATGTGATAGACGGACAAACAGACAGTGACCCTAAAGGATTCTGTTTTGTTACTCGTATGTAAGGAACTCTAAAATTACTGTTCATATGCAGACTAATTATTATAGAACAAGCTTAATAGTGTTTGTAACACAATAGACAAGCTAAGCGCCTTAAACGTAATCTGTCATAATTTGTGCCATATTAGTCATGTACATACTTCATCATAATTGACATAACGCATTTGTTTACGAGCTCGTTTACTGTCATAATATGTTATGTTATGTTGACATATTAAATTTTATGTCTGTCATTTTTATAGGTACTAACTATTCAAATATTTATAAAGTACATAACATCTAAATAACGGTACATTGATGTCTAACAAAATCTTAGAGTACGACTTTTTTCTAATGAGGGCTACCGTATAGTTTATGGCTTTCAAAGTCTGTTATAAGATTAAAATCATATTTAATACACCTTAACCATACCATTATCGAGCATGCCACAGTGTTGCATAGTTTTTGTTCAAAAACATTAAACAAAACTGTATTATTACATTGCCATAATTTTCAGATATTGTATACGCAAAAAAGTAACAAAATCTTGAAAAAAAGACTAGAGTACGACTTTTTTCAAATTATGTCTACATGTGGTTCGTTTTAAATTGCTAAAAGTTTTCATACATATGTGGCGTTATTCAGGAAGGAAGTTTAGATTATCCACTTAAAAATCAAGGGTCGATCGGTGCCAAAACTGTCGCTTTACTTTTTTCGACCTGTATGCGTCACTTTCATTTGAACTAGCAAGTAAGAGACAAAGACAGTTTAGTTCGGCAGCAAATTTCATGTGCGTGCGTTAAGTGTGAAATCCGATTCTATTAGTCAAGTCATGCTTCACAAGACAATACGGTCGTAGTTATACAGTTAGACACCCTTTTCTGATTTATGACTGCAGTGTGAAAATGTATGTGAGAATATACTCCTCTGCTGCTCTGTTCCAACGGCAGGCGAAAAAACGAGTTTTGAAGAAGTACATAATGTTATGTCCGATAAAAAATATAAAAAAATATCATGGTACATTTGACACCAATTCTGAGGGGAGGCCTGTGCCCTGCAGTGGGACGTATATAGGCTGGGATGATGATGATTGACCTAGTCCCAAACTAAGCAAAGCTTGTACTATGGACACTAGGCAACGGATGAACATACTTATACAGATAAATACATACTTACATAAATACATATTAAACATCCAGGACCCGAGAACAAACATTCGTATTATTCATACAATACAAATATCTGCCCCGGCCGGGATTCGAACCCGGGACCTTAAGCTTCGTAGTCTGTTATTATCACTTGCACTTGTTTATATATATTATTATCTGTATTGTGTATCTCTTTATTATTGTTTATTGATTGAAAAAGCCGTGGTGGCCGAGTGGTTTGACCTATGACCTCTTAAGCAGAGGATCGTGGGTTCAAATCCCGGCTCGCACCTCTTAGTTTTTCGAAATTCATGTGCGAAATTACATTTGAAATTTACCACGAGCTTTCCGGTGAAGAAAAACATCGTGAGGAAACCAGCACAAGCCTACGAAGCAATTCAGTGGTGTGTGTGAAGCTCCCAATCCGCACTGGGCCCGCGTGGGAACTACGGCACAAGCCCTCTCATTCTGAGAGGAGGCCTGTGCCCAGCAGCGGGACATTTATAGGCTAGGAGGATGATGATGATGATGACTATCATTTGGTCTTAAGCCGAGTTTAGACTGGCAAGAAAAATCGTGCAACTTGCATTTCATTGCGGTGCTCGATTGACTACTACAAACTCGTTGGCTTTAAGTAATGCAACTTGCACAATTTTTCTTGCAAGTCTAAACTCGGCTTTAGTACAAACTTTCAAAGTATGTGCTGTTAGTGGTCACTCAAGACAATAAAACTTGTTGTATCATGCTTTAAGCCGAGTTTAGGCTTGCAAGAAAAATCGTGCAAGTTGCATTAGGTACATTGCGGCGCTCGATTGACCACACTTCAAACTCGTTGGCTTTACGGCCTCGCAATGTAATGCAAATTGCGCGATTTTTCTTGCAATTTTAAACGCGGCTTTAGAATGACGTTAAGAGATACATGCGAAAGGTTGTCCATAGTAAGTTTTTTCGCCTGCCGTTGGAACAGAGTTCATAGGTATCTATTGTTTTCATAATGTTCAAATCAGCAATACTGTAAAAGAATGTTCGTCTTGTGGAGGTGCATGCCTCCAGATTTTTAACACTTAAAAACATGATCATTATACAAATAAGTTTTCATAAAAAAAATGGTACAAACTAACTAATTAAAGTAGTTGACTCCAAAACTGATATACTCGTACTATGAAAGGCCAACCAGACAACCAGACATCTTACCTAACTAATTTATTAACGTACGATAACAATATTTCAGTTAAAAAACTCCAGTTAACCATCTCACAAACTTAGCATGAAATAAAAAAGATGTTTGGAGGTTTGGATGTTCGTTACTCAATCAAGTCTAAACCGCTAACCGATTTAGATGAAATTCGGTATACAGTGAGTCCCTATCGCTAAGTAATAATTTTAAAAACCAATGCTCCAGTAAAATGGCCAAGCAATAAATCGTTTCGAACAGAACAAACCGATAAATAATAATACACCTTACGAGTATAAATATCCTGTCGTTACCTCAAGCATAGAACCGTAAATAATGTAGTGTCTAACGCAATAAGTACTAAAGATCATATCTTAATTGTTTTCATGCGTAGATGTGATCAAGGTACTAAAGCACGTCCTACTTTTCTTTAACGAGCCGTAAAAGATATTTCTGCAGTACAGTTATTTCCTCGCTAATTTCAATAACCTGCAATAGACAATATCTTGGAATGCGCCGTATGTGGTAAGAAGCAGGTAAGTTTTGGAAACAATAGGCGATTCTATCCCTGAGAACGATTGACGCCGAAGTAATTAAGTAATAGGTTTAGCTTTAATTATCAGTTGTGTTTTTAACTAATATGGTTAACAATAAGTACCCTGTACATGAAACTCTTGCAAAAGCAAACCGTCAAGAAGCTCAGCATGAGAAGCGTCTTTAATTTCAAAACGTTCGAGATAAAAATATGCCTCTTTTTGTGATTTTCCAATTGTGATACATGTAATTAGCTAATTAACGCAGACACCACGACATGACACTTTGATTGATATGCCGTCAACTACGTGTATAAATGTAGACTTAACTTGATCTTGGCTAATTGTTGAGATGTTAGGATAGGTCGTGGATATTTTGGAGTTTATATTTTTAACGTGAAAGATTCTGATCTTATACCTTTCTATCTACCTTTGCCTTACCTTTACCTTAACTACTTAGTCGATAGATCAAAAGGAAAAAATAGGTATCCCTAAATAAAATGTCGCCTTGAAAACTTCGCGCGTGCAATAACTTGTTCCAGCCGACTTTAGACTAAGCCGATTTCTATTTATTTATTACACCTGGCTTGAACAAACAACACAATTAAGTGCACTATATAGGTACCACAAAGCTATCTAACGTTTTACGCGTGTAATATAAACCTTCTGTTAATAAGTAGGTGCATGGTGCCTTGTTATCCTTATTAGATAAAGTAAACAGTACATTTTTACTTTTTATTGTTAACCAAAAAAATCTAATAAATAGTTTTAAAGAATATGTTAGTTTTTAACGCATTTTCCAAAGAAAAAAAAACATGTTTGGAGTGTGTTAGTTCTAAATCACCCTTCTATTTAAATCTTTGACTAGTCCTGATGGTTGTTCTTATTTCAAATGCTCGTAGGATTCTGAAAATTTAGAGCGCTCAATATCATTTTGTTTTAGTGTGCATTCAAAAACCTTAGATTTGCAATACATACTTTAATTTAATTTAAATTTAAATTATAATTTAAATTTAAAATTTAAATTTGGCACCGTGTTATAAAAGATAGAGAAATGGCTGAAGATAGTATCGGAGGACCAAATACGAATCACTTCACTTATGTAAGTATGTATTATGATTTCATTTGCCTTATAGAAAAACAAGAACAAGAACAGACAGACAACAGATAACAAGTTAGGTCAGGTTAGTTCAATATCAATTCTGAAGAAAATACTGTTTCATAAATAAATTACTTTATGACAAAGGAAAATAGTGGAAAACGATACATTACGGCATATGCAATTCGGGGAAACGATAGAGAACCCAAAAATCCACTTCAGATCGCTGAACCAGCGTAGTGAGCAAATTTGTAGAGCACACTTGCTACATTGCCTATGCCTATATAAAAGTGTGTAGTATAAAGCCATGTTTCCTAAGTTTTTGCTGTTATCTCGTACAATGGAGGCAACGTTCCAATGCTTTGGTATGGAGACAACTTCCTCTCCCCAGCTCACGGGTATTGTTACCACATATGTATTAGTAAACTCGTAGCTGGCGAATTATCAGACAATGAACTATTGTTTACGTCGCAACGAGTATTAACTTAATTAACAACATTTTGTATGTTTACTAACAACGATCACGGTTGTTTCATAATTATTATTAGCTACTGTGATGTACCTATTCTGCAACTATTGATAAAATAGGGAAAACTATATATGGCCGGCTCATATTGCAATATGTTGCAATTGCTCAAATTGCAATCATTTACTATTTTTAATTAACTTTTAATGATTATAGGTACAGTCAACGTCACAAATAAGTGATCATTTCTGTACCTTGTCGCTTTCAGTCGTTACACAATTTCGTACCGCTTTTCAAACATGACGTTAATGTGACAAGGTACAAAAGTGATCACTTATTTATGACGTTGACTGTACCTACTCGTACCTAACCCAAAAAAGGTGCATTCCGTTTTATCAATACTTCTATGATTTTTATGGTCTTATATTTTACAAAAAAATAATGCGATATATTTATAGATGAAGACAGCACTTTAGATAAATGTATGTAGTATTAAGTTATTCAAATTGTCCCATAGATATATATTCGGATGTTACAAGTATGTTCTTAAGGGAATTATATGACACATCTAGTGATGAATTGATAACTAGTGTTTCTATCATAATCACACCAATTCATTGCTGCGATAAAATGGCTAGACTCTTAGCGGGCCCAGTAATCAGTGTCAGGGAGCTAAGAAACTTCACAATTCAACAACAACTTCACATGATCATAGTACTTCACAGATATAGATAATAGATATTAAGTATATTGCTTCACAGGAATAACGTAAATAAATGCTTATAATATGTGGGATATCGGGCTTGCATGAAATGCTTAGCTTCAAAATAAATATGTGAGACAATTTTGTGAGGCTTTACTTTTCTCATTTAAGGATTTAAAAAATCATTAATCCTGATTTAGTGATGACAATTTGATACGTTTTGAGTCTGGAACTATAGTAAACTATGGTTCGCGTTGCCCGTCAAACAATGATTAAAAGTAAAAAATGCATTTCGTTTTTTATTCGCAACTCTTGCACTATATGCTAACATTAAAATCAATACACATAAAGTGACAAGCCTTTACGTAGCCTTTTTCTTTACAAGGATGACAATATTTTTTATCTCTTATTTATTACACTAATAATCAACCACAATTAAAAACCCGGATACTTCTAAAATGAATCAACACTACATGTTCTAACTAATGAAACGAGTAACAAACTCTTAAGTACCTGATAATGATGAGATGACATGCGCAGGCGATCAGATTGATATTCGACACGTGACCGAGCGCGGGCGGGCGTACAACGACGGTTGCTGCCTCTACTGGAGGAACAAGCACTCGGCGCGGTACAAAGTACTCGCCCCCCTACAACCTTAAAAGTAAAAGTGGTCGATCCCGGAGGCGTGTCCGCGCCAACAACAGCCGTTACTCGATTATTACGTTAAACGGAGCTGTATTATCAAAGTGCGTGGACTCGATACAAGATACCAAACACAAGCTCTTTTTCTTTAGGCCGGAACGGTTACTGGGTCTCAAGGTCATTAGGTTGTGATTTTGACAGCCGAGGGCACTGCAAGCTCTTTTCATTAAAATAATGCAAGATCAGATGTATAATTTCACATAAGGTCACAGTTATAATTAGCACTGTTTCATGCATGGTCAGATCGCTCAGATCGTATCTTAAAGAGATTTTAAAAAGATTTTATAGGTGTATTGATAATTTGCTGAGCAGAGGTCAGAGAAGATCTGTCCAGGTTCACATACGACGTTGAAATATTGTGTACACCTACTTGTGACTTATGTCTAACAGTACATACGGCTGATGTGATGATGGTGATGATTATTTTCAATACTTAACAAGCTGTAGTAGCCTACACTGGGGTGCGACCCTAAATTATCAAAATTTGTACGCTAACCATTATTATTTTTATATCTGTAGTGAGCACGACTGGGAACTTTAGTTCAAGCGTCTACATTCTGAGAAGACGCATGTGCGCCTAGACTAGATGTAGTAGGTACATAACTCAAAGGTAGCATACGACTATAACAGCCGGACAGTCTAAACTTTTTCTCGATACAAATATACATAAATAATAACTAATAATAATTTTGTATTTATTTTCTCTCTTGAGTATTTCTGTTTTTTCTCTTTACCGCACGTAATTTTCATTGTCTGCTTATCCTCTATATAACAAACTGTTTTCTCCTAACTAGGTTAGCTGGAAGAGATCCCTTTTAAGGGATAAGCTTGCCTTTGTTCTCCTCTCTGTGTATTTGTATTCAAATTTTTATGTGCAATAAAGAGTTTATATACATACATACATTAATATGCATACCTAAAGAAAGCCTTTGGAAAGCTGTTTTTGCGACGTGTGTTTTAGTTTTAGGGTAGACTAATTTTGAGTAGGTGGCATTAAACTTAAACTGACATACCTGGTCTTTTCTTTTGAAGCAGTTTTGACAAATGTTTTTTTTTTTTTACCAAAAACCAGAAACAATTTTAAACATTAATTCGGCGACACCCACACTAGGCAGAGCCTGTATCGTGGAAGTCAAAACATAGGTTTACCCTTAAAAGGGTAATAGGGTTACCCTTAAAAGTGCGGCTTGAAATTAATTTATTATTTCAAAAATAATAGAAACAAAGGGACTGTTAATATATTAACTTTTTAAAAAGTGGATTACAAGGCTGTTGTTGCCGCAAAGTTATTTTGATTTCAGCGTTTGCTCGAAAAACTAGGAAGTAAAAGATTTTTGAAAGCAACTCGGTTTTCGCAAAAAACGTATTTTTAAAAAGTTTTGTCCTCCTTCCAAACACACTAACGAAATAAGCTACATAAGTAGTAAAATTGAAATCGAATAGCACTATTTCAAAATACTCCTGAAATGTCATGAATATTAATCTTTAGCTACTGCGCTTACAGTGAATTCTGCAAGCTGCTAATTAAGAACTAAAAATTAAATTGACGCAAAGTACCTAACGCCTGGCTCTACATTGGGTACATTGTGTTTAAACGAAGTCTGGCAAATTGTAGACTTCAATAATTAGATTAAATCTATATATATGTCGGCGGCCGATCGTAAAATCCGCCAGATCACGAAATTCCTAGGCATATCGTGAAACGCCGCCATTTCATGTGCCTGAGAAATAATACGGCAGATCGATTAGAGCAACGCATTCGTCGATATTCCTAGCTCTATACCGGGCACATCGTAAAATAGTATCTTTTTTGGCCACTGGTGGCGCTGCGTATGCAATGGCGGCCGTGACCAGCTGACCGGCCGTGTTCGTTTAGCGCGTGAAAAATGTCGGCGTCGCAACAAAATGATCTTTAAACCGAAAATAGTGATTGAATTCAAAATAGAAGTGCAAAAGAAGCTTTTGAACATCAGCTCCGTTCTTTTTATGTGAATCAAACGGATTCTGTGCACAATGTGAAAAAACCATGCACGTCTGGCCGTATTTTAGAAATTAAGGTTAAGTTTTGCAGGTGGTAGGACCTTGTGCAAGGTCCGCCCGGATTGCTACCACCATCTTGCTCGCTAATCCTGCCGTGAAGCAACAGTGCTTGCACTGTTGTGTTTCGGCGTGGAGAGTAAGACAGCCGGTGAAATAACTGGCACTTGAGGTATTACATCTTAGGCCTCTAGGTTGGCAACGCATCTGCAATACCCTGGTGTTGCAGTTGTCTATGGGCGGTGGTGATCTCTTACCATCAGGAGACCCACTTGCTCGTTTGCCATCCAGTCGAATAAAAAAAAAAAAAAAAAAAAAAAGTTAGTATTTTGTTGATAAATAAAGTATTCACTAGTTGTTACTTATTTATATAGAAAAATTTAGGTACGACGAGCGAAGCGAGGAGTGGTTAGTATTAATTGTGATCGCCAGAACCGATATGGCGGCGTTTCATGATACGCCTAGGAATTTCATGATCTGCCTAAACTGGCCAAATCATGAAATGGCGGCGCTTCATGATATGCCTAGGAATTTCATGATCTGCCTAAACGTCACTAGGCAAATCGCTAAACGGTGAGTTTTTAACGATATGGCGGATGTCCCTTAGCCAATTCATGAAATGGCGGCATTTCACGATATGCCTAGGAATTTCGTGATCTGGCGGATATTACGATCGGCCGCCGACATATATAAAAAAGAAGAAACTGACTGACTGACTGACTGACTGACTTATAGATCAACGCACAGCTCAAACCGCTGGGTCTATAAACTTGAAATTTGGAATATAATATGTTCCTTAATAGGTGTAATTTTTCGAAATTCCCACGGGATAGGGAATAAATGGGATTTACATTTTCACTTCGAAATGGCCCTTCGAAACGAAGTGATATACTAAAGCCGGAAGATAGAGGACCTAGAGGGCTATCTGAATCACCCCCATGTATGTTCCGCGATTTTTCGTATTTTCGGAGTTATGACTTTTTTTTTAATTTTTCACCTATCGCCGAGTACGATGAAATTTTTATTTATAGTGTTGTGAATTATTGCGGTAGGTAGATGCTTGATTTTTTTGTGTGCTAAGCTGATAGATAGGCCAATTCAGTATGGTAACATTTACTATCGTCAGATCTTTGAATGGAATAAAAAAAAATGCCAATATAGATAAAATTACCCAGTATGTTCACAATTTCAAGGGCCCTTAAAAAAATAAAATCACATAAAAAAAAATCCGTTTGGCTTTTAAAAACTGGCTCTATCTATCAGGTAGCTACTCTGAAAATTTCATTTTATTATTCATAAGGCTTCAATCAAAAAATTGAAATCTAAATGTGGTAAGTGCAACATTTTCATTTACATGACGATCAATGCAAGCAAAGCAAAACCTTTCTAAATAAATTTCATTCTAATCACGCACTCGCCATCAATAGAAAAAGAACAAAAAACAAAAGACAAAAATAATAAATAAAATTTTTTTGTCAAAAGACAAACGAAGTAAAACCAATTACAAGGTGTTTAATTACAAGAAATTTTCAAAATGGCCCCCCTGTTGCTCAATGCAAGTGCGACATCGCCGGAAAAAGTTGTCTTTTAAACGTCTGAATGCACTTCTATTATTTTTAATGGTTTCTTCTGCTAGTCTCAATTTCCGGGTTAACTCGTCCAAATTGCGGCATTCTCTCGAGTAGACGAGGTCTTTGTAGTATCCCCATACAAAAAAATCAATGGGGTTTAGGTCGGGGGACCGTGGAGGCCAGGCTATAAGGCAGGCGTCACCCCGGCCGCAACGACCAATCCATCTTTCAGGGTATCTTTGATTTAAATAGTTTCTCACGTCCAAGGCAAAATGGCATGGTGCACCATCACACTGCAGTACTATGCTTCTGCGTGTCTCCAAGTCCACATCTTCTAACAGCAGGGGCAGATCGACGCGTAGAAAATTTAAAAAGTGATTGCCGCCCAAGCGGTCTGGCAGCTGAAAGGGCCCGATTAGCTGACCGTTAAGTATGCCAGACCAAAGGTTAACACTAAAGTGTTCTTGGAATGTCGATTCCCTTTTTAAATTCGGATTTTCAATTGCCCATGAGTGAGAATTGTGCATATTAAAAATCCCATTGCGTCTAAAGTGGGATTCATCCGTCCACAAGATTTGGTTAAAAAAAATTTCGTTTTCAGCTTGTCTCCTCAGCATTTCCTGACAGAATTCAATTCGCGGATTGTAATCTTCCGGTTTCAACTGTTGCACTTTTCTAATGTGAAACGGATGATATCCTACGCTTTAGTAGTGTACGGTGTACCTGAGATTTAGAAAGTCCGATACGACGTTCCATAACTCTCACACTGATCGACGGGTCTCTTTCTACTTCTTCAACAACTGCATCTACTACATCAGGATCCGGCATAGTGGCCATACGGCCTGATCTGGTACCCGGTATGTGACCTTCCAAATACGCATTAAGTACTCTTAAGATCATGCGATAGTCAGGAAACGTTTCAGGTTGAGGCCCGCCTCTTCGTTCCACATGTTCCCGGTACAGCCTTGAAGCTATGCATTTCTGCGTAGTCACGTGAAGTAAACAAGATCACTTACACGCAAACTCAAGTCCAGTTAATGCCAAGTCGTCGATTCCAGGTAATAACACTAATCCAAATCGTAATGTTTAATGTTTAATGTTTAATGTTTATTTGGGCAAAAAACGCAATGCAAGTCAAAGTCCATATGAATAGCCAAAATGATTAGGGAAACGAACAATTAGCAGTATTAAAACACAATTTTTAAATTATTTAAAAATAACAATGATGACCAAACAACGTGAAAATTTTCTCATGCGTCAACCGTCTTTTGTTTTTTTGTTCTTTTTTTATTGATGGCCTGGCCAGTGAGTGATTAGAACGAAATTTATTTCGAAAGGTTTTGCTTTGTTTGCATTGATCGTCATGTAAATTAAAATGTTGCACTTACCACATTTAGATCTCAATTTTTTGATTGAAGCCTTATGAATAATAATAAAATGAAATTTTCAGAGTAGCTACCTGATAGATAGAGCAAGTTTTTAAAAGTCAAACGGTAATTTTTTTTTTTACGTGATTTTATTTTTTTAAGGGCCCTTGAAATTGTGAACATACTGGGTAATTTTATCTTTCTTGGCATTTTTTTTTTTATTCCATTCAAAGGAGTAACGATAGTAAATGTTACCATACTGAATTGGCCTATCTATCAGCTTAGCACACAAAAAAAATCAAGCATCTACCGCAATGATTCACGTCACCATAAATAAAAATTTCATCGTACTCGGCGATAGGTGAAAAATTAAAAAAAAAGTCATAACTCCGAAAATACGAAAAATCGCGGAACATACATGGGGGTGATTCAGATAGCCCTCTAGGTCCTCTATCTCCTGGCTTTAGTATATCACTACTTCTTGGGCCACCCTGTATACGATGGCTGCGATTCCTCAGTCTCCGTAGGCGCGGGAGCTAAAATTATAGTGTGCAGTGTTCTTCACATGTGCTTTCCACAACGAAGCCTGCACATCATTGAACACAGAAGCCAGGCAACCAAGGTTTTCGGCATACCAATCGCGTGGCAGGAACAGAACTTCGTCTCCTAGGTCCGAATCTGTATAGTGAGATCCGCATAAGACAAGCTCTCTGCCGTACACAAGGAAAGAAGGGTGTGTAACCGGTCGCTTCGTTTACTGAGTTGTTGATAGCGAATTTCACTTTGGGGACGAAAGTGTCCCAGGTCCTATGGTCGTTCCCGACGAACGTAGAGAGGCAGGAAACCAGGGTTTTGTCGAATCTCTCAACGCTGTTAACCTGCGGTGTATACCTAGGTGTGAAGTAGACATTCGGTATTTGGTACCTGCGAAAGAGGGAATTGGTAGCAGAATTCGCAAAGTGACTAGCATTGTCCAGGAAGATAGTCTGTGGTACTCCATGTATCAAAAATATCGAGTCTTCTAAGATTTTCACGACTGCTTCTGACGTTGCTCGACGTACAGGAAAGATGTGGCAAAATTTGGAGAAGCAACAAGTTATTACGAGCATGTACTGTTCTGTTTTCGAGTAACAGGAAGAGGGCCAACAAAATCAATTGAGATCATCTGAAATGGTCTGGAGCACTGCTTCGGACGACCCATTTGACCCAATGTAAAGTGATTTTGCGCCTTGTATGACTGACAGACGGAACAAGAGCCCACGAACTTCCCCCTCTTGTTCTGAGAGGAGGCCTCTACCCAGCAGTGGGACGTATATAGGCTGGGACGGATGATGGATGAATAATTTGTTCTCGAAAATTACTAGGGACAACCTCTTTCCATGAAAATTCCGAATTAAGTGGGGATTTATCTTTACTAAGACGAAATAATGAGTTGTTTTTGATTATAAAATTTGGAAAATTGCTTGGTGTATTTAAACAACCATTATAAATATTTTAATACCAGACATCGTCTGTGTTTAAAATAGAATTGGCTAGACTGACGGACGAAACGGGAACAGCACGCGAAAGAGCATCAGGCAGGGATAACGTTGTCCACACAACGGCGATGTTTAATCTCGAAATTAAATGACGACAGACGGACGCCCCAGCGTGCCAGCCTACCGGTGGGGTCGTTTAGGGACAGTAACCATTTTAACGCAGAATGGTACACTGTAAAAGTCTGCCCATTTTCCAAATAACAGCGCCAGTGCTCGAGAGCAGTCAGCACAGCCAGGGTCTCTCGCTCTGTAATACTGTAGTTTTTCTCGGCACTGGTTAGGGATCGACTCATGTAGGCGATAGGGTGCTCTTTACCATCGAGTCTGCATTAACATGGCTCCTACCCCATAGTTGCTTGCATCAGTGTGAACTTCAAATGGCATGGAATACACCGGGCAAGAGAGGACTGGCGCAGACACCAAACATTCTTTGAGCGCGTTAAAAGCTGCGTCAGCCTCCGGTGTCCACTTAAAGGGAGGGGACTTCTTGCCACTTAAAGTTAGTTTGTTAAGGGGACGAGCGATGGTACTGAAATTTGGCACAAAACGTCGATACCAGGTAGCTGTACCGAGGAACCGTTTTAATTCCTTACGAGTGGAAGGCGTAGGGAAGTTAACAATAGCCTCCACTTTTTCAGGGTCCGTTCGCAAACCGCGGGCATCAACAACGTACCCCAGATACTTGAGCTGGCTTCGAAAAAACTTGCACTTCTCAAAATTTACCGTGAGGATAGCCTGTCTAGGTTTGTCCAAAACACACAAGAGACGTGAGACATGTTCCTCAAACGTTGAGCTGATGATAATAATGTCATCCAAGTAAGCGAACGTCTTGAAGTCCATGTCCCCAAAGAGCAAATCTACCAAACGCTGTTGTGTAGCAGGTGTGTTAGTCAAACCGAAAGCGGTGGTCTTAAAACGTAACGTGCCTCTACCCGGTACGTAGAAAGCCGTCTTATCGCGGTCCTCTGGTGCAATGGGGATTTGCCAGAACGCTTTGGATAAGTCGACGCTTGATAGGTACTTGGCGTCTCGAAGGTTATCCAATATTTCTGCCACATATGGCAAATTGTATGCATCGCGTTTAGTAACTGCGTTCAACTTTCTACTGTCGAGACAAAACCTTGGTTGCCCGTTCTTCTTGTTAACGATTAGAACCGGGGAAGACCACGCACTCTCGCAATGCTCCACTACGTCGAGAGACAACATCTCGTCTACCTGATCCATCAATATTCGCTGTTTCTCAGGTGACATTCTGTAATAACGTTGCCTAATAGGCTGAGCATCGCCAGTATCAATATGGTGTGTAGTTAAATTAGTTTTGCCCAGGCCTTTTTCTTCCATCGAAATTGATTTAAATTGCCGTATAACATTGTCTGCAATGGGTTTTTGTGAGACAAGGAGATTGTCATAAGAGTGAATGAAAGTGTCATTAGTGTTCACTTTTACCTCAGCTAATGAATTATTAGACATTGTGATACTACCTAAAAACTTAGGATAATTGATGTCTCCACCTCTGGTACAACGTCAACTTTCAAAATATGAAACTGACCTTCGAAAAAGACTGGCATATTAATTTGACCTATACTTTTTAATGACTGACCACCAGCGGCTACCATGTTAATGTGGTTATCGTGGTGTATTATGCTGTCTGGTAAAAGTTTATGACTATTGTTACCTATAATAGATACTGATGCACCAGAATCTAGCAAACCACAGGCATCAATATTGTTAATTTTTATATTAACGTAAGGTCTGGGATCGGTAACAGGTTTAGATTGCAGAATTGTAGAAATTTTATAAGTTGCGGTGAATGTTTTAATGAAGGCAAGCCAACCTTAAATAAAAATAAACCTTCTTTCATAATGTTAAGCACATTAATTAAGCATTAATTTTTTGCAGTTTTATGCTTTAAGTGCGGCATAAATAACGTTAAATATCCAGATTGTCCTGTTTGCAACAAAAAAACAAAAAAACTAGTTTAGCAGAATGTAGTAAGAATCACAATGTGTTCTTATTTTGATCATTTGAGGGCTACCGTTTTGTTCAGTTCAGTGACGCAGATTAATGTTACCTAATTAAAGAACAGTACCTACATAACTTATGGCAAAAAATGATAATTTAAAAAATGTGCCCGATACACGAATGCAAGGAAATAAATTGATTACAAAAATAGTTCCTATTATTACACAACGTTAATAATAAGTTAGTTTTAGTTCTCCTTTTCTTTTATACTATTTTAATTGTTAATTTTGTAAATAATGCGTGCAAATAATTAAATAAAGATAACGATAAATGAATACTTACTTATTACTAATTATAAACACAAAAAATAGAATAATGATTTATTCGTAAAATACAAGCTTATTCACATGTTTACTATTATAATAATAACTATCTAAATCCACAATGCCAGTGGGGATTCTTGGCCGTAACAAATATAAATAAATAATAATGTTATTATAACAATCTTTGTTCATCTGCGTGCCTTAATCTATCGTTTGATTATTTGCACAGCCATATAGTTATAGTGTGACTAAAAAACATTTTTCACTTATCATGCTCTAAAAGTAGGTCAATATAGCCTTACGAGGCGGGAGTAAAGTGAGTACTTTAGTACCTAGGGAGTAAAAATAATTCGAGTGACTTAGATAAACTCAAACAGCCAGTACGTGCTTAGTTTGTGGCATAAAATAAGATTGTATGTGGACCATTTTCATGACGAAAATGTTACGTTCTTAGTCTACGTGGTCTTAGTTCTATGCTTTTTCCGCATATAAGGTGGCGCCATTCTATTTAAGTATTCCAGTTTGTGTATGGACCATTTCGCCGATACGATTTTATTATATCTGTGTCTGGTTGTAATACTTACCGTGAAAACTTTCAAATTGTTGTAGAGCGTAAATAATAAACGATTCATGACTATTTTTTTTTCTAGCAATCGAAGTGAAAAATAGAGTTTTCACCTCGAGACTAAAAGTCAATATAAATAAACCCTCGGATAAATAGATACCCTCGCTAAAGCTCGGGGGGCTAACCATCTCGGGTATATATTGGCTTATTTTAGTCCCTCAATAAAAATATACTAAAAAAACCCTGGGGTTATTTGGTTTGGGGTGGTATGGTGTGTGTAAAATTTCAACGCGCACTTTCCAAATCCGCCTTTACCGATTAGACCTCAGAAAATACACACCGTCTATACTTAAGTATGTAAGACAAGGTATTTGATAATTAACTACAATGTAGGTACCACCTATTGGTAATACCTATTTCACAGTAACCCAGAAATTTACCCAGCGCTAGCCAATCGATCAGATGCCATTCCCAGGCTGCGCACAATCAGATCTTTTTGTCCTCGATCACAATAAATAGTGTGAGAGCAGGAAATACGAACCCAGCCCGTGTGTCGGAAGAGTGCATGTTTCTACTAAAACAATCAGACCGAAACGGAATTTAGATCCTTTATTTTGTAAGTACTCAATTATTTAGTAACTGATAGCTAGAGCTAATATTACCAGTTATCATGTTCTATTTAGTTGCAAAACGGAGTTTCAGCTCAGGTAGCATGTAAAGTACAAATCTATCGAATAATGTTTTTCCATCTTATTTTGTCGGTAAAATCCAGTACCTTGAGAAAGCAAGATAAATACGAACTTTTCCGACAAAATACGATGGTAAAACATTTTATTTTTATTTTATTTATTTCTAATAACATTACATCTATCATTACAGTTACCCAATACGATAGAGTAGCACCTTATATATAAATTTAAAATTTATACTTTATTTACAAATATACATACCTACTTACTATTAATAACATAAATTAAATAAAGTTACTTTTTTCGAATTCACATTATTCACTACATCTATAAGTAGCACTTATTTTGTCGCAGTGTCCCGCCATTTTTATTAATTAAACTGATGAGAAAAGTAACAGCGACAAATGAGTAAAAGAATTACGATTAGATTTTGGAGTCTTTTTGTATTTTTTATTCCAACCCCAAATTTTGTTACTTTTACGGTCATCCCGTAAAATCCATCCATCCAAAATCCATATCCATATCGGTCCAGTGGTGGTGTAGGGTACGCAGCACGGAATGCTGAGGACCTGGGTTCAATTTGCAGCGCTGGTCTCTTCTTCTCTTATGTTTCAGTTTATATTTTCGAAAAAGAAATTCGAAATTCCACAAATGTAATTATTTTTCCCATTTTTCATTAAAAACCGGCCAAGAGCGTGTCAGCAACGCCCGAAATAGGGTTCCGTAGCCATTACGAAAAAAATAAGTAATATTTTACTCAGGATTTCATATTTTATACGGAATCTTCCAAGTTTAGGTATATTTTATACCTTAGGCAGCTATTTAAGAGTAAAACTACTAATAATTCTCAGGCAAACTTAGCCGTTATAGTTTTCCTTTAAAGCTTGCTATACCTACTACCATCCTGATTTTTTTCAAAATTTTCCACCCACCGGTTTAGATTTTAGAGGGGACGCACGCACGATTTTAAAGAAAATTTGCACTTTAAAGTTGAATATTTCGCAAAAAATCAATGAATCGAAAAATGGTCATAGCAAACCCCTAATGGTTCTAAAACTCCTATCCAACGATACCCCACACTATAGGGTTGGATGAAAAAAAAAATCACCCCCACTTTACGTCTATGGCTTTACCTTAATTTTTTTTTATTGTACCGTTTTGTCGGCATAGTTTACATATATATCTGTGCAAAATTACAGCTTTCTAGCATTGATCTTCTAGTCTGAGCAAAGCCGCGGATGGACGGACAGACAGACAGACAGACAAACAGACATGGCGAAACTATAAGGGTTCCATTTTTGCCATTTTGGCTCCGGCACCCTAAAAATGATACAAAAACATACCAAATACCACATTCAACTGCAGTGCCCATTTTACCTCATTTGAACACAATATGCCAAAAGTTATTTATCAAAGTAAAACGTAAATGAAAAGCGGGTCCTCAATTTAAATGCTAAAAATGATTCCCCGAAAAGTCGGCTTCACCGACAATCAAATTGTGTGCTTGCCATACATTGTACTTTCTTGGTAAAACATTGCTTGCTATGTATTTTTGAAAACATGCAGTGTACAAAGAATCGTAATAACATTCGATTACTGTATTTATACCCAACAAGTGAAATGCTCGTGCTTATTCTGTTAATGATGGTTTGGAATAGCCTGGCCCATCCTCAAGATTTGGCTTGGTACGGTGGCCCGTGGCATCTGGGGTGTGAGCATGGAGCGCACCTGTTAACTAATAGTGGTCAATACATAAAAGACAATGCAATCGCCATCAAAGCTGTATCCTTCAATGATGAAATCTACGTGATCACTCCCAGGTAGGTTCTAGTTTAGGGTTGCGTACATCCCGGTACAGAACACCAGCATTCATATCTGCCACAGCGGTGCGTGTAATATCTTACACGTCCTATCAGCTACGCCCTAGAAAAAGAATCCTATCAGATATTCATGCATGTTTTGTTGTGTCAGATATTGGTTCTAGTGACTGTACGCCGAGACTAGTCCCGGTTTGAAGCGTGCTGTCACGTGTCCCGCCTATTTAGGACTTTGTCCCGGTTAAAACCACTCTTTGCTAGGGACCAGAACTAGGCTCGCAGCTGAAGAAAGAGCTTCGCAGTAGAAGTTAACAAGTAGGTAATCATCATCATCATCATCATCATATCTGTCCTAGGACGTCCACTGTTGGTAATAGGCCTCCCCATAGACCTCCAGTTACCTCAATTGGAAGCGGCTAGCATCCACCGTGAACCCGCGAGTGTACCCAGATCATATTAAATGTTCAAAATGTAAAAAAATAACCGGATCCTTTATTTCGTAATTATTAAATTTCATTATTATACTCAGTTGTTTTTGTCATACAGGCTAAAGCATGGCGTGCTAGCGACAGTCTGGCGGGTGGTGCGCGAGCGCAGCGGGCCTGAGCTTGAGCCTTACCCTTCTTTAGCTGCACACGCCGTTGGAGACTGCTATGGAATACAAAACGCGGTCGATTTTCATCTAGATTATCTTGTAAGTTAGCCAACAAACTACTTTCTGTAAAATTATATATATATATATATATATATATATATATATTACACATAATATCATGAATTCACTAGGTGCCAATAAGTACCGATCACTATCACGGATTGTAGAGAATAGATAGTTATAGGTGATATTGTATAACCAAGTGTAACGGATCAGATGTGTCATCAAGACCGTCACTGGAAACTAATTAGTAGAGAATTGTTAGTAGGGCCATCTATGAAGATTAAATGGAAACTCGAAACAAAAACATGTCGATAAAGGCGTCTAAACAAGAGTAATTGAGATTAGAATGTCGACGTAATTAAATCAGGGATGATTAGAATTGTGTTATTCGGGTATAATAATTAATGTAAATGAACAGTTAGAGGAATTAGTAGTAGACGCCATGGAAAATAGTAAGCTAGCGCTGACCTGGGATTAACGGCAGATTAACCTGAGAGGCTAATTAGTTAGTTTCACGTGGACATTATAGATGTCGCTTTAGGTAATGGAAATATAATTTTTATCTAAAAATAAGAAATATGGGCAAAAATTCATCAAAAATAGACATGGTATAGTAATAGAATCATTAGTATCATTCTACAGTAGATCTTAGATACATTAGATGTTAATGATTATATTAATCTAAAGAAATTACAACGAAAGCATTATGAAAAGGGCAAGAAGGTGAAGTGCATAGTTTATGGTCAGCGAAAAATTAAAAAGTTAAAAAGATTGCAGGAGGGATTTTCACCTTCTGACATGTAAAGAATAATGTCAACTTTTACGGGCCTTAAGGCCGCCATTGAGGGAATAATAATAATAATAACTTTTACGGACATTTTTGAGAAAATTAATTAAATTACCTATAAGAGAAGGGCGTATTGCAATATGTTGGTCGTGACCAGCATCAGTACGATCAAGTATAATTAAAAATAAAGCGGTCAAACAGGCATCTTACACAAGCTCGTATAAAATCTAGATTATTAAATTAAATCAATACACAGTTTCGCAACTACTTATGTTGGGATCGCACTCCGCCGCTTGGGTTCATTTTTATAGTATCCAACCGAAGTTTCAGCCTCGACGGATTTTTAACTATAAAAGCACTGCCGCCCTCGGCCGAACTCTAACCATAGATGCTTCTCCAGCCTCTTTGACCGCTTTGCCTTTCGTTTCGACCAGAATTCATCCGAAAGTTTAGCCGAAGCCGAGATTTTTATACGTTTGTATTAAACAATTAACATTCAAGTTGATATTTGACAATGAACATTCAAGTGATGTCAATTAAATATAGGTACTCGTACAATGCTATTGACATTATTAGCGCGTAAAACAAAAAAACACAACTAAGGGGAACATCTCTTGTCATTATGGCTTGTTTTAGTCCCTTGTTGAACACTCTACTATTTTACTTCTCATGCTGGTAAAGTTCGTATTTATGCTGGATCTAGGCGACATAAAATTACTTTTTGTGTTCTAGTGCATAAAGTAAAATCTTCGTCTAAGACCAAGGCAATCAGGTACAGGCACAAACTTAGAAATTTCTACATATTATTATATTTTTTCGTAAATTTTAATTTATATAAAACTAAAAATCAATCAAAATAGATCAATAAAAATTAATAACTATATAATAATGCATGAACAATAAAAGGTACATAGTAAGTGAACAATTGCTTCCAGCACTGTTGATATTTAATTTCCTCGCCATCGAAGTGATAAGCAGAGTGTAAAACTCGAACAATAAACCCACTTTCCCCTCGACGAGTCTATCCACCCTCGCCGTACCGGCTCGAGTGGCTATATGAACTTCTCGGGTATAATGGCTCGTTTTAAGCTCTTTTTCTACAATCTACTATTTTATTTTAGCAGCGAGGTTAGGAGGATGCGGGGTAGCGGGGGGCTGTTGCTTAGCTTAAGGGGGCTACTACGAAATTAAAAAATAGAAGTTCGTATCGTACCGTCAAATACTCAAAAGTACCGTCCCTCTCACTCTCGTATTAAATAATATTAGCAAGGAATTACGACCGAGAGTATATTAGAAGCCCGAAGTCGAAGACTGAGGGCTTTAATGAGTCGATGTTCGTAATTCTAGTACCGCCCGTGTGACATACAATGTTTTTCATCACATTTGCGAGTAAAATTTTATATTTCTGAAATGAAATGAAATGAAATTTCCCGACCACGGGTTTCATGACAAGCACATTAAGGCCGAGGATTTTATTTGGGGGGTTGCAACCAAGGTAGCCTGCTTGTTTTGACACTGTTTACGAGCAAGTGTGATGAAATAGTTATGTGTCACAAGGGAGCAAAATGGTGTATTTACGGCGAGGGCGTACATTGAATCCAGAATGTAGCGAAGGATTCTGCAATAGAATCCTGAGCGTAGCGAGGGATTCTAAAGTAGAATCCTGAGCGTAATGAGGGATTCAAGTGTTAACGCCCAAGATGAAAATAATTTTGCTCCCGAGTGGCTCATACTACTTTTCACACCGAGCATTAAGAAACTTGAAAAAAAAAATATTATTAAAGAATAACCGGCATAGAAAATGGCGTGGCTTTACAATTATCAACTTCAAAAAATGGCTTTTGCAATAAAACACTTAGAAAAGCCTTGAACAGAAAAGTTGCACTTTGCTCCCTCTCGCCAGGGAGGAAAAGTTACTTTTCTGAAGGAGAGGTGTGAATAATAATGTACCTTTGCCCGATTTGCATTACCTACAGGGTAACCTCTGGGTGTTGGACAGTGGCGTGGTGGACGCGCTCGATTCCCCGCACTGCACATGCAAGCCAAAGGTGGTGGTCATCAGCACTATCCTGCGCAAGATTACCAAACGTCTGGATCTGTCGTCATTGACGGACTCTTCCTCCCTTCTGCAGTATGTCGTCAGTGAATATGTCTTCGGAGGAAAGCCATTTATGTAAGTGCGTATCAGGTACCAGTGTGGCACCATTGTGCTACTAATGTCATGTTGACATCCCATACTTTTGCCAAATAAATCATAGCTAAATTGTTTATGCAACTGTTCCACCCTGGTACGCGTGCTTCAGTTTCTTTGACTTTACGTCTTATTTTTCATTTCCCTTAACTTTAAGGGAACATTCAACAGGTCAAATAAAGTTAATTTTTCCAAGACACTTGTGGCCTTAGTTTTACGTGGTTTTACTGTTTAAAAGATAATCAAGAATTAAAATAATTAATTATTATACGCGGTAAAACAGCGTTCCTTTTTAAGGTCCCGGAGCCAAAATGGCAAAAACGGAACCCTTATAGTTTCGCCATGTCTGTCTCTGTCTGTCTGTCTGTCCGTCCGCGGCTTTGCTCAGGGACTATCAATGCTAGAAAGCTGTTATTTTGCACGGATATATATGTAAACTATGCCGACAAAATGGTACAATAAAAAAAAACTAAAAAAAAACCATAGACGCAAAGTGGGGGTATTTTTTTTCTCATCCAACCCTATAATGTGGGGTATCGTTGGATAGATCTTTTAAAACCATTAGGGGTCTGCTAAGACGATTTTTCGATTCAGTGATATGTTCGCGAAATTAGTACCTAAGTATAAACTTACAAGGAAAACTATAACGGCTAAGTTTGCTTGAGAATTGTTAGTAGTTTAAGAGTAAATAGCAGCCTAAGGTATAAAATATACCTAAACTTGGAAGATTCCGTATAAAATACGAAATTCTTAGAAAATTATTACTTATTTTTTTCGTAATGGCTACGGAACCCTATTTTGGGCGTGTCCGACACGCTCTTGGCCGGTTTTTTTATTTCTTACACTTAAAGTCCGTATGTTCCTTTTTTGTTTTGCCTTAAGGGGTCATTCATAAATTACGTCACATATTTAGGAGAGGGGAGGGAGAATTCAGACAGTTTGTGACACAGGAACAAAATTGCGGATATTTAGTCATTATGACAATGAGTGAGTAACACAGACTTATATGGACGGATTGACACTATGCTAAAGTAAGTGGTCCACATACACATGAGGCAACATAATATATTCTATTTGTTCTATTACATGATTTAAATGACAGATACCAAACTGACGGAGCTAGTTAAAAGTCCCTCCTTCCGTTTCGCAAACTATCGATACTTTTGCATGTGCTAGTCCTTGATTGATTGAAAGACGTCCACTGCTGGACATAGGCCGTGGAAGTAGGTAATACGTTAACATATTTAGTTTAATAATAATAATGATCTCTAGATTTTATACTGATTTTTGTACGCTTATAGCCTCACACGCAAAGCATAGCGTTAGATAAATATCTTTGAACGCCACTGTAATCAAACTCACCTGTCGACGATGAAGGACTAACTCTCACCGCCCAACGGATAAATCTCGAACAAGCGGGTTAGCATTGGTTAGGGGGTGCTAATAATATAATAAATAAATATCATGCGACACTTGACACCAATTGACCTAGTTCCAAACTAAGCAAAGCTTGTAAGTACATACTATGGATACTAGGCAAAGGTCCTCAATTGCATATCAAAGATCTATCAGTTAGGAGTCTTAGGAGGTTTTATTACCTACTTTATCGTCGCTATATTTACAAATAATACCTAAGTATAGACTTTCTCTATAACAGATACATATCAGATGCTTCGCGTGGCGCGATCCTCGTCCACGACACGTCGTCGCAGGCCGAATGGTCGGTGCTTATTTGTACGCCGGCAGCCGGCCTCCAGATAGCGCTGGTCAGGCGCGGTACCCACGGCATGCTAGTGGCCGTCAGAATAAACTATCCCGGCATCTTCGAGATAGACACCGCCGCTCTACGGAGACGGGATTCGGGAACACCGCTTAGAGGTAAATGAATTAGTCTTCCCACATCTATCGACGCGGCTTGGCTTAAGCCGACCAAAACACGCTTACAAAAAATGTCCACGCAATAAAGGCAAAAAACGTCGTCGACAAGATGTCGGGAGACCCCAATGTTGATACCGTTCAAACCACACCATTGAATATACACTGTGTGAATTTGTAGGTACCTATAACAAAATATTGTCTTGAAACAAAGTGTAAACAATAACGGCGGTTTTACAGATATACCTACCTAAAATCTGAGTACCGACAAATCAAACATACAGCCTCATGCCCACATCAGTACATAACCACATAAGTACTAATGTGGGCCATCGCCAAATCAGTTTCGCCATAGCCCTTTCCGGCCGGCTCGGTACAATCGAGCAACTATCCTGAGCGCGCGTGAATCATCTTTTCGTGAACCACAATTAATTGACATTCTAGAAAAAAAATCGGAAAAAAAGTTTCTCGGCCGTAAAGGGGTAGGTATTCAAATTAACTGTATTTTTTCAGTATTTGGCGAGCACGGGAACCCAATCTACCTCCTCGGTTCCGACGCTCACCACATTTACCTGCGAGCTTCAGACAGTGCAGACGTGATGGTATGGGACGCACGCGAGGGCTTCAACGCATCACGTCTCATCAGCATTCACTCCCCCGCCCCGCGCCTCATCTCGACCTCCGCCACTGTAGACCCGTTCAAACACACACTGCTTATACTAGACTCCAACTACGCTGATGTCGTGCATAGCCATTTGCCTGCTTACCAAAGGATTTCTTTCATAGGGCAATTGTAAATGGAATTTGTTGAATCCTCTCCCTGAAAGTGCCCTGCAACCGTTCGTTTTTCGTTTCAATTTTTTTTCCAATTCGTATAATAAACCAAACGCTTTATTTGCTTCTTATGTTAATTTCCATGGCGCTTCGTGTGCGGAGCGACAAATTCGCGTGCCGCCGACGCACCACCGCACTCCGCATCGCCGTCCGTAACTGCGGTGCACGACGAACCGCGTTTATTTGCTTCTTATGTTAATTTCCATGGCGCTCAGTGTGGCATGCCCCGTGTCCCGCACTGCATCGCCAGTGAGTCAGTGAGCCAGTGTGTTCGGTACGGTCAAGGACTTTAAGTCATGAGCCACCATGGAACCTCTTGAAAGGAAAAGTCATTACTATTTTCATTGTTAAAAATCAAAGTTAAACATCGAAGCACCAGACGCCGCTGCGATGTGCGGAGCAGTGTGACAGACGACCGCCTAGATCGCTAGCCAGCCGACATTGAGTCGCCGACAATATATAGGTAGCTTTAGAACTTTAGGAACAAATGAAAGTACCCTGGCAAAGCTGCACAGCATATTGTTTAGTGTAGAAGCATTCCTTGATTTACAAATACATAATGTAAATAATTACATTATGTTATGATCAATAATGATCTCACGCAAAATTTGTTGAGTTTTCCTTTCAAATTTTATAAGACAGGAACGAGATTAGAGGTAAGAAATGACGAGACGAATTGTTTGTGTAGGTACATAACACTTATATTTTAAATAACGTTGTGAAAGTAAAATAAACATCTTTAAATTAAAACAAGTAACACAATACAAATTCGGAGATGGGACGACCATGTCGCAAGTTCGGAATATAGAAAATTAGTTTCTATTTCTATTAGTATCCATGGATTATACTGATATGAATATTTTATTACATCGCCGTTTAGGTCTGCATACAAATAAGCACATTAATATGAATTTACAGATGCAGATCAGGTTAGGCAAATAGGTTTTAACTTTCGAAGCTGCTAATAACGAGTAGGCGATCTCTAAATATTATTATTATTATATTAATATTTTATTGTATAACACTGGTCGTCTTTCTTCGAAACTATGATAAAATATAAAATTATAATATTTAATAATGAGAGCCAGCCTTACAACGCAAGAATCACTTCAGAGTATTCGGTAAAATATATTAAAGGTTTTTTGTTAAGCACAGTGTCCCGACAGGGGGGTCGCAGGAACCGTTTAGGCCTTAATAGTCTGCTTCATTTAACCTTATATATCTTGTCTTTTATAAATCAATTTCAATATACAATACAAACAAAAACTTCACATTCAAGTGCGACATAAACTAAACTATGTGCAAATATGAAAATATAATTTTCAGTATTTACATTTTTCTCTAAAACAGTAAGTAATTTGTGATCCGTAGAAACAACGTACAAAAGCCAATATATACAATATTTCGTAAACCATTAGAAAATATTCGTAAAATCACATGATACCTTGCAAGACATTCCCGGTGGAAGTGGCTACCGCGGCCATTTTTAGCAAATACCAAACCAAAACCCGTTTACCATTTCAATAAACCATCATTTGGAGATAAAAATGTGTATTGAATGCATTTTATCAACCCTAATAATATAATACCTACTACGTCCCTATTGTAACTTATCAATTGTGTTTTATAATTTTTAAAATCACAACATCCCATGGGCCAAGGCACTAGTGTGGTATTTGTTATGAAAATTTGATTATTACGCCCACTAACTACGGTACAATTGGTATTTATACTGTTCACCTACTGTCTATACACAATACAATACACCACAACAATGCTTTACTTCACGCAACGATCAAAACTGTTCCAATTCATATCGGTTTTGAACCAATCTTTGGCATGTGAAATTAATGAATTAATAAAAAATAATTTCAAATTTGTAATCCCAGTTACTATCAAGTATAGCAGGGGTGGCCAACCGGTAAATCGTGATCGACCGGCCGATTGCGATTTTTAGTCCAGTCGATCGTGGCAAGGCAAAAAATATAAATACTGAACTATGCTATTTCATTTAAGATTTCAAGGAGTATGTAATTGGTAGATCGCACAGGGTTTCGTCAGTACACAGTGGATTTTGGGTCTAATCAAGTTGGCCACCCCTGAAGTATAGATACTTTTAGATGTAATAATGAGGTATTGAGTTAATGTGGTTGAGTAATTGACACCATCTGGTCATTGAAATTCTTTTTACGGACTATAGAAACGTGATTCTCTCATAAATTCAATCAATTGTGTGGGAATGGCAAGCTGTGGCTTTATTTATTTACTAAATCAACTCGCTATTCATATATTTCAAAGTAACAATAAATTAAATGTTATCTGCTTTTAGGTCAGTGGTATCAACTACTCAATACCGGGTCCACAGTGTTCGTGTGACATTGCCAATTACCATCATTTGAAAAATTTAAGTCGCTCAATCTCGTCCTTCACGATGGATACGCATGATAATAAATTAACTGTCAACTACAAAAAACAATCAGATCTACAGTAAAATACAAAATAAATAATGAATAGGACTGTGTGTCCTTCAATGGTACCTCCTGCTGTTCTCATGTCGATATTCGAGTTTTCCAAGCGGAAGACTTTTCACCTGCAATGCGAAAATTTCGTGTACACTAAAACAATTAACAGTAAGTACTTAAAATATTTTTTATCTTCAAATATATAAAACTAGAGTTTACCGACGGCTTCGCACGTGTAAAGTATTTGATCTGGTGGTTACAATTGAAATTACGGGATTTTACAAAATTTCCCTGGGAAATCTCAAAATGTATATCGTGATCTTCATTGAGGTTGTGTTAAGAACAACTGTCCAAAATTTCAAGACTCTAAACCCAGCGGTTGAAATTTCAAGATTTTATCCCTATCCCATAGAAATATCGGGATAAAAAGTAGCCTATGTGTTATTCCAGAAGTCCAGCTACCTATATACCAAATTTAATGACTAAGCCCAGCGGTTGTTATTTCGAAATTTTATCCCTATCCCGTGGGAATATCGGGATAAAAAGTAGCCTATATGTTATTCCAGGATATATATTACCTGTATGCCAAATTTCATGCAAATCCGTTCAGTAGTTTTTGCGTGAAAGAGTAACAAACATCCAAGCATCCCAATCCCAACAAACATCCATCCATACAAACTTTCGCGTTTATAATATTAGTAAGATAGTAAGAAGTGGGATAATCGTGCCATTTTTACTAAACCTAAATTTAGTTATTTTGAGACGTAATTAGCAGCCTTATCAGCAGTCGACAGATTATCGTCGGTTTCTGGGACATGTAGAGGTATGTAAAATAATGCTAGTGTCGGACCGATAACGGTCCTAGTACGAGTACAATACGGACCTTAAGTTATCGTGTGACCGACAAATCGTAGCCAAGAGACAATACTAACCCGTCCTATGAGATTCCCCGGAGATATGATTGGTGTGGCGTGGCACGATGTATTTGGACTCTTGAAACATAGACAGCATGAGGTCTTCGGTGGTGGGATGGTATTCGACGCCGTTAATGCTTGCGACTAACGGCGAGCTCTCATAGTTCCTATTAGCGTCCCTTGTTGCCGAACCCGCCCGCGCGGGGTAGTCCACTGACCGCGGCCTTCTCGTGTCCACGGGAGTCATCTTAGGGTTCACGTGAACGTCTTTGTGTATATACGGCTCTATCGACACGCTGGATTCATTGTCGCACTCGCTCGAGCTCGCGTTCGGCCTGTTGCCGTTCACTTCGACTATCAGCGGCCTTTGAAGAGTAGGAGATTGTACGAAGGCAGTGTTGTGGACGAGCGGTGTCGTTTGGTTACCAGAACAAGTCGCATCGGCCATGCTGTCATCAGGAAGACTAGCAACGCTTCTGGAAAGCGACGGACTGTGGGTCGGCGGCGTGATTTCCGATTCGGACTCGGGCTCGTTGGGTGGTTCTATTTTAGCTTCTTCCACCTCTTCTTTGACTTCGGTGAGTTCGGTTACTGTTTCGCTGGGCCGTTTTACGTATTTCGGCATGCGCAGCGCCCAATGCCCACTCTGGTCGTCGGCGCTCCACGAATGGGAGACGTTAGGTTTTTTCCGCTTGTAGAACAACATGTAGGCAGTGTTGTTTACTAGTTCGCTGTAAGCGTTCTCGTCTTCGACCAGGGTGACGCGCCAGTCGTCGAACTTGTACCACTGTCCGTCGTATGGGTTTTTGCAAGCGGCCGTATAGTGTCCCGTTTCTAGGTCATCGCCGTGGTGGTAACATACGGCGTATAAGTCGTATGTGTTGTCTAAGGCGGGGGTGGTGCTAACTCGGGATGGGCGGCGGCGGGGGAACGCGGGGAGCGCGGCGCGCGGGGGGAGCGCGAGTGGCCGGCCGTCTCCGCGGCGGCGGCGCGGCGCGCCAAGTGCGGCGTCATGTCTAAGTCGTTCAGAGGGAACTCTACCATCGTTGTTAATTTCGTGCTCGTTCTACACTTGGCTTGCCTGCAACAAGGTAAAAATAAGATAAAGTTTATTGCAGAAAATGGATACATACAAAATGGGTAAATGCAAATGGGTAGTACGATTTAAACTTAGAAAAAAAATCATTTCCAGCATAGGAGGATCGGAGGAAACATGCAAATAAAGATCATAACAATAATAATGAAATACTCACTGGCGAAACCTCTTCAGGTGTATTACCAAGATATCTGGTAGTGACCAGAGGCCGAGTGTTTTTACGACTGGCATATACCTCTGGCACTGGGGACATCTGCAGAAGGAAAATCACATTAAATTATACAAAATACCAAATTCTAACATTTATATCAAAACATTAATTGAAAGTTACTGCGCAGTTCTATCAACTGTTATAATTGGAACAGTCTGGGCCAAGCAAATAATTTATAGTTAACTAGCAAAACTATCGGAAGTCCAACAGTCGTCTGCGACTGCGTGGTACGCTCGACGAAGTCTAAAGGCTTATCACACATGGAACGGGTTCCGGGCTGAGGTCGATTGAACCGCAGAACGCCAAACGCACACTGTGGCGAAGTCTTTAATGCACCTTGCCTCCGCAGGGTCGCGGATTACGATAATGATGACTGACCTCCAGGCGTCCTCTTGCGCGAGATGCTCGGCGCGCGTGTAATGCGCGAGACAGGCGTGCAGCGTGAGCGGCGCCGCGGACCCCGCTGCCGACACGTGCACCTCGCACGACTCCGCCGGGTCGCGGATTATGCTACCGAATCAAACGATATAATCAGTGTCGCCCACAGAACTAATAAGGGTGGCCTACATTTATATCATTTTAAAGTATCGAGATCAGGCGTAAGACGTATGTATTTTATAGTAGATGGCACGGAAGAAGAACCTAAAATCATATTTCATAATTCTACTTTCGTGCCGTTTACTAAATATATTGAGCACGCGTAGGTATCCTAGGTATGGACGCTTTGAGCTTTGACCTTGAAGATATGTCAATTTTAGCATATTTAAGATACGCAGTGCAATACGGATCGCGACATATCTGACGCGATGGAGATACCTTAAATAAATCAATGCCAAAGTTGCCGTCAAATTTTAAGAAATTTTAAATATAATGAACATTAAAAGAGAACAAGTTTGAGAATGTGGCTATCATAAAAGTATTGGTGTAACTAACACTAAATGATACAATGTGAACCCACCCTAAGAAGAATAGAAATATCATTGTTGGTGTTGGTACGGTCACGATCGTTAATTTGGGACCCATTTCGTGAAAAAATACTTTGAATTGTCATACAAAATGACAGATATTCGATCTTAAGTGGGTCCCAATTAACGATCGTGACTACTTAGCTTCAGTATAAAAAGGGTTGTTGAATAAACACAATTCCTAATTAAGCATCATTATATACCTACATACTAAGCGCGAGTACATAAGTACTATATAAGTATTATTTTCAAAAATGTATTTAATAAACAATTATTTGCAGTGTTAATTAATTAAAACGTGAATCCTTAAAAGTTAGTTGATTTTATTTGGTCCTAAACGTAAAAAAAAACCTAATTTTGTTTAAATTAATTAAATTATAAAAACACTGAATATTTTTATAATATTTTAAATTATTACCTGTCCCTGTGAGCCGGATCCCATAGCAGCTCTAGCCGAAGGTGGGGGTGTTTGTCGTGGGCACATAGCGCTTGCTCGACGTCCAAAGCAAACAATGGATGTGGTAACTGAAAGTGTTCAGTTCAATACAACTCAGATGTGACCATAAAAGACATAAAAAAACACACTAACTCATTGAAAAAAAAATGAAGCCCTAGCGCCACCGCGCGATAACCTAGGTCCACGCAGACGAAGTCGCGGGCATAAGCTAGTATAATAATAAAATAACAAAATCTACGATGTTAAAGAGTTCTCATGAGAATGAAAAATGCCGAAATCTCAATCCCACTGCCGGATCTAATGTTATTATTATAGTTGTAGATTAGTTACAATTACTTATTTAATATGTTTCTACTCTTATTTTGGATCATTGGCTATATCAAAATATTCTAGGTTTACCTCAGGTTGCAAGTAAGCCGGGTCCTTCGGTCGGTGCGCCTCTGCGATGCGAGCGCGGAATATGTCCGCGCCCTGCGCGCCTTCAAGCACTCTCTCGGCCACAACTTGGCACATCTCTTTTAGCATCAACTTTTGGAGATCATCATACGAAATCTCGCGAGGCACTTGCATTGCGTATGGTGAGCCTGTAAGCCAATTTTCTCAATCTCATTTTTTTACTGACAGGAGTACTACAAAATGTATCAACAGTAAATTCTGGAGATCCAAGTATTTTGCTAGGTGGCTAGGTGCATGATAAAATTTATCTATACGAGTAATATAATCACTTGAATTGAAATAAAGTCAGTATACACAAAAAAACTGGGTTTAATAGAACGTACTGACCCAAAGTAACCAAAGGGATATTTCGTCTTTGTCATCCGAAATAAGCTGACTCTTCTATTACTAATACTGATAAAATGCTGAATATTATTCTCTGGTAAATTTATGATTATATTCTTAATGTCTGATTTAATAAATGATATATTGATTATCAGTGCTGACTCTGTTTTTTTTTGGGAACTAAACAGGAGCATTGTGCATATTATTATTATGCATACAAGTAATGCCATAATTTCGAAAAACAGAGAGCCCTGATATATTCAGTCACACGAATTGCCAAGTAGCCATCAGAGAGAAGTGAAATATGCCGTAAAAAATCCAAAAGATCGTAAGGTATGTACTTATTTGTAAATAATAAGACTTATGACTACATTTACAGGTAAGCCAAATAATCTTACCAAATCTCTCTCCCTCAAGTAAGTTAACCCAGAGAATGAGTAAATAGGGTGTTGTGGGAGTTTGAAGCAGCGGCGGTGCCTCCACGCAATAGAGGGATCCAAAGTCGATCCCGGCGGGCTCCCAGCTAGAACGCGCGTTACACCATCCTGGGAGAATAAACATAAACATATACGGGCACATTCACAGAGTAATTTTCACTACAAAGATAGAACATTAAACTCCAGAAAAACGCGTATGAGGAACCCTTTCATTCATATTTTATTTTATTTGTCACTAGCCGTTACCCGCGAATTCGTTTATCGCTATCCCGCGAGAATTATGCAATTTTACGGGATAAAAATTATCATATGTCCTCTGGGACTCGAAACTATCTGTATACCGAATTTACCTAAATCGGTTCAATGGTTTAGACGAGACGAAGTAACAAATAAACAAACATACTAACCAACTTTCGCATTTATAATATTATAATAATGGTATATGGGCATATTCACCGAGTAATTTTCACTACAAAGATAGAACATTAAACTCCAGAAAAACGCGTATGAGGAACCCTTTCATTTTATGTCAAAGTGGTTGGTTTTTTTAGGGTTCCGTAGCCAAAATGGCAAAAACGTAACCCTTACAGTGTCGCCATGTCTGTCTGTCTGTCTGTCCGTCCGCGGCTTTGCTCAGGGACTATCAATCAATGCTAGAAAGCTGTAATTTTGCACGAATATATGTGCCGACAAAATGGTACAATAAAAAATTGAAGATTTTTTTTAGAGTACCTCCCATAGACGTAAAGTGGGGTGTTTTTTTTTCTTATCCAACCTCTCTCTCTCTCTCTCTCTGTCTCTCTCTCTCTTTCTCTCTCTCTTTTTATACTGATGCTAGCCTCTTGGGCCTTTATTTTTTCTATGAATAAGGTTATGAATAAATACCAGTCTCGTTGATCTCTGCCAATATGATATGATCACGATCAATGCCTGTATCGGTGTGTAGAGTGGTCCGTAGCTCATCCATTGTGGAGTTTGGTAGTAACTCTACACCAATGCGTACTTGTCTGGGTTGCTGGTTCACATACACAACCTGAAAATATAGTCATAATCATTATTCACCATGTGCATTCCTTATCTCATCAAAATTCAATTTCAAGTAATAAATAAGCTAATTATTGGCTAATATTGGATTAACTGCTAAAAAAACAAAAGAACAAGAACCAACCAAAGTTCGGTTTGGTTATAATGTCTGCCCTTCTATGCCATAGGGAGTAGGGAAATTAAACAAAATCATGGCTTACATTAACAGGCAAAGGAGAAGGCTGGGCTGTGGCCTGCCTGGGAGGAAGCTGCACGCTCACGCAATGGAATGGGTCAAATGTACAGGAAGTCCGCTCGCATTTCGCACATGTCAATGCTGATCTGTAAAATGCAATCATTATCTTAATAAATAGCATTAGTAGCTTCCAGTTACAAGGTTCTGTAGCCAAAATGGCAAAAACTGAACATTTATTTATTTTTCCATATATGTCTGTCTACAATTTAATCATAAACTCTTAGCACCAGACAGCTGTGATGTGCGGATTTGGTATGTGGTGAAATAAAATCGCAATAATTTAGTTTTTTGGGCACCTCCTCTCCTCTATAGACAGATGATTTTTTCTCGTCCATGACTTGATATGGTTGGGATGTTGTTAAGCACATATTTCAAAAAAATTGCTACTTTGCCTAAACATAACAAAAAAATTGCTCAAAATGAGAAGTACAATATTATTCAACGGGAGCTGGACACAGGAATATTTAAAACCATTTTTCCCACTACTTTTAGATTGTAAAACAAACTGTCCACTTATCAGTTGTGAAAGATTGCAAGTGACCTTGTATTTAATCTCAGTGTCATGTTCGAATACAGAGTCCCCAGTATTTAAGTAACAAGAATTACCTATATTGAGCTTGAAACACTGCCTGGACAAATGAACTATTTCTCCTGGCGTGATTGGCCAATGTTTCAGCAGCAACAACTTCATCGGACTTGCCTCCAGTGTTCTGCAGATAAAAAAAATAATGTAATTTTAAAAACACTTAATGTCAAACACATAAAAGGGGAATAGAAACAGGGTATGATTTAAATTATTTGCATGTACAATGTCCAAAATTTTTTATAAGGAATTTTAATTAATAAAAGATTTTAATATACCTAAATGTTTTTAAATAAATATTTTATATCAATCACCACCAAATGTAAAAAAAAAACACATTTAAGGAACTCCACTGGTCTAATAAGCGTAAATCTGACAACAAATGTACTATTGTTTGAAACTATAATAAACAATGTAAGTATACCTTCAGAGTCTTGTATTTCTTTTTAGTGGCAGTGTTTAAGTCTTCATGAACTTTGTCCAATAACCAGAACAGGAATTCTTGTGCATCATGTTGACTGTTTCCTCTGTACTGCATACCATGTCGTTCCACTGCTCCCTAATATAATAATCAATATTTTTATAACCTAGATTTTAATGTTTGCATAACTAGTATAACCTGTTGTCTAGTGTTGAAGCAAATATGGGTTAGACTAAATTGTTTTGCTATTGTCCTTTCTCTGGTTTACATTAATGAAACCATAAACAAGATATTATTATCAGTTAACTTTTTTTTAATTAGGTGTCACTGTTCAAGGATATCTAAAAATAGAAGTAAATACTTGTTTTCACTTGAAATAAATTTATTATGCATTTCTCAAGCAACTTATTGCAATGAACAACAAACTAGATACAATTTACTGGATCATTACACCTGAGGCCAACATTTGCAACTCATAATAGCATGCACAGGGATTATAATTAAGGACTCATTCACACTGAAGGACATATAAGCATAGGCATTAATTAGTAAAATGTATGTAATAAAAATTAAATGATGATGCAACAATTTACCTTGAATGTAGTACTCATGTCAGGTGTGTACCTACATGCCCAGAGAGCTTTTAAAAGAGCTGCCAATTGTTCCGTTACTTCACCTCTTGTTCCATATTTTTTTGAATTAATTTTATTCCTCTTCTGTAAGTCTATCTGTAATACACAAATAAATGCTAAAAAATTCAAAATCTAATAAGCAAATTAATATTATAAATTGAATACTTACCCTGTAATGATCTAGTACAAAATATTCAGCTATAACATCAGTATGGGAAAGGCACTGCAAGACAGCATTCATGTAACAAGTGTTGCCGTGATTTTTTATCCCTGTAGCAGCAGGGGTGGAGCCCGGAGGCCAGGGTGGATCTCCACTACATGGAACCCGTTCACCATTCATCACTGCTGGTGCAGATTTCACCTGTAATTATTGATTATTAGTATTTTTGGATCAGTCTAATAAGATCTTATTAAACTACTTAATAATGGAACTACTAAGGAACAAGTTAACGACATTACTTACCCCAGTTACGTTTACGGTACTCATATGCTGCGCTATTTTGTTCAGAAATCGTTTCCATGATGGCCTTCTAAACAACTTCCTCTCAATACCACCATCTTCCTTTGGAGACTCTGCAATTGTACAACTAGAACTTGCTTGCTTACTATCACTGTCATTACTTTTAATCTTGCTTGAATTAGGCTTCGTCGTTCCAAAAGGATTACGAGGCAACGTAAAAGTCCTTTTTAATCGGGATCCTTCCACCTGTTTTGGTGTCATATTATTATCCGTCACTTCGTTGATTAATTCACTCTCTGAACATGATTTAAGAACTGATGACAAATTATTAGTAGACATAATTACTCTAATATGATATAATAAACACTTGAATAAAGCTATTTTAACAAAGAAATCTGATTATAAAACATTACAATAGATATGTCAATGACATAGGCGCCATTTTGATTCGATCGAATGAATCACAGACTGCTCAACTCAAAAAAGAACCTTTGCAAAGAACTAACGTTCAGAAGGCCTACTCCGAAACTCGAAACTCGAAGTTCGTATCGTACCGTCCCTCTCGCTCTCGTATTAAATAGTTTAAGTGTCAGAGGGACCGCACTACACGAACTTCGAGTTTCGGGTTTCGTAGTAGCCCTGCAGACGGGTAAGGGTAACTTTCATACGAATACGAAAAGAACCGCCATACGAATATCGCTTATAGATTTTGACAGTTACTTTTTTTTTATTCTTGAGAAATTCTTGGGGCTGTGACATCGTCTGTTATGCCAAAAAAGATTTGTAGCTTCGTATTCGGTACATTAATTATTAAATTTATTATAAATCCGGAACAAGAAAAAAACATTTGTTTTTTCACTCTTTTATTTCTTAATCTCGTTTTACATTTTTTCGCTCGCTTGCATGGGTTGTAACCTTATTTTGAAGACGAATCACATCTGTGCCTTTAAGTATTTTATTTATTGGTGCAATCTCAATGTTAGATTGAAGAAGTAGTTCGCAATCTCTCGCAATTTAAACACTAACCATTTATTGAGTCCTGTCTCGGATTTTGGAAACCTATACAAACTGACGTCCTTTCGCCTACTATCATAACTCACATTTAACTCACAACACAGCACTTATTAGCCCTCTTGTTCTGAGAGGAGGCCTGTGCCCAGCAGTGGGACGTTTTTAGGCTGGGATGATGATGATGATGACAGCACTTATTTTAGATAATTGCAAGCTATTAGTACACCTTCAAACGTTGAGATGATAAGCTACGGAAATTATTCAACGAAAAACTTCACTCGATCAACTTTGAAACCTTAATGAACACAGATCAAAGAGAATAATAAAATAACCACTACGTACAGAAATACTAATGAACGTTGTCGTTGACATTGACAACTATGACAAGTGACAAGAATGAGGCGGTACGTGGCGCGGGGGACGTGGAAGCAGCAGGGCTACTACGAAACTCGAAGTTGGTGTCGTGCGGTCCCTCTGACACTTATACTATTTAACTTAGATGAATGATTGGTCTCGCGCGCTCGCTCGACTAGATACCGCGCTACCTAAAAACAAAAGGTTCGTGAATGCGGCAACTCAATATTGTAGTGTGCGTAAGAACGGTGTAAGACAATTTGCAAGGATGCTAGTGTGCGTGACGAATTGTGTTGCCAGCTGCTCCACTGTTACCCGAATTATTGGGAAAATAAATTATTCTGTGGTCTTTTAAGTTACTGGTTACAAAATGTATCTTGGGAAATACTTAGAAATTAAGAAGTAATTAAGAGGGGTTTGTGTATAAGTTAGGCGTAGGTTTTTTCTGTAAAAAAATGGTAGGTATGATGTAGGCATATCAATGACCAAGCCTCACTTTTAATTAAAAAAAATATATATTTAAGGACATTCAACATAAACAAATTATTTCTAAAAATTCATGGACTGAGTCACCAACTAAGAAGTTTTGCGTAGTTAAGATAACACGTTGCACCTTTAGTTAAACCTAATATAATTTACAGGTTAATTAAGACCAAAATAAAAAAAAATTGTTTACAAACTATACATATATACATGCATACATACATACTTACATACATACGCTTGAAAAACATAACCCTCCTTCGGGCAGTCGGGTAAAAGTTAACATTTCAGGAAAATGGGTAGAAATACGAAAAAAAAAATTTTTTTCCTTTCCTGTAATACCTAAGTAAATCAGCTGATTGGCTTTTGAATGGGAAGACGAAAAATATTTTTTATTTTAAGGCACATTGAGCCCTTAATTAAATAGTGTCGGGTAACAATTTATACACCTTCAGTGTATATATCACAAAGATAAACAAAATAATATAGAACTAGGTTATGTATATATAATAATTACGTTAGATACTTAAATAAAATAAGTTATTAAAATTTATCATCATTTAATGATGATAACAATAAAATTCAATTTATTAAAATCTCAACCACGGGGAATTTGATTCTTGTGTACGTGGCAACACAGAATGGCGTTTAGGGTTCATGTTATTTTATTTTGTAATTTCGAAATTATACGATATTTATTAATGGTATGTGATCCCAGTGTCCTTCTTATTTCTTGTAGTATTATTTTTACACAGTTTCACTGCGAAAACTGGCATTTTACTTCGGTTTATGACCAAAATTTAACAAAAAATTCGCTACATGCACATTATGCACAGTTTGCAACGCGATGACTCGCCTCCGGCTCAGGTACGCCGATTTCGGCGTACTATTTGTTGCCGCATTTGACAAGTACGCCGGCGGTATCTAGTCGAGCGAGCGCGCGAGACCAATCATTCATCTAAGCTATTTAATACGAGAGCGAGAGGGACGGTACGATACGAACTTCGAGTTTCGAGTTACGTAGTAGCCCTGCTGTCATTTTCTATAATCGAACCGTCAGAGACAATGCGAGTATTTGTTCTATGAAGCCAACCCGTGGAATGAATGACTGAATGAAATGAACGAAGTAAGTATATGAGTTGAATGAGTAATGTAAAGCAGCATTCACATTTATCTGCCGTGTTGTGTCGTGACGCATCAGAACGGTATCGGTTTCATACGTTTTCACATTTATCTATCTGATGCAGTGAGTTGTGACGGCTTGTGTTGTGTCGCATTAAACCTATAGAAAGAGAGAGAGGGTAAGAGAGAGAGACAGAGAGCATCACAATACAACACAACAGATAAATGTGAATGCGACTCAACACACATGATCAACTAAGTGATATGGCTTCACTTGAACGATTTTCCTAGACCCTGGCCAACGAAAGCTATCCACGAGAAACCGCGGCAAATTAAAAAAAAAATGGCTGACAACATTTGCTAATTACTATATATGTATATACTGATTAAACGATGTTGATATTTAAATATTATTTAAATTTTTCATATATTAAATCATACTCCGGACCGGACTCTTCAAGCTGCATCAAAATTTATGTAGTTGAAAGTTGATGATGCACTTTAGGAGTCCCTTGGTAAATTTTATGATCTTTCTCAGTGCCCATGCCCATTTACGTACAGTCCAGACGCATAAATTTTTGGCCCATTTTGACCAGATTGGCATTGCATATATCTTCTAACATTATCTTATAACATTTGCATTTTGAGGATGGTTGGAGGTTGAATTAAACAAAAAATAATTTATTTTTTCTATAGAGTATCAAAATTATCTAAGCCAGGCTAGAATGACAATATGACAATTTTGACAGTCTCAAAAATGATACCAGATTAAAGTTTCGTAAAAAATGCGTGGACAGTTTTCGCTGGGCAGTCTCATCTTGAGAATGAGACTCATTGACTCATTGTCATATCCAAAGAGGAAGGAGCAAAGATATTACTCCTTCCTCTGAGGGAAGGAGAGACAAGTCATATCTCAAAAATGACACTGAAAGAATTTTAACGCATACTTTAATTTTGAAAGCTGACATATTTTGTTTAGTGCAAAGAGCTATAAATAAGTACAGAAATTGGTTTAGTGACAATCCTTTTTGCTTTGCAATACAATGTATAACATTTTACTGTACATAAAACACATAAAATTATTAGATAGCAGGAGAAACCTAAGTAGCTAGTCGCTAGTCGCTCGATTGCAGCGTGGAGAGTAAGACAGCCGGTGAAATTACTGGCACTTGAGGTATCCCATCTTAGGCCTCTAGGTTGGCAACGCATGTGCAATTCCCTTGTGTTGCAGGTGTCTATGGGCGGTGGTAATCTCTTACCATCAGGTGACCCACTTGCTCGTTTGCCATCCGGTCGAATAAAAAAAAAATCTGGTCACGTGACCCATTTTGAATTTCCCGCGACTCAAAAATGTAGCGTCAAGTCGCCGCGTCGAGCAGCAGCGACAAGATGGCTTCTTGCATGAATTGTCTTGGTATTGGAAGCTGATTTCTTAATCTCATTTAGTAGCAGTCGTCGCAGTGGTACAACTAAAATAAATTGGAGTGAATGAAAAAAAAATAACACTGTTTTTGCCGAAATTGAAGAGGTTTTTTTTTACCGATAAAGCTCAACATTTTCAGGTTTATCGCTAAATGTCACGTGACCAGATTTATCGCTGCAATGCAAACGAGCGACTAGCGACTGCATGTGGTCCCACCTTAAAGGCGCGGCCTCATGCAAGTCGTTCGACGCTCGTTTCCAGCGATAAATCTGGTCACGTGACATATAGTGATAAAGGCGCGGCCCCATGCAGTCGCTCGACGCTCGTTTCCAGCTACAAATCTGGTCACGTGACCCCATTTTGAATTTCTCGCGACTCAAATCGATAATCGCTAGTCGCTCGTTTGCAATCGCTCGTCGCTCGTTTGCAGTAACCAATCTGGTCACGTGACCCCATTTTGAATTTCCCGCGACTCAAAAAAGTAGCGTCAAGTCGCCGCGATGAACAGCAGCGTCAACATGGTAGATGCTTGAAAAAAAAATGACAGTGTTTGTTCGGAAATTAACGAAATGTCGTTTGTTTACGAGTACCAAAAATGGGTTTATCAGTGTCAACACATTGTTGCTCTCATTTTGAAGCTCAACATTTTCAGCTTTATCGCTTTATACCACGTGACCAGATTTGTAGCGACGAGCGATTGCATACAGCAGTACCTCAACATTTTCAGCTTTATCGCTATATGTCACGTGACCAGGTTTATCGCTGGAAACGAGCGTCGAGCGACTTTTATGAGGCCGCGCCTTAATTCTTTCTACACAGCCACTGTCACTGTCACTGTCAGTCTCAACAGTCAAGTCAACTGATCTGTCACTCCTGTCAGTCAGGCAGGTCAGTCAGTTCAGTGTGTAAGTAATGTGAAGTCATGGGAGTGGTGGTAATAAGGAAATGAAAAGGAAAACTGTGAAAAACAGTATTTTAGACTAATAAAAGGTAGGACGATGGTGTATTTTCTAATATTATATATTTTTTGATGGCGTTAAATACGTGTTTATGCTTTACGTTTACGCTTGTTTTTAGAAGAATTATTTTTAACAAATAAATAGCGGTTGAATTAACTTTTCGTACGATTCTTTTTAATTTCAAAACTTCGGCAAATATATATTTTAATTTTTACTGTCTCAATTTTCAATAAGTATTGTAATGCACCCATTGATTCCAATTGTAAAAAAATGGCCAGCGTAAATAAAGTAATTTAAATAGTAAAATAATTCAAAATAACACATGAAATACTCAAACCTAATCGCCGAATATAAAGCCAAATTAGCTACCCAGAATGAAATGCCATAATTTTAATTTGTCTTGAAATCACTATTAGCTACTATTTGCTTGGACTTGAAGCTCAGAATTGGAAACATTCAATAGCTAATGCAAAAAATATTTAGTATACTTACCTAATATTATGCATTATAGTGGTGGTTAAAAAGTTTTCTCTGGTATGCTTAGGACGCTGATTGATGCCTAAAATGCTATCTTTTTTTTATATTTAAATCAACAGAATTTGCTCTTATTAAAACAGATGATGATACTTGAATTTATGTGGATTTTTTTTAGTTCCTTCATATGAGGGTCAATATAGATGACTGATGCTTCATGATTCATGTCATTTTTATTTTGTAAAAGTGAAACATTTTATGTTGGTAATGGTAAATTCTGTTATAAATACTTAACTTTTTTGTTCTTAAAAGCTTAAATGCAGCTTTCAGATTACCTATACATCATGACTATCATGCTTACTGTATGCATAATTCAGCTACTAGATTATTTACTCATGAAGGAATTATGAACCATAAGAATAAATGCCTGCCAGGAAATGTAATGGTTTGCACTTGCTTTTAATTAATTGATATTATTTATTTAAACAAAATTTTGCTCACTTTTTGCTCTTATCCTTTTTTAAGGTACACAAGGAAATGGCATCTTTCCAAAAGCTAAAACTTCTGATTTGGAAGAATTTTCTTCTTCAAAAGAGGCATAAATACCAAACTATATTTGAGGTTGCCTCTCCTGTGATATTTTCACTATTTCTAATTTTAATAAGATGTCTAGTGGATCCCAAATCTCAGCCCGATGTTACTTATCCCCCATTCTTGCCAACATACTTCAAACACAAGCGGGAAAATGCAGTAAGTGTGATTTGACCATAATAATTTCTTCCCTGATAAAATACTGTGAAATGTGTCAATCAGCTTTTTGCCATGGCAATGTCAAGTATGATTTTATGGTGTACAAAACTATTAAAAGTTAGAAAGTTGAGAAAGTTTTAAGGCAATTATTCCTTCATGGCTCATCTCCTAAGCATGCTAATAATATATTTTGCAAAAAGATTTTCTAAGAAAGAGTATCACTGATGTCTCCTCGTCCTCGTCCAGGATAACATAGTACACACTAAAAATGTTGATTGACTCAAATATCTATTATTGGTATAGGCAAATAAATAAATATATACCATATATTCATGTAACTAATAATAAATCCTTTCTTAACTGAATATCTTAGGTCTGTAGAAAATATGACAGAAGTAAGAAACAAAGGCACACTAGCATTTTCACCCGAGTGTCCATTAGCTAGGAAAGCTTTTAGTCGATGCCCTGGAAATAGTGGCATTAGATAACCTGAATAGTTTTCTTGCACTTCTATTTGATCCTGAAATGCTACCTAACCTAAAGGATTCAAGAATGCCAAAGAAATGGAAAGAGCCCTAACACAGCCTAATGCTATGACTTTGATACTTGTTGGAGTACAATTTGATGACAATATAGCAAGTAAGTTATGTAATAATTTACTACAAGTTCAATCATGTAATGAAAGTTATGCTTAAATTGAGATATTTCTGAGCATACCTATATGCTAGCCATATTAAGTATACCTCTTATAATAGATAAATGATCTAGTCTAGTCTAACGAGTATGGAATGGAGAATATTCTCCTGCCTATGAACTTGGCACATGATGAAAATAGGTAATACATATTATAGATATACAATAATCCAACAACTTTTCTTACAAGAAGATAAACATGAAAATCGTTTATAGATCTCTGTGCGAAAAATTCCTCAATTTTTAAAAATTAGACTCAAATTCTTTCTGTATACGTACCTATGTACTACTTAGAATATATATGTGAAACTATCCAATTATTTTTCGATTTCAGAGATACCGCAAATTTAACTTTTAACATTTTGGCACTATATAACTTCTACTGAAAAATTGCTCTGCTGATAAAAAAAAATTTTAATATGCTTTATATGTTCAAATACATAGCTTTTCTTAGTTATCCAAAAGTTTTTCATTTTGAAACATTTATTTCATTTTTGCTTAATTACGTAATGTAAAATTAGCTCCAACATCTATTGGTCATTTGATTATATATTAAAACAGTTTTATCAATTATCCGAAAAATTTTCGAACGTATTATTTTAAGATAAGTATCTCGCAGACGAGATATAGTTCGCGGGCTAATATCAGCGATACGTTCTTATTACCACTCGCGTAAGGTTGAAATTGTAACAAAAGGTAGTCGCATGCCAGTAGCGAATTTTTTATTACCCTTTGTAACAAGAAAGTAGGTAGGTATATTTCAGTCTAAGTATATTTCGAAATAAAACACGTCATTTCAGATCATCTCTTCAAACTTTTTGTTTTTGACAATCACCGAGAAGAGTACCAACTTGTCAGTGATCGTTTCATCTCTTTCATTTGGAGGTTGACGGCTTTTTTCGCATGTTTTATTTACACTGTCAGAACAAAATTTAGATTAAAATCATATTTAATTTAATACACATTAAAACCGTACCATAAAACTACAGTGTGGCGTAGTCCCGTTTCGTTCGGAAAAAAAGGGAGGACAAAAGTTTCCAAAAGACAAAATGACTTTTTATGCTCTAGTGCATAAAGTAAAGTCTTCGTCTAAGACCAAGGCAATCAGGTGTAAACAGCCACAAACAAAGGAGTTTCTACATATAAAAAAAAAAATGTACAATCTACTATTTATTACTTAAAAAAGCAATGACATGTGCATTTTGCACCAAGAGACTAAAAATGGAACACCATTCACATTGTATTAAAATAGGACTAACTAACTGGATCATTAGACCTTATACGCTGTGTAATAAAGTCAATTTTCTTGTGGTGTCCCATACTTTTGGATACTTTGGCTGCTACGGTACTATGCCACGCAGCCCTCTGCATTCCCGCGCGCCCAGTCGCTACTAAGCGGCGGAAATACTTAGTATTAATTAGCAATTATTGATATTTATAAAACTTGGTATATTTAGTTGAATTTCAATTGGATTATTGAAAAGTCTATTACAATAGAGCGACCCCTGACTAAGAAACCTAATAAATTTACCTGAGCAATTATTCACCGTTTACCTTTACTTGCCCGAATTTCATTTGCCCGAATTTCACTTGCCATACCAACGTTTGTCATAAAATATATAGAACCGTGCTGTTTTCAGGATTTTTTTTAATGTCATATAGAATGCAGTAGGTTAGGTTAGGTTAGTTTAATATCAAATCTGAGGAAATTACTATTTCAGAAATAAATCACTTTATGGCAAATTAAAATTCTAGAAAACGATTCATTCGGGCATATGAAATTCGGGCAAACGATAGAGAATCATTATTCACACGACGTTTTACGTAAAAATAAGAATTATAATATCTCAAAGGAAAATCTTTTCGATAACTTATAAAAGCTATTTATTTTAGTAAATAAAATCATATTAAAAAATAAAAATCAGCAGAGCAATTTTTCAGTAGAAGTTATAGTGCAAAATGTTAAAAGTTAAATTAGCGTTATCTCTGAAATCCAAAAATAATTGGATTTTCATGTTTAGGTAAAAATACCTAACTTCTCGTAAGAAAAGTTATTGGATTATTGTATATCTATAATCTGTATTAGCTATTTTCATCATGTGCCAAGTTTCATAGGCGGGAGAATTATTCGGGTTGCAAAAGCCTCTCCTCGGACGAAAACCTAAATCTGAAGAAGGACAATTGTAAACAAAAGTAGGTATGTGTACAACTGCTTCATTTTGTAAAAAAAAAACTATGTTACATCCGACCTACATTTGAACCATTGAAATTACATTGTCTTATTACTCCATCTCCATTTTCCCAACGGACTTACAGGAGAGGGGAGCATCTTCACCCTTATGTACTTAGTTAGTGTTCCGTTAGCTCGCACGAAGCGGTTTGCTTCATCTTTCATAATGCGAAGTGCTAAGCAATGGAATTCGTTCGTTTCAATTTTTTTTTTTCTTTAGCCGTTTTCCAAGTTAAGTTGGTATTTTTTTGGCACAGTCACACACTGGCAACTCAGTTGGAGAGCATTTATAGGCCAAGAAACAACAATTGATGAAGCGAATTTACCACTTTTGAGGTAGTTGTTACAAAAAAACTGACCTAAGGTGTTGGTGGTATTAATACTTAAATGCTCCCTAATCCAATACTATACGGACCGGATTGACCACCACGCTGTGATGACAGTCTACTTGATTGAAATTACTCGTCTTATTGCGCATGGAATGTACCTACACTCAAAATAAACCTCTAAAACTCGAAAACAAGCTTTTTCCCAAAGATAGGTCCAATCTAATTGTTCACCCCCGAAACGAAAGCCCCCCCCCCACA
>NC_133477.1:11104860-11109204 GCF_025370935.1 Choristoneura fumiferana
GATCATTTTAATTAATCACCCGTTGTATATCATAAATTTAATATCTGTATTCCGTGAACACCCTTTTTTAGGTTCCGGAGCCAAAATGGCAAAAAGCGGAACTCCATAGTTTTGCCATGTCTGTCTGTCTGTCTGTCCGTCCGCGGCTTTGCTCAGGGACTATCAATGCTAGAAAGCTGTTAATTTTGCCACGAATATGTGGTAACTATGCCAACAAAACGGTTTATAAAAACTTAAAAAAAAAAAAATTTTTTAGTTTCCTCCCAGACGTAAAGTATAGTGTTTTTTTTTTCCTCATCCAACCTTGTAGTGTGGGATATCATGTGTGGGATTTTAAAATGCTTGGGGGTTGCTAAAAACGGTTTTTCGATCAGTGATAAGTTTGCAAAATTTCAACTTTAAAGTGCAAATTTTCATTTAAATCGGGGAGCTCGCCCCTCTAAAATCTAAACCAGTGAGTGGAAAAATTTGAAAAATTCAGAATGGTAGTAAATATATCAAACTTTCAAGGAAACTATAACTGCTAAGTTTGCTTGAGAATTATTAGTAGTTTAGAGTAAATAGCAGCCTAAGTTAAAAATATACTAATCGTAAACTTGGAAGATTCCGTATAAAATACGAAATCCTTAGAAAAATATTACTTATTTTTTCGTAATGGCTACGGAACCCATTTTCGGTATGTCCGACACGCTCTTGGCTGGTTTTTATCCAGTGTATTGAACTTGTAATTTTCGTACTTTTTATCTTTAAATTGTTAGTCGACATTCATCACTTTTGGTAATCAAATTGACTTGAAATATGGTACAAAATAGATCCAAAAATTTCAATGACAATACAAGCAGGGTGTTTCCGACGTCCAGCTATTAAGAAATACATAAATTGATTGGATTCATGACCTTGATGACACAAACGTATAATCACGCCCTGAATTTTATAGATTGATTTTCGAGTCTTTTTGTATTTTATTTCCCACCCAAAATTGGTTACTTTTACGCTCATCCCGTAAACCCATATAGAAAATACAAACTGAAACATAAATGCACAGAAAACCAGAAAATAGACCAGCGCTGGGAACCGAATCCAGGCCTCGGCATTCCTTGCCACGGCGGTACACCGTAATATACGTAAGTAACAAATTGGAGTTTGAAATAAAAACATACAAAAAGGACTCCAAAACTAATCTTAATTTGATTGCTTAATAACGACACCTCTTGTCCGGGTGAGTGGTTAGTTCAACGGAATGCTGAAAAGTCAAAGTCAAAGTCAAAGTCAAAGTCAAAATATCTTTATTCAATTTAGGCTATAACAAGCACTTATGAATGTCAAAAAAAAATCTACCACCGTTCGGAAAAACCTCTGCTGAGAAGAATCCGGCAAGAAACTCAACGAGGTATTATATATATTTTTTTAAAAACAGATTTACAATATTATATGATATGTAACTTACATCACAAGTATTTAACACAAACTTTATTTTTAACACAGTAGGTTCGCTATTTGAAGGATCGCTAATGCGAATCGGAATTATTTCCAAATATCCCTGTCCATGATATATCATTAACTTTATAATACGCCTTTGATATTAATGTCTTCTTGACAATAGATCTGAATTTTGTATCCGTTTCATTTATAATATTTTTGGAATTTTTTATAAAAACTATGCAATTCCCAGAAAAGACTTTTTGGTTTAAGCCAGTCTGTAAGATGGAACTTTAAGCTTCCCTGTGTTTCTAGTAGCCTTTGGCTATCGACGTTAGTGGGAAAATCACATATGTTCTTCCTAACATACATGATTATTTCAAAACATAAAGCGACGGCAGGGTTAGGATATCTGTTTCCTTAAAAAAGATCTTAAAGATTCACGCGTCTTCAAATTATAAATGCTCTAATTGCTCTCTTTTGTAAGATAAAAATTGACTCAATGTCTGCAGCAGATCCCATAAAAAAAGGCCGTACGAAATAAGCTATTAAAGTAAGCAAAATACACAACCGTGCCGTCGCCACATCGGTTAGCTGCCGTATTTTCCAAACTGCAAAAGCAGCAGAGCTCAATCTACGCGATTGCTGTGACGTGAGGTCCCCACTGTAGTTTAGAATCGAGCGTTATTCCTAAAAATACTGTTGATTTTACAAATTCAATAGTTTGACCATTTAACTTTATATTAGAAACTGAATTCGAGCTAGATGAATTTATCAACGAGAATTTAATACATTTAGTTTTCTTAGGATTTAGTAACAAATTATTGGCAGCAAACCATGCGGATATCACGGACAGGTTTCATTGGGCTCAATGAAGTCGGTATCTTTTCTACTAACCTTGAACAGTAAAGACGTGTCGTCAGCAAACATAACTATACCCGACTTTTTGGCTTACCATATAAGTAAGGATTTACATAAATAAGATACAGAATGGGCAAGAATGGATCCTTGAGGCACTCCATTTCGACCACAGATCCCTCCGATACCGTTCCGTTAATCGCTACCTTTTGCTTTCTTTGTGTGAGGTAAGATTTAATGAGTTCTAAGCGAGGCACGAATGCCATAAAAATTAACTTACAAATTAAAGTATCATGATCCACAACAATCAAAGCTTTCGAAGGTCGCAGAATACACCTATAGCGTCATGTGATTCCTCCCAAGCTTGCAATATGAATTTAACTAAACTATGACCGCGTCTGTAGTAGACCTGCCTTTTGTGAATCCGAACTGCTGTGGATGCATGATTTATGGTATTAAAATGCGAGATCATTTGCGTCAGCATTATTTTTTCGAATATTTTGCTAAAGCTGATAGGATGGACACAGGACGATAATCAGAGGGATTATCTTTATCACCTGATTTAAAAATAGGAACTACTTTACTATATTTCATCAAATCTGGAAATACGCCTTCATCTATACAGCTATTAAATATAAATGCTAAAGTTGGAGCAACGACATCTAAAATGGAATGTAGAACCTACTGAGACGCCCCACAAGTCTTCCGTTTTTTACTTTCAATAATCTAAAAGTCTTAATGATGTCACAGGGAGAGACATGCGTGAATTTAAAATTACTTAAGTTTGGAATAGATACATTTTTGTTTTAAGAGCGATTCAGCTAACTTGAGGAAGACGCGAGACATTTTGTCGTTTCGATGGGGATTTTAGAGAGTAGGTATTAAACTCGTTAGCTACTTTAACCGCGTCCGTTTCTAATACGTTGTTAATCTTTAATGATATAGAGGACTCCGCGTTCTTACGTCGACCGGTTCAGTATTTATAATTTTCCAAACTGTTTAAATTTTATCATCAGAGGACTTAATTTTATTAGTTACATGGGCTGCTTTTGCTTTATTACATATAATTTTGAATAATTTTGAAATAATCTGACATACTGGTGGAAACGTTCATCAGTGGTACACGATTTCTATCATAAAGATCATATAAGACGTCCCTACTCCTACGTATTCCGGGTTAGCCCATTCATTGAATGATAGTTGTTTCCTATTTAATACGTTTTTACTACACGTTTATCGTTTCCTCGCATACAGTATTTAACAATATCTTGAAATTTTCGTTTGGATTTTTAGTATTTACTTTTAAATTGTTTACTTTTTGCGCGATGTTTGTTTGAGACGGTCAAGTCTTTGTTTGTTCAACGGCCTAAATTTCTATGGTTTGATTAACACCGCCCCTAGCCCGAGGTAACTTCACTGTTTGAGCTTTGTGATCCGATCGTACTCCACTGATAACAGCTTTTTCTAAATACTTACAAGTTAACCAAATGTTGTCAATACATGTGGCCGAAGTGGTTGTGACTCTGGTGGGTTCATTAAATAAGAAATTTAAATTAAAAGATTTTAAAACAGAAATAAACTGGTCTTTTTCAACGGATTGTGATAAAATATCCCCCCAAGTCCCCGCAGACCACCAGCGCTTTATTACGTTTTACTGATTTCCTTAGAACATCTTCCATAGTATTTATAAACAAAGGAATACTCGAGTTTGGTGGTCTATATATACATAAAATTAAATACTGTTCCGTTTCCGCAGAAGCGATCTCGCATACACGTTCAACAGAAAGGCTGGACAGGTCTTTGCGTTCTTTGAACTTTAAACCATTTTTCACTAATATGAGAGACCCGCCACTGCTGCAGATTCTCTGCAGAAGGCGCTGGCTATTGCATAATTATTACATAAATTGCATTGAATCTTTTAGCCAGGTTTCTTTAAGCAGATATATCTAAGTTTAACTTTTCAGAGAGTAATTTAAATCTAATATTTTGCCAGTGAAGCGATTTATATTTGATGTAAAATGATAGACTACTTTGCTTCTCTATTGTCGGTGTATAAGTTTCTCGATT